>NC_041388.1:462113062-462296153 GCF_002162155.2 Triticum dicoccoides | reverse complement strand
GAAACACAAGAGGAACACTCAAACTAACAAGAACAAGTCACACATGTGCTAGATCCTCGGATACATAGAACAATTCACAAATCCACGGACAACTAAGTACGATACAAAAGGGTAACCGGTTCTTCTCCGTTAGGAGGTCTTGATGTTCTTCCCTAAAGAGGGGTCTTGAATCCGCTTGGGGGATCTTCTCCGGTGGAGGCTCGAATCTCCGAGGAGAAGGTAACCAAGTGGATGAGCAAAGCTCTCTCACAAATATGAGCTAAACATTTGCTAACCCTAGAAAGTTGTACGGGATAGAGTATATATAGTCTAGGGGGGTAGAAGGGGTACATGGGGCTCAACCCTTTACTGTTCGCAGACAGGGAGGCCGGACGTCCGGGCGTCGGGCCGGATGTCCGGGCGTTCGCGGAGGGCCGGATGTCCGGGCGGTTGATGAGGACATCAATACCATTGTTACACCCACAGACACTGCTGTTATACATACTGGACTAATTACTAGAGCTCGCGCACGCCAATTGAATTATCATGTACTTTCGTTTCTTGGTAACGATTCTAATGTTCATGAGAATATGATGCTGCCTAAATTGGATACGTTTGTTTTGCTTACAAATGAAGGGCCTAGCTTGGACAAGAAAGATGAACCTTGGAGCAAGTTCAAGCATGGAGATGATGGCATGCGCAAGGGGAACAAGAACAGAGTTACAAGTGATGATTCCAGGACTCTGAAGCCACCATAATGAGTGCGTGAAGCATGGGAAGAAATATACAAGATGCCAGTTCATAAATTTCGTCCAGAGGCTATTCTAGGTGCTGCGTCACCTTATTATTGGGTCAGGCCCATGTATTTTCGAAGTACTTAAGTATAAGCTGTTTTTAGAGTCCGTATGTGTGGGAAACAAGAGTTAGGGTTGGTTTTGGACCCCTCCACCAAGGGCCACGAAATTCCCCCTCTCTCCTCCATATATACAACCCTTAGGGCATCGTTTAGACTTTGGGTTTTGTTTAGATTAAAAGTTCGCCATAGCTGCAACTTCTCGTACTTCGTTTGTGTCCAACGACCAGGCCAAAACGTCACAGAACCCCACCTTGATCAATAAAGCTTTCATCTTATATTCGCAATATCCAGATTGCAATCTCAGTTTCTTGCTTGTTCTTCGTTTGCTCGCAGGAAACAGACCCTCGTGGTCAGGTTGATCGTGCTCCGGCGTGGTCAATAACCCCTCGGAAGTTGGTTTAGCGATTGCTAAGGCGCGACGTCTCGCACGTTCGTAGTCGGATCGTCAAGGTCGACTCCCACATAAACGATAGCAACCATCTCATCGAAACATCGGGACACCTTTGCCTCTATCAAGTGGTATCAGATTTTCAGGTTGCTTGGTGAGATTTTCCAGTTTTTCATAGTTTAGATCGAGTCTGTTCTTCATACCTACAGTCCACGAAAAAAGCCAAAAGTTTTTTAGGGTTAGTTCATCATATCCGAACCAATCTGAGCCTTTGCATAGTCTTTTCAGTATTTTGCTTTGTTGAATTTGCGGTTGCATCGTCGTGTCTAGTTGCTGGTCTTAGAGTCTAGTCTTTTAGAGTTTCGAGTTCTGGTCATAAGTTGTCATGCCGCCGCCGCACCATCATCATCGCTCCTGCCATATACCACCGCTTATCCGCCATCGATCTGTATCCATATACCACCACCAATCCGTCTCCATATACCATCACCAATCCGTATCCATATACCACCACCAATCCGTATCCGTATACCACCACCGCTGCCATATCCTACCATCATATATCCACTACCAATTCGAGTTCCTTTCATATTAGGTTTGTTTTCGAGGTTCGTCTAATTTCCGATTCATGTTTCCTTGCCTGAGTAGTTCTCGGGAAAAAAATATTTTCACAGGCAAAAATATTTTTTCCCTATCCTATTTTTAGGCTTTTCTGAGTCTTTTGAGCCACGTGCCATCATAGTGATTTTTTGTCACACTTTTTTGTCGTCGCTGCCCTGATTTCCGAAAAAAAGTAAAAAAAAATTCGTGCCCATCCTATCAGTTTGACGAGGGAAGAGTTTTGAGACACTCATCATTATAGTGATTTTTCGCAAAAAAAAGAGGAGCGCAAAAAAAAGAGCAAAAAAATTATAGAGTGTGCTTTTCCCTTGTTTACATGCAGCGCCGTGATTTTGTTAGTGTTCTAGGCTCGCGTCTCTAGCACGGTCTAGCCTAGGACCAGCACAGTACCGTCGTTGAGTGTTTATTCAACTTTGCATCTCTGAATTCATTATTGCTGACCCTTTTTGCTACCATATTATAAGCCTTCCCAGCTCCACATACATCTACTCGTGCGCTTGACTCTCCCTGGTAATCGCTGTATCCAAGCTTTGAGAGTTCTGACTACGACGGTTGCCGATCACCGCCTGCTGCTGGGTAAGCACTGGTAAGAATTTGAGATTTGCTTGACAGATTTGTGACATCCACCACCACCTCTTGTTAGTAGTTTGTAGGATCATATTCTTGTGTGTTTCTATTGCTGCTAACCATGGCAGGATCACAAGCCGACGAGACTGACTGGGAGAACTTGACGAATAAGGAGTTGCATGATAAATTTCAGGAAATGATGAGTGGACAGGTGCAAGATGTGCTAAACAGATTAGAAGAGGCCATGGAGAAGATAGATGGCATGGAGAAGACGTTCAAAACAAAGCTCGATAACAGGTTTAATGAATTGCTGGCGCGTCTTCCACCACCACCACCGGCTGCCCCTAACACACCTCTACAACAACAACAACAACAACAAACAACAACAACAACAACAACAACAACGTTGCTGTCCAAATCAAGTGGGACGAGCACAGCGCATTCCCATTGACACTGGGCAAAACTCTGGTGCCGCTGTTGATGCTTCTGCCGCTCCTGCTGCTACTGCAGAGGTGGAGGACCATTACGAGGATGAGGTTGACCAAAATCAGAACTACGTGCAACCACCAGCACCACCACCACCAGGTCGTCCTCATGCATATCATCGCAACGGTAGGGCTACACCACCACCTGAGCTACATTGAATATTTCACCATTTGAGGGTAGATATGTTCCTGATATATATCTTACTTGGGAGTTAGAAACTGAACAACGATTTACATGTTTACAATATCCTGAGGAGAGACGTGTTCCTGCTGCTGTTTGTGCTTTCACTAGCTTTGCATGTGTTTGGTGGTCTGAATATTGTAGATTATATCCTATTCCAGCTACTTGGGCTGCTTTGAAAACAGCTATGCGTACTCGTTGGGTTCCACCATATAATCAACGTGAATTACTTCAAAAATTGCAGCGTTTAAGACAAGGAAAAAATTCTGTAGAAGAATATTATCAGGAATTACAAACTGGCATGATTAGATGTGGTATTGTTGAGGAGAATGAAGCTAGGCTTGCACGTTTTATGGGTGGATTAAATAGAGAGATTCAGACCATTCTAGAGTATAAGGAGTATACTAATATCACTCGTTTATTCCATCTTGCTTGTAAAGCTGAACATGAAGTGCAGGATCGACAGGCATTGGCGCGAACTAACTTTTCTGCAGGACGATCTTCATCATGGACACCACGTGCATCCTCTACTTCCACTCCACCAGCACCTCCAGCCGTGATACAAGAAAGCAGGCACAACCACTACTATCTGCCAAGAGCACACCTGCCGGACCTGCGCAGAGCTCTTCTTCTTCCATGGCATCAACAAGGCACACAAGTGGTATTATTTGTCGTCGTTGTAAGGGAAGAGGACATCTTGCGAGAGAATGCCAATCTCAGCGTGTGATGATTGCTACTGAGGATGGTGGGTATGAGTCCGCTAGTGACTATGATGAGGAGACTTTGGCTCTTATTACACATGAAGAACATGGTGGAGAGGATTCTGATCATGAGACGCAATACATGGCTGCTGAAGATGCTGACAGGTATGAATTTTAGTTGCTCAACGTGTTTTGAGTGTGCAGGTTACACAAGCTGAGCAAAATCAGAGGCATGATTTGTTCCATACAAAGGGAGTTGTGAAGGAACGTTCTGTTCGTGTCATCATAGATGGAGGGAGCTGCAATAACTTGGCTAGCATGGAGATTGTAGCGACCCAACCCGAATGGATCAACTCTTTGTGCTTAAGTGTCATCCCTGGATCGGTATGCTGACACACACAGTACTCGAGGATTTATAACAGAGGTAAATCACATGTATAAAATAACGTAAATACTATTACCTCAATCCAAAATAGCGGAATTAACAAGGTTGTGGATTCCCATCAACACCAACGACAAAGTTGAGTGTAGAAATCGTAACCCTAACATATCACTTACTCGTCGTAAGATAATCCTGCAACATGAGACGTTGCAGCCACAAAGGGTCAGTACGTTGAATGTACTGGCAAATTCACACCATAGAGAATGATGAACAATGGCTATCACTACATGCATATTTGGCTGGTGGAAAAGCTCTATGGTTATAAGGTTTTTGCGAAAAGCCAATTTTTCCCTACTACAAAGGAATAATTTTTATTTAACTATCATGGTGGTTGTTGAACATTGAGAATGGTTGACAGCATCCTCAATCCCAATTAAGTAACATCGTTAAACCCAACAAACTTAATTTAAAGTAACATGATGAGATCAACGGGATAATCCAAGAACTAGATACTCAAGATGTCCATAACCGGGGACACGGCTAATCATGATTAGTTTATTACACTCTGCAGAGGTTTGCGCACTTTTCCCCACAAGACTCGATCTCCTCCGTTGGATTTCTCGCACTACATGGTGTTTGAGAAACGGATGAACGAGACATAGTCTTTCAGAAGCGTTTGCACCTTACGATGGGTAGACCGTACCACCTACAACCCCTACATCTGCTAGTCTACCACTGTAAGAGTTCACACGACTTAATCAACTATGCTAGAGCCCATAATAGCTTGTGGCTGCACACGGAAGTTTCTAGCATGAATAATCTTATGATCCCTTTGAGCCTGGGTGGCGAACCATAGGATGATCACACGGTATATCCCCGGGATCTCCTAGGACAACACTGGTATATCCCCAGGTGTCCGGGCAAGTCCACTGGTATATCCCCAGGGTGCCCCTAGCAATCCACCCAGATGTGTATTAAAGTTGCCACCTTAAGTTGAACCATTAATTAACAATCTCACATCTGTCTTGAAATACTCTCAAACCCAATCCACGTCTACGAGCATAGCATGGCAATGTAAGCATAACATAATAGTAACTCCCAAGGTTTGAATGCAGGGCAATAGGTTCCTACCTCATCAACTACTTCCCAATACCCACATGTTATCAATCCTACTCATGCAATGTTTGAGGGTTGAAACTAATGCATAAAAATTGGGTACAAAAGGGATATGATCAAAGTGTGAACTTGCCTGCAATGTTGATGAAGATGATTCGCACTCAAAAACTCTGGATAGATCTACTCGTCTCACTCCGGTCAATCTATCGTAAGCAAACAATAGTAACCACACATAAGCAATCACCCAAAAGATCAGAAAGAACGAAGAAGACGATTCGGAAACATCAAAACCAAACAAATAACTCTTGCAACATAAAACAATTTCTAACAGTACCAAAATTATGTGAATTTGGCCTTATTAGAATGTTCAGGTCAAGAGCTTCGATTTGCAAAAAGAATCAACTCAAACGGAGCTACGGAATCCAAGTTATGATCAAACGAAGTTTGAATTCAAATCTGATCTAATTCAGATTTTAAACTTTTCAAAAACATGTTTGAGTTGGATTACTAGATAGAGGGGATCATAACGAAGACGTGGGCGTTGGTTTCGTCTAATTCCGACTAACGAGCAAAAAGTTACGGTGTTTCGAAGATCAGGGGCTATTCTGCCAATAAGTTATTCACAAACGGGTCCCTGGCCGAAATTAAAAGAAAAGAAAAAACCTATCTAATGAACGTTCGCTACAGAGGCATATTCGAAGAAAACCGTTCACTAAAGAGGCCTAACTGGTGAACGCTCACAAAATAAACTAAACTAAATATATAAAACCGTTCTAAAAGAAAAAACCGATCTATATAAAAAAACGAAGAATAACCGGGGTAGGTTAACTCGGTTTATACCGGTTCAAGGAAAAAGTCCGGCGGCGGCGGCGGTTAACTCCGGCGGGCGGCGCGGCAAGACGGCGGCTCCGGCGAAGTGCGGCAGCGACTTGCGGCGCGTCGGGCGGCGTGGGGCAAGGCGACGGCGCAAGCGGCGGCAGCAGCAGCAGCTGCAGCGGCGGCGAGTGGTGGCGAGGGCGTTGGCGGCGGTGGCGCTAGATGCGAGCGGCAGCGGCGGCGACTGCGGGAGGAGGCGGCGGCGCGAGGGGAGAGGGGCGGCGCGGCTTTATAGGAGGGGAGCGGTGGAGAAGCTATCTCTCACCACAAGACCACATCCACATCCTTACTACATCCAATGGTTCAACAACAGCGGCAAGGTTAAGGTAACACGTACTGTTCGTGTGCATTTTAGTATCTCTACATATGCTGATTATGTTGATTGTGATGTGGTACCTATGCAAGCATGTTCCTTATTACTTGGTAGACCATGGCAATTTGATAAAAATTATGTACACCATGGTAGAAACAATTAGTATACTCTTGTTCATAAGGATAAAAATATTACTTTGCTTCCTATGACTCCTGATTCCATTTTGAAAGATGATATTAATAGAGCTAATAAAGCACAACAGGAGAAAAATAAAAGTGAAAATCAGATTGTGGCAAAAGAATTTGAGCAACAAATGCAGCCTAATAATAAACCATCTAGTGTTGCTTCTGAAATTAAATTGAAAAGTGCATGTTTACTTGCCACCAAATCTGATATTGATGAGCTAGATTTCAGCAAATCTGTTTGCTATGCTTTTGTGTGCAAAGAGGCATTATTTTCATTCGAGGACGTGCCTTCCTCTTTGCCTCCTGCTGTCACTAACATTTTGCAGGAGTTCGCTGACGTTTTTCCACAAGACGTGCCACCGGGATTACCGCCTATTCAAGGGATTGAGCATCAGATTGACTTAATTCCCGGTGCATCACTACCCAACCGTGCACCATACCGTACCAATCCAGAGGAGACGAAGGAGATTATGCGTGAAGTACAAGAACTGCTCGACAAAGGTTATATACGCGAATCCCTTAGTCCTTGTGTTGTTCGTATCATTTTAGTGCCGAAAAAGGATGGTACGTCGCGTATGTGTGTTGATTGTAGAGGCATTAATAATATTACTATTCGTTATCGTCATCCTATTCCTAGGCTAGACGACATGCTTGATGAATTGAGTGGCTCTACAATATTCTCCAAAGTTGATTTGCGTAGTGGCTACCATCAAATTCGTATGAAATTGGGAGATGAATGGAAAATGACATTTAAAACTAAGTTTGGTTTATATGAGTGGTTAGTCATGCCTTTTGGGTTAACTAATGAACCTAGTACTTTCACGAGACTAATGAACAAAGTTTTACGTGCTTTCATTGGACGATTTGTGGTAGTTTACTTTAATGACATATTGATTTGTAGCACATCTTTGGAGGAACATTTGGAACATTTACGTGGTGTTTTTATTGCTCTACGTGATGCACGTTTCTTTGGTAACCTTGGAAAGTGCACCTTTTGCACCGACCGAGTATCTTTTCTTGGCCATGTTGTTACTCCACAGGGAATTGAAGTTGATAAAGCCAAGATTGAAGCTATTGAGAGTTGGTCGCAGCCCAAAATGGTCACACAAGTGAGGAGATTCCTTGGCCTCGCTGGTTTCTATAGGCGTTTTGTGAGAGATTTCAGCACCATTGCCGCACCTCTCAACGAGCTTACAAAGAAGGATGTGCCTTTTGTTTGGGGTACCGCACAGGAAGAAGCCTTCACGGTATTGAAAGATAAGTTGACACATGCTCCTTTACTCCAACTTCCTGATTTCAATAAGACTTTTGAGCTTGAATGTGATGCTAGTGGAATTGGATTAGGAGGTGTGTTATTACAAGATGGCAAACCTGTTGCATACTTTTCTGAAAAATTGAGTGGGCCTAGTCTGAACTATTCTACTTATGAGAAAGAATTATATGCTCTTGTTCGGACCTTAGAAACATGGCAACATTATTTATGGCCAAAGGAATTTGTTATACATTCTGATCAGGAATCTTTGAAACACATTAAAAGTCAAGCAAAACTGAACCATAGACATGCTAAATGGGTTGAATTCATTGAGACTTTCCCTTATGTCATTGAACACAAGAAGGGTAAAGAAAATGTTATTGCTGATGCATTGTCTAGTTGCTATATTATGCTATCACAACTTGACTTTAAAATATTTGGTTTGGAGACCATCAAAGATCAATATGTGCATGATGCTGAATTTAAAGATGTATTGCAGAATTGTAAGGAAGGGAGAACTTGGAACAAGTTCGTTCTTAACGATGGATTTGTGTTTCGTGCTAACAAGCTATGCATTCCAGCTAGCTTCGTTCATCTTTTGTTGTTGCAGGAGGCGCATGGAGGAGGACTAATGGGACACTTTGGCGTGAAGAAGACGGAGGACGTACTTGCTACACATTTCTTTTGGCCAAAGATGAGACGGGATGATAGAGGCAAAGGTGTCCCTTCTTTCGATGAGATGATGGATATCGCTTTGGTGGCAGTCGACTTTGACGATCCGACTACGAACGTGCGAGGACGTCGCGCCTTAGCAATCGCTAAACCAACTCCGAGAGGTTATTGACCACGCCGGAGCACGATCAACCTGACCACGAGGGTCTGTTTCCTGCGAGCAAACGAAGAACAAGCAAGAAACTAAGATTGCAATCTGGATATTGCGAATATAAGATGAAATCTTTATTGATCAAGGTGGGGTTCTGTGACGCCTTTGTCTGGTCGTTGAACACAAACGAAGTACGCGAAGTTGCAGCTATGGCGAACTTTTAATCTAAACAAAACCCAAAGTCTAAACGGTGCCCTAAGGGCTGTATATATGGAGGAAGAGAGGGGTAATTTCGTGGCCCTTGGTGGAGGGGTCCGAAATCAACCCTATCTCTTGTTTCCCCACACATACGGACTCTAAAAATAGCCTATACTTATGTATTTCAAAATTACATGGGCCTGGCCCAATAAAAAGGTGACGCAGCACCTATAATAGCCTCGGGACGAAATGTATGAAGTGGCATCTTGTATATTTCGTCCAAGGCTTCATGCACCCATTATGGTGGCTTCAAAGTCCTGAAATCATCACTTGTAACTCCGTTCTTGTTCCCCTTGCGCATGGCATCATCTCCATGCTTGTTCTTGCTCCAATGTTCATCCTTCTCCAAGCTAGGCCCTTCATTTGTAAGCAAAACAAATGTATCCAATTTAGGCAGCATCATATTCTCATGAACATTAGAATCATTACCAAGAAACGAAAGTACCTGATAATTTAATTGGCGTGCGCGAGCTCTAGTAATTGGTCCCGTATATGTAGCAGTAGGGGCTGTGGGTGTAACAATGGTATTGATGTCCTCATCATCCTCCCCTTCTTGAAATGAAGTCGTCCTCGATGGAAACTCATCTTCCTCACCCAAATAAGGCTTCAAATCTGCAATGTTAAAAGTGGGACTAACCCCAAAATCTGCAGGCAGCTCAAGTTTATATGCATTATCATTTATTTTATCTAACACCTTAAAGGGACCATCAGCACGTGGCATTAGCTTAGATTTGCGCAAATCAGGAAATCTATCCTTACGCAAATGTAACCAAACAAGATCTCCAGGTGCAAACACAACATGTTTTCTACCCTTATCTCCAGCAAGTTTATATTTAGCATTCATACACTCAATGTTTTCCTTAGTTAACTCATGCATTTTTAAAATCAATTCAGCACGTTGTTTAGCATCGAAATTAACCTTCTCCGAAGATGGAAGAGGCAACAAATCAATAGGTGCACGAGGTAGGAAACCATACACAACTTCAAAAGGGCACATCTTAGTAGTAGAATGCAATGAACGATTATAAGCAAATTCAATATGAGGCAAGCATTCCTCCCACATTTTCTTATTATTCTTCAAAACAGACCTAAGCATAGTAGACAATGTTCTATTGACTACTTCAGTTTGTCCATCAGTTTGGGGGTGACAAGTAGTACTAAAAAGCAGTTTAGTCCCCAACTTAGCCCATAAACATCTCCAAAAGTGGCTAAGAAATTTAGTATCACGATCTGAAACAATAGTATTTGGCACACCATGCAAGCGAATAATTTCACGAAAGAACAAATCAGCAACATTAACAGCATCATCGCTTTTATGACATGGTATAAAGTGTGCCATTTTCGAGAATCTATCCACGACAACAAATATGCTATCCCTCCCCTTCTTTGTTCGAGGTAAACCTAAAACAAAGTCCATAGATATATCCTCCCAAGGAACACTAGGTACAGGTAAAGGCATATATAAACCATGAGGATTGAGTCGTGACTTAGCTTTTTGACATGTAGTGCATCGAGCAATAAAACGCTCAACATCCCGTCTCATCTTTGGGCAAAAGAAATGTGTAGCAAGTACGCCCTCCGTCTTCTTCACGCCAAAGTGTCCCATTAATCCTCCTCCATGCGCCTCCTGCAACAACAAAAGACGAACGGAGCTAGCTGGAATGCATAGCTTGTTAGCACGAAACACAAATCCATCGTCAACGACGAACTTGTTCCACATTCTTCCTTCTTTACAATTCTGCATTACATCTTTAAAATCAGCATCATGCACATATTGATCTTTGATGGTCTCCAAACCAAATATTTTGAAGTCAAGTTGTGAAAGCATAGTATAGCGGCGAGACAGCGCATCAGCAATAACATTTTCTTTTCCCTTCTTGTGTTTAATGACATAAGGAAAAGTCTCAATGAATTCAACCCATTTAGCATGTCTACGATTCAGTTTAGCTTGACTTTTAATATGTTTCAAAGATTCATGATCAGAATGTATAACAAATTCTTTGGGCCATAAATAATGTTGCCATGTTTCTAAAGTCCGAACAAGAGCATATAATTCTTTATCATAAGTAGAATAATTCAGACTAGGCCCACTCAATTTTTCAGAAAAGTATGCAACATGTTTGCCATCTTGTAATAACACACCG
Source organism: Triticum dicoccoides (assembly GCF_002162155.2). Lineage (NCBI taxonomy): Eukaryota > Viridiplantae > Streptophyta > Magnoliopsida > Poales > Poaceae > Triticum > Triticum dicoccoides. The sequence continues at coordinate 462,285,026 of NC_041388.1, read as the reverse complement.
CCTAATCCAATTCCACTAGCATCACATTCAAGCTCAAAAGTCTTATTAAAATCAGGAAGTTGGAGTAAAGGAGCATGTGTCAACTTATCTTTCAATACCGAGAAGGCTTCTTCCTGTGCGGTACCCCAAAGAAAAGGCACATCTTTCTTTGTAAGCTCATTGAGAGGTGCAGCAATGGTGCTGAAATCTCTCACAAAACGCCTATAGAATCCAGCGAGGCCAAGAAAACTCCTCACTTGTGTGACCGTTTTGGGTTGCGGCCAACTCTCAATAGCTTCAATCTTGGCTTTATCAACTTCAATTCCCTGTGGAGTAACAACATAGCCAAGAAAAGATACTCGGTCGGTGCAAAAGGTGCACTTCCCAAGGTTACCAAACAAATGTGCATCACGTAGAGCAATAAAAATAGCACGTAAATGTTCCAAATGTTCTTCCAAAGATCTGCTATAAATCAATATGTCATCAAAGTAAACTACCACAAATCGTCCAATGAAAGCACGTAAAACTTCGTTCATTAATCTCATGAAAGTACTAGGTGCATTAGTTAACCCAAAAGGCATGACTAACCACTCATATAATCCAAACTTAGTTTTGAATGTCGTTTTCCATTCATCTCCCAATTTCATACGAATTTGGTGGTATCCACTACGCAAATCAACTTTGGAGAATATTCTAGAGCCACTCAATTCATCAAGCATATCATCTAGCCTAGGAATAGGATGACGATAACGAATAGTAATATTATTAATGCCTCTACAATCAACACACATACGTGATGTACCATCCTTTTTCGGCACTAGAATAATAGGAACAGCACAAGGACTAAGGGATTCGCGTATATAACCTGATGAGGACATCAATACAATTGTTACACCCACAGCCCGTGCTGCTATACATACTGGACCAATTACTAGAGCTCGTGCACGCCAACTAAATTACCAGGTACTTTCGTTTCTTGGTAATGATTCTAATGTTCATGAGAATATGATGCTGCCTAAATTGGATACATTTGTTTTGCTTACAAATGAAGGGCCTAGCTTGGAGAAGGATGAACATTGGAGCAAGAACAAGCATGGAGATGATGGCATGCGCAAGGGAAACAAGAACGGAGTTACAAGTGATGATTTCAGGACTTTGAAGCCACCATAATGGGTGCATGAAGCCTTGGACGAAATATACAAGATGCCACTTCATAAATTTCGTCCCGAGGCTATTTTAGGTGCTGCGTCACCTTATTATTGGGCCAGGCCCATGTAATTTCGAAATACATAAGTATAGGCTATTTTTAGAGTCCGTATGTGTGGGGAAACAAGAGATAGGGTTGATTTCGGACCCCTCCACCAAGGGCCACGAAATTCCCCCCCCCCCTCTTCCTCCATATATACAACCCTTAGGGCATTGTTTAGACTTTGGGTTTTGTTTAGATTAAAAGTTCGCCATAGCTGCAACTTCGCGTACTTCGTTTGTGTTCAACGACCAGACAAAGGCGTCACAGAAACCCACCTTGATCAATAAAGCTTTCATCTTATATTCGCAATATCCAGATTGCAATCTTAGTTTCTTGCTTGTTCTTCGTTTGCTCGCAGGAAACAGACCCTCGTGGTCAGGTTGATCGTGCTCCGGCGTGGTCAATAACCTCTCGGAGTTGGTTTAGCGATTGCTAAGGCGCGACGTCCTCGCACGTTCGTAGTCGGATCGTCAAAGTCGACTTCCACCAAAGCGATATCCATCATCTCATCGAAAGATCGGGACCCTCGCCTCTATCATAACCTTTGTCGAGAAGCTCTTGTACTTGACGCATAATCTCCTTCGTCTCCTCTGGATTGGTACGGTATGGTGCACGGTTTGGCAGTGAAGCACCGGGAATTAAGTCAATCTGATGCTCAATCCCTCGAATAGGCGGTAATCCCGGTGGCACGTCTTGTGGAAAGACGTCAGCGAACTCCTGCAAAATGTTAGTGACAGCAGGAGGCAAAGAGGAAGGCACGTCCTCGAATGAAAATAATGCCTCTTTGCACACAAAAGCATAGCAAACAGATTTGCTGAAATCTAGCTCATCAATATCGGATTTGGTGGCAAATAAACATGCACTTTTCAATTTAATTTCAGAAGCAACACTAGATGGTTTATTATTAGGCTTCATTTGTTGCTCAAATTCTTTTGCCACAATCTGATTTTCACTCTTATTCGTCTCCTGTTTTGCTTTATTAGCTCTATTAATATCATCTTTCAAAATGGAATCAGGAGTCATAGGAAGCAAAGTAATATTTTTATCCTTATGAACAAGAGTATAGTGATTGTTTCTACCATGGTGTACAGAATTTTTATCAAATTGCCACGGTCTACCAAGTAATAAGGAACATGCTTGCATAGGTACCACATCACAATCAACATAATCAGCATATGTAGAGATACTAAAATGCACACGAACAGTACGTGTTACCTTAACCTTGCCGCTGTTGTTGAACCATTGGATGTAGTAAGGATGTGGATGTGGTCTTGTGGTGAGAGAAAGCTTCTCCACCATCTCCATGCTAGCCAAGTTGTTGCAGCTCCCTCCGTGATAGAGGCAAAGGTGTCCCGTCTTTCGATGAGATGGTGGATTTCGCTTTGGTGGAAGTCGACTTTGACGATCCGACTACGAACGTGCGAGGACGTCGCGCCTTAGCAATCGCTAAACCAACTCCGAGAGGTTATTGACCACGCCGGAGCACGATCAACCTGACCACGAGGGTCTGTTTCCTGCGAGCAAACGAAGAACAAGCAAGAAACTAAGATTGCAATCTGGATATTGCGAATATAAGATGAAAGCTTTATTGATCAAGGTGGGGTTCTGTGACGCCTTTGTCTGGTCGTTGAACACAAACGAAGTACGCGAAGTTGCAGCTATGGCGAACTTTTAATCTAAACAAAACCCAAAGTCTAAACGATGCCCTAATGGCTGTATATATGGAGGAAGAGGGGGGAATTTCGTGGCCCTTGGTGGAGGGGTCCGAAATCAACCCTATCTCTTATTTCCCCACACATACGGACTCTAAAAATAGCCTATACTTATGTATTTCGAAATTACATGGGCCTGGCCCAATAATAAGGTGACGCAGCACCTAAAATAGCCTCGGGACGAAATTTATGAAGTGGCATCTTGTATATTTCGTCCAAGGCTTCATGCACCCATTATGGTGGCTTCAAAGTCCTGAAATCATCACTTGTCACTCCGTTCTTGTTTCCCTTGCGCATGCCATCATCTCCATGCTTGTTCTTGCTCCAATGTTCATCCTTCTCCAAGCTAGGCCCTTCATTTGTAAGCAAAACAAATGTATCCAATTTAGGCAGCATCATATTCTCATGAACATTAGAATCATTACCAAGAAACGAAAGTACCTGGTAATTTAATTGGCGTGCACGAGCTCTAGTAATTGGTCCAGTATGTATAGCAGCAGGGGCTGTGGGTGTAACAATTGTATTGATGTCCTCATCAGAACTCCTGCAAAATGTTAGTGACAGCAGGAGGCAAAGAGGAAGGCACGTCCTCGAATGAAAATAATGCCTCTTTGCACACAAAAGCATAGCAAACAGATTTGCTGAAATCTAGCTCATCAATATCAGATTTGGTGGCAAATAAACATGCACTTTTCAATTTAATTTCAGAAGCAACACTAGATGGTTTATTATTAGGCTTCATTTGTTGCTCAAATTCTTTTGCCACAATCTGATTTTCACTCTTATTCTTCTCCTGTTGTGCTTTATTAGCTCTATTAATATCATCTTTCAAAATGGAATCAGGAGTCATAGGAAGCAAAGTAATATTTTTATCCTTATGAACAAGAGTATAGTGATTGTTTCTACCATGGTGTACAGAATTTTTATCAAATTGCCATGGTCTAACAAGTAATAAGGAACATGCTTGCATAGGTACCACATCACAATCAACATAATCAGCATATGTAGAGATACTAAAATGCACACGAACAGTACGTGTTACCTTAACCTTGCCGCTGTTGTTGAACCATTGGATGTAGTAAGGATGTGGATGTGGTCTTGTGGTGAGAGAAAGCTTCTCCACCATCTCCATGCTAGCCAAGTTGTTGCAGCTCCCTCCGTCTATGATGACGCGCACAGAACGTTCCTTCACAACTCCCTTGGTATGGAACAAATTGTGCCTCTGATTTTGCTCAGCTTGTGTGATCTGCACACTCAAAACACGTTGAGCAACTAAACATTCATACCTGTCAGCGTCTTCAGGAGCCATGTATTGCGTCTCATGATCAAAATCATCTCCACCATGTTCTTCACGTGTAATAAGAGCCAAAGTCTCCTCATCATAGTCACTAGCGGACTCATATCCACCATCCGCGGTAGCAATCATCACACGCGGAGATTTGCATTCTCTCGCATAATGACCTCCTCCCTTACAACGACGACAAATAATATCACTTGTGTGCCCTGTTGATGCCATGGAAGAAGAAGAACGCTGTGCAGGCCCAGCAGGTGCGCTCTTGGCAGATAATGGTGGTTGTGCCTGTTTTCTTGTATCACGGCTGGAGGTGGCACCGGATGGAGGTGCTGGTGCAGTTGAAGTAGAAGATGCACGTGGTGTCCATGATGAAGGTCGTCCTGCAGAAAAGTTAGTTCGCCCCAATGCTTGTCGATCCTGCACTTCACGTTCAGCTTTACAAGCAAGATGGAATAAACGAGTGATGTTAGTATACTCCTTATAGTCTAGAATGGTCTGAATCTCTCTATTTAATCCACCAAGAAAACGTGCAAGCATAGCTTCATTCTCCTCAACAATACCACATCTAATCATGCCAGTTTGTAATTCCTGATAATATTCTTCTACAGAATTTTTCCCTTGTCTTAAACGCTGCAATTTTTGAAGCAATTCACGTTGATAATATGGTGGAACCCAACGCGTACGCATAGCAGTTTTCAAAGCAGCCCAAGTAGTTGGAATAGGATATAATCTACAATGTTCAGACCACCATACACATGCAAAACTAGTGAAAGCACAAACAGCAGCAGCAACTCGTCTCTCCTCAGGATATTGTAAACATGTAAATCGTTGTTCAGTTTCTAACTCCCAAGTAAGATATATATCAGGAACATATCTACCCTCAAATGGTGGAATATTCAATTTCAGTTTAGGAATATGGACATCATCTCGTACCTGAGGTGGTGGTGCAGGCCTACCATGACGAATATATACCTGAGGTCGACCTGCTGGTGGTGGTGCTAGTGGCTGCTCGTAGATCTGATTTTGATCAACCTCATCCTCATAATCACTCGCATACTCATCATCCTCCTGATACCACTTGATAGAGGCGGGGTGTCCCGATCTTTCGATGAGATGATAACTATCGATTTGGTGGAGACGACTTTGACGATCCGACTACAAACGTGCACGACGTTGCGCCTTAGCAATCGCTAAACCAATCTCCTGAGGTGACTGACGATGCCGGAAGCACGGTCAGCCTGACCACGAAGGTCTATTCCTGCAAGCAATCGAAGAACGAGCAAGAATATGATAAAGCAATCTGAATATTGCAAATATATATGAGGTATTGATAATGGTGGGGATCCGTAAGCGGTCTTGGTCTGGTCGTTGGACACAAACGAAGTACACGAAGTTGCGTTGGCTAACTTTTAACTAAACAAATCCCAAGGAAAAGCTACTAGATGGATCTACTTATATAGGAGCAAGGGGTGGCGGCCAAGGAGGTGGGAGGACGTCCCAAGGCAGCCTAAAACTAAATCTAGGTCGTACAAGGCCAATGGGCCCAAGTGGAGGTGATGTAACACCTTTGGACTTGTAGTTTGACTCGGATTCTGCTGCAGCATCAGATTGTTTCGTCCACAACTCAACGCTCCGGACGAATTTGAAGCTGATTCCAATTGGGTTGGAAAGTGCACGAAATCTAGTTTCCAACAAAAAAAGAATCACCCAATTCGGAGTCCGTATGAAAAACTTGTGTGCGTTTTGAGTCAGGTGTGTCTGTGCAGTCCGAATCTGAATCCAGAACGTGAGAGACTTGGACTCTATCTTCTCTTGGGCCAAAAGTGACGTGAGAGAACTTTTTGGACAGCAAATAAACATCTCTTTCTTCCTTATCTTCATATGTGGATTGTACAAATGTCCCATACACCTGCAATTAGACAAAACACAAAAGTGTGTGAAGTATTTTTGTTCTGGATAACATAAATAGATTATTGAATAGTTTGCACTAGAAATCACCTGACAAATATGCATATATGCAATATTTTTGGTCATATCCAAGGTAGTCATGTCCTCATCAGCACCGGATGGAGGTGCTGGTGCAGTTGAAGTAGAAGATGCACGTGGTGTCCATGATGAAGGTCGGCCTGCAGAAAAGTTGGTTCGCCCCAATGCTTGTCGATCCTGCACTTCACGTTCAGCTTTACAAGCAAGATGGAATAAACGAGTGATATTAGTATACTCCTTATAGTCTAGAATGGTCTGAATCTCTCTATTTAATCCACCCAGAAAACGTGCAAGCATAGCTTCATTCTCCTCAACAATACCACATCTAATCATGCCAGTTTGTAATTCCTGATAATATTCTTCTACAGAATTTTTCCCTTGTCTTAAACGCTGCAATTTTTGAAGCAATTCACGTTGATAATATGGTGGAACCCAACGCGTACGCATAGCAGTTTTCAAAGCAGCCCAAGTAGTTGGAATAGGATATAATCGACAATGTTCAGACCACCATACACATGCAAAACTAGTGAAAGCACAAACGGCAGCAGCAACTCGTCTCTCCTCAGGATATTGTAAACATGTAAATCGTTGTTCAGTTTCTAACTCCCAAGTAAGATATATATCAGGAACATATCTACCCTCAAATGGTGGAATATTCAATTTCAGTTTAGGAATATGGACATCATCTCGTACCTGAGGTGGTGGTGCAGGCCTACCATTATGAATATATACCTGAGGTCGACCTGCTGGTGGTGGTACAGGTGGCTGCACGTAGTGCTGATTTTGATCAACCTCATCCTCATAATCTCCCACATAATCATCCTCCTCCGCATCAGCAGCAGGAGCCACAGAAGTATCAACAGCAGCACCAACAGTTTGGCCAAACGCAAGAGGAACACGGCTTGCTCGGCGGAGGTCTGTTTCACGACGTGGAGGTAGTCGTTGTTGTTGTTGGAGAGGTGCGTTAGGTGCAGCGGGTGTTGGTGGTGGAAGACGCGTGAGCAATTCATTAAACTTGTTATCGAGCTTTGTTTCGAACGTCTTCTCAAGGCCAGTGATCTTCTCCATGGCCTCTTCAAAATTGTTCAGCACATCTTGCACCTGTTCAGTCATCATTTGCTGAAACTTATCATGAAGCTCCTTGTTCGATAAATTCTCCCAGTCAATCTCGTCGGCTTGTGATCCTGGCATGGTTAGCAGTAATAGAAACACACAAGAATATGATCCTACAGACTACGAACAAGTGGTGGTGGTGGGTGTCACAAATCCGTCAAGCAAAACTCAAATTCTTACCAGTTCTTACCCAGCAACAGGCGGTGATCGGCAACCGTTGTAGTCAAAACTCTCAAAGCTTGGATAGAGCGATTACCAGGGAGAGTCAAACGCACGACGTAGATGTATGTGGAGCTGGGAAGGCTTATAATATGGTAGCAAAAAGGGTCAGCAGTAATCAATTCAGAGATGCAAAGTTGAATAAACGCTCAACGACGGTACTGTGCTGGTCCTAGGCTAGACTGTGCTAGAGACGCGAGCCTAGAACACCAACAAAATCACGGCGCGGCACGTAAACAAGGGAAGAGCACACTCTGAATTTTTTTTCTCTTTTTTTTGCACTTTTTTTTCGTCTTTTTTTTGCTCCGCAACAATTTTTTTCGAAAAAGTCTACAAATGGTCTAAAAACTGCCTAGCCAGAATTTTCCAGACTTAGTTTTTTTTTGAAATTGGAACTATTTTTCTTCTGCGGATGGCTCGGAAGTTGGGGAGTCCTTCTCTGTCACGACTCGGAGTGTCGCGTGATCTGGAAATCGAGAACAATGCAACAATTACTGGACTCGGACTAGGACTGGTGGCGGAGATGAATCTGGTGGAACTCGGACTGGTGGTGATAGAGGCAAAGGTGTCCCGTCTTTCGATGAGATGGTGGATTTCGCTTTGGTGGAAGTCGACTTTGACGATCCGACTACGAACGTGCGAGGACGTCGCGCCTTAGCAATCGCTAAACCAACTCCGAGAGGTTATTGACCACGCCGGAGCACGATCAACCTGACCACGAGGGTCTGTTTCCTGCGAGCAAACGAAGAACAAGCAAGAAACTAAGATTGCAATCTGGATATTGCGAATATAAGATGAAAGCTTTATTGATCAAGGTGGGGTTCTGTGACGCCTTTGTCTGGTCGTTGAACACAAACGAAGTACGCGAAGTTGCAGCTATGGCGAACTTTTAATCTAAACAAAACCCAAGGAAAAGCTACTAGATGGATCTACTTATATAGGAGCAAGGGCTGGCGGCCAAGGAGGTGGGAGGACGTCCCAAGGCAGCCTAAAACTAAATCTAGGTCGTACAAGGCCAATGGGCCCAAGTGGAGGTGATGTAACACATTTGGACTTGTAGTTTGACTCGGATTCTGCTGCAGCATCAGATTGTTTCGTCCACAACTCAATACTCCGGACGAATTTGAAGGTGATTCCAATTGGGTTGGAAAGTGCACGAAATCTAGTTTCCAACAAAAAAGGAATCACCCAATTCGGAGTCCGTATGAAAAACTTGTGTGCGTTTTGAGTCAGGTATGTCTGTGCAGTCCGAATCTGAATCCAGAACGTGAGAGACTTGGACTCTATCTTCTCTTGGGCCAAAAGTGACGTGAGAGAACTTTTTGGACAGCAAATAAACATCTCTTTCTTCATTATCTTCACATGTGGATTGTACAAATGTCCCATACACCTGCAATTAGACAAAACACAAAAGTGTGTGAAGTATTTTTGTTCTGGATAACATAAATATATTATTGAATAGTTTGCACTAGAAATCACCTGACAAATATGCATATATGCAATATTTTTGGTCATATCCAAGGTAGTCATGTCCTCATCATCCTCCCCTTCTTGAAAATAAAGCCGTCCTCGGCGTTGCTTAATCTGAAATGTGGCTAACAAAAGAGACAAGGTGTACATGTTGTATATGTATATGTCATCCATTTTTACTTCCCTTGATTTTTGCATATATGACACATGAATAGATGAGTAACTTGCATAGTTCATAAAATCTAAAGCCAAAAAATTAGCACAAGAAGTAGAAGGCATGAAAATATTGCAACTCAGTTTGCACATATAAGTGAAGCTCTTATTCATTTCAAAAGATTGACAATGTTCATCATTAAACCATTCCAACATTGGTGAATAAACCTTACTTGCATCAAATTTACATGCTACAACATGCTTAAATAAGCAAACATGCAATAAGTCATTCAACACAGAATCATCACCAAGATTAGAGGTCATATCAAAATGATTAAACATTGGTTCTTTTGCATCAATAGTTAATTCAATGGGTGCACTCAAAATTGTTGGTATTTCAGTTGTTTGATCACATGGCAAAGTCAAATTATCAACGTAGTCCTCTAAAATAGGTGGTGTGATCAAAGTAGTGGGTAGCTCATCAGATGGTGCATTCAAATTGACAAGGCATTCATCATTCTCATGTAGAGATGGAAGATCAGTACCTTTGTCATTACCTCTTATGATCAACTCAGATGATGTAGCCACTCTCGGGGGCGATGTGTCACATGGTGGAGGTGATGTAGTCCTGACAGGATGTGGTTGTCATAGTATGCCTAGTAGTTGAAGGAACAATCATATCAACTCTTGGAATGTGCACCGTGCGCTTGTTTTCCTCGTGGCCAACACGTCGTTTTATTTCCTGTTCAGCTTTGCAAGCAAGTTGAAACAAATGGTCCATAGGATAACACTCTTCATGAATTAGTATCTCTTGAATATCACGGTTTAATCCTCCCCAAAATCTATCCATAAAATCATCTTCACTTTCTTCTAAAGAGGAATGCAACAAGGTAGTTTGTAAATCATCATAATATTTTGTTACAGTTTCACTACCTTGTTTTAAGTGTTGCAACTTCTTAATCATGTCACGAGTATAATAAGCAGGGACGAAAGTATGTCGCATGGCAAGTTTCAAATCATCCCAAGTAGTAGGTATATAATCAGGGTGTAACCGACAATATTCACTCCACCAAACCAAAGCATAACCAGTGAAAGAACCAACCGCAACCTTAACCTTTTTATGTTCATTGAAATTATGGGAAGCAAATATAGTTTTTATGTCGAACTCCCATTCAATATATAAAGCAGGTTTAAAACGGCCATTAAATGGTGGTATAGATACATTAACCTGATCATGTGCATTTGGATGTTTGTGCACCTCTCGTGACGGTTGTGGTATTTGCAAAGGTGGTGGCACGTCTCCCACGATCGACAAAGCCCATGAATTGACTCTGGATCCTGTCATGATTAGTAGAACAAGAAACAAAACCCAAAAATAATGTTCCTATAACTACTAGGATGTGGTGGTAAAACGCTCACCGTAAAGCAAATATCAATGTCTTACAAGTTCTTACCATGCAGCAGGCGGTGATCGGCAACCAGCGGTGTCAAGTAACTCCGAATATTGAGTAAAGCGATTGCCAGGGGAGCGTACGTATACACGGTGTAGAAATATGTGGAGCTGGGTTGGCTATATATGGTAGCAAAAGATTAGCAATAATCAATTCAAAGATGCAATGTTGAATAAACGCTCAACGACAGTACTGTGCTGGTCGTAGGCTAGAACGGACTAGAGACGCGAGCCTAGAACACTAATGAGGTCACGGCGTAGCACAACTAGCATCAATGAAGGATACTAAGTAGCTCTGGACAGCAAGATATAAGTGAAGATCACAACGGCAGTAAAGATAATGATGAAAAACAACTGCCAAACAGGATATACAACAACTCTCTCTCCAACTTTCCTCTTGAAAAGTTTGAGCCAATTTTCTGATAAATTCTTTCAAAGAATGCTACTAACTCAAGCTTTCCAATGCAAAAAGAATCACTCAATTCCGAGTTGATATGAGGAGTCAAAGAATTCTAAAACTGGCCTGAAAAATTGGAACAAGCTGTGTTCACGAACTTCGGAGGGCAAAAAGACCTATTTAGAAGCCGATTTTGAGGTGTCAAATATTGAACTAGCTTCTGCAACTATTTAGATGTGTCTCGTTGCTAGCTTCAATTTGAGTACTCACGGAGTCAAAACGGACTTCGTATGAGGAAGATACACCTGTTTTACTGAACAGTGCGCAAAACAGATTCCAATCCGAATTCAGGTACGCGATTGATTCTAGATAGATCCAATTTTTTTTTCTTCTCTCTTTTTTTTTCTCACCCTTTTTTTTCTTTTTTTTTTCTCTGACTTTTTTTTTACTTTTTTTTCTCTCGTTTTTTTTCTCTATCTTTTTTTTCTCTCTCCCTCTTTCCAAAACAAACTAGATAAGATGTAGATTGGATCAAGCGAAGATGGGAACGATCTCAACTATGATTATGACAATGAACGTTGGGTAGCACGTGGAGGAAATTGATGGATGGGTGGTGGACAGCGGAAGGGATAATGATGCAGCGGCGACGTGACTAATGTGAACAGAACTCGAAACTCTAAACGACCTAGACACTAAGACCAGCAACTCGACACGACGATGCAACCGATAATTCAACTATGCAAGCAATGAAAAGAAAATTGCAAAGGCTCAGACTGGCTTGGACCAAGGATGAATAGATCTAACTCTTTTTTGTGGCTTTTTCTTGGACAATAGGTAAGAAAATAAATCTAATCTAGGAAAACTGGAAATTCTCACCGAGCAACCTGAAAACTGATACCACTTGATAGAGGCAAAGGTGTCCCGTCTTTCGCTGAGATGGTGGATTTCGCTTTGGTGGAAGTCGACTTTGACGATCCGACTACGAACGTGCGAGGACGTCGCGCCTTAGCAATCGCTAAACCAACTCCGAGAGGTTATTGACCACGCCGGAGCACGATCAACCTGACCACGAGGGTCTGTTTCCTGCGAGCAAACGAAGAACAAGCAAGAAACTAAGATTGCAATCTGGATATTGCGAATATAAGATGAAAGCTTTATTGATCAAGGTGGGGTTCTGTGACGCCTTTGTCTGGTCGTTGAACACAAACGAAGTACGCGAAGTTGCAGCTATGGCGAACTTTTAATCTAAACAAAACCCAAGGAAAAGCTACTAGATGGATCTACTTATATAGGAGCAAGGGCTGGCGGCCAAGGAGGTGGGAGGACGTCCCAAGGCAGCCTAAAACTAAATCTAGGTCGTACAAGGCCAATGGGCCCAAGTGGAGGTGATGTAACACCTTTGGACTTGTAGTTTGACTCGGATTCTGCTGCAGCATCAGATTGTTTCGTCCACAACTCAATACTCCGGACGAATTTGAAGGTGATTCCAATTGGGTTGGAAAGTGCACGAAATCTAGTTTCCAACAAAAAAAGAATCACCCAATTCGGAGTCCGTATGAAAAACTTGTGTGCGTTTTGAGTCAGGTATGTCTGTGCAGTCCGAATCTGAATCCAGAACGTGAGAGACTTGGACTCTATCTTCTCTTGGGCCAAAAGTGACGTGAGAGAACTTTTTGGACAGCAAATAAACATCTCTTTCTTCATTATCTTCACATGTGGATTGTACAAATGTCCCATACACCTGCAATTAGACAAAACACAAAAGTGTGTGAAGTATTTTTGTTCTGGATAACATAAATATATTATTGAATAGTTTGCACTAGAAATCACCTGACAAATATGCATATATGCAATATTTTTGGTCATATCCAAGGTAGTCATGTCCTCATCAGGTGGCGGAGATGAATCTGGTGGAACTCGGACTGGTGGCGGAGATGAATCTGGTGGAACATGGACAGGTGGCGGATATATGTTGCAGGTGAACTCGGATTGGCGTGATGGCGGCGGATATGTGGTGGCGTATATGGATTCGGATTGGCGGTGAATATGTGGTGGTGGTATATGGCAACAGCGATGATGATGATGCGGTGGTGATATATGGCAGCGGCGACGTGACAACCTGTGAACAGAACTCAAAACTCTAAAAGACTAGACGCTAAGACCAGCAACTGGACACGACGATGCAACCGCAAATTCAACAAAGCAAATACATAAAAGATTATGCAAGGCTCAGATTGGTTCGGATGGGATGAACTAACCCTAATTTTTTTTTGGCTTTTTCGTGGACTATAGGTATGAAGAAGATCTAAACTACGAAAAACTGTAAAATCTCACCGAGCAACCTGGAAATCTGATACCACTTGATAGAGGCAAAGGTGTCCCGTCTTTCGATGAGATGATGGATATCGCTTTGGTGGCAGTCGACTTTGACGATCCGACTACGAACGTGCGAGGACGTCGCGCCTTAGCAATCGCTAAACCAACTCCGAGAGGTTATTGACCACGCCGGAGCATGATCAACCTGACCATGAGGGTCTGTTTCCTGCGAGCAAACGAAGAACAAGTAAGAAACTAAGATTGCAATCTGGATATTGCGAATATAAGATGAAAGCTTTATTGATCAAGGTGGGGTTCTGTGACGCCTTTGTCTGGTCGTTGAACACAAACGAAGTACGCGAAGTTGCAGCTATGGCGAACTTTTAATCTAAACAAAACCCAAAGTCTAAACGGTGCCCTAAGGGCTGTATATATGGAGGAAGAGAGGGGGAATTTCGTGGCCCTTGGTGGAGGGGTCCGAAATCAACCCTATCTCTTGTTTCCCCACACATACGGACTCTAAAAATAGCCTATACTTATGTATTTCGAAATTACATGGGCCTGGCCCAATAAAAAGGTGACGCAGCACCTATAATAGCCTTGGGACGAAATTTATGAAGTGGCATCTTGTATATTTCGTCCAAGGCTTCATGCACCCATTATGGTGGCTTCAAAGTCCTGAAATCATCACTTGTAACTCCGTTCTTGTTCCCCTTGCACATGGCATCATCTCCATGCTTGTTCTTGCTCCAATGTTCATCCTTCTCTAAGCTAGGCCCTTCATTTGTAAGCAAAACAAATGTATCCAATTTAGGCAGCATCATATTCTCATGAACATTAGAATCATTACCAAGAAACGAAAGTACCTGATAATTTAATTGGCGTGCGCGAGCTCTAGTAATTGGTCCCGTATATGTAGCAGTAGGGGTTGTGGGTGTAACAATGGTATTGATGTCCTCATCACGGGATGTTGAGCGTTTTGTTGCTTGCTGCACTACATGTCAAAAAGCTAAGTAACGACTCAATCCTCATGGTTTATATATGCCTTTGCCTGTACCTAGTGTTCCTTGGGAGGATATATCTATGGACTTTGTTTTAGGTTTACCTCGAACAAAGAAGGGGAGGGATAGCATATTTGTTGTCATGGATAGGTTCTCGAAAATGGCACACTTTATACCATGTCATAAAAGCGATGATGTTGTTAATGTTGCTGATTTGTTCTTTCGTGAAATTATTCGCTTGCATGGTGTGCCAAATATTATTGTTTCAGATCGTGATACTAAATTTCTTAGCCACTTTTGGAGATGTTTATGGGCTAAGTTGGGGACTAAACTACTTTTTAGTACTACTTGTCACCCCCAAACTAATGGACAAACTGAAGTAGTCAATAGAACATTGTCTACTATGCTTAGGGCTGTTTTGAAGAATAACAAGAAAATGTGGGAAGAACGCTTGCCTCATATTGAATTTGCTTATAATCGTTCATTGCATTCTACTACTGAGATGTGCCCTTTTGAAATTGTGTATGGTTTCCTACCTCGTGCACCTATTGATTTGTTGCCTCTTCCATCTTCGGAGAAGGTTAATTTTGATGCTAAAGAACGTGCTGAATTGATTTTAAAAATGCATGAGTTAACTAAGGAAAACATTGAGCGTATGAATGCTAAATATAAACTTGCTGGAGATAAGGGTAGAAAACATGTTGTGTTTGCACCTGGAGATCTTGTTTGGTTACATTTGCGTAAGGATAGATTTCCTAATTTGCGCAAATCAAAGCTAATGCCATGTGGTAATGGTCCTTTTAAGGTGTTAGAGAAAATAAATGATAATGCATATAAACTTGAGCTGCCTGCAAATTTTGGGGTTAGTCCCAAGCCTTATTTGGGTGAGGACGATGAACTTTTGTCGAGGACGACTTCATTTCAAGAAGGGGAGGATGATGAGGATGGAACGACCAAACCTCGAAGGATTTGAGTCTCTGTGCTTACCGTGCTAGTCCCTGGATCGAACTCGCTAGCACACACAGTATAGATGAATACCAGAATAGCAAGTGCATCATTTATTACATCGTAGGATCCAGAATATATAAAATAAAACAATCTGCATAGCACTTGGCTAGCTTTATTCAATCAAACAGCGGAAAGTAGCAGAAAATAACGATGAGTCCCATCATAGCCCACTGGCGATGCTGAGCGCAGACTCGCGACCCTAATTGTACCTTACTCTTCATCAGAATATCCTGCAACATGAGACGTTGCAGCCATATAGGTCAATACTTGGAATGTATTGGCAAGTTACACAGGAGTAATAATATAGTAGACCTACATGTATATGCATAGTATAACAAAAGGAAGGCTTGAGGGTTTGTTTTTGCAGAAAGCTGATTTTGTCCTCATAACTACCTAATAGTCAAATTTTTATTTAGTTATTTTATTACTACAATTAAACACACAAGGTTGAGTTGGCAAAATGAACTCCAACCTACGCTTTATTAAGTTGCCCAACAAATTTATTAGGTGTCACATCTGTCAAGATCATCCAACAACTACAATGGCATAGTCGCTCAAATTTACCCATAACCGGGGGCACGGCTAATCATGATTAGTTTTACACTCTGTAGAGTTTAGTACGCTTTACCCATTGGACCCAACCCGAATATTGCGACAAAGTCTTTCATAAGCAGTCCCCTAGTCCCAACAGGAGGCCCATCCCAACTATTATATCTACATCTGCTGGCACAGCCGGGTAAGGGTCCCACAACTGATCAACTAAGCTAGAGCCCATTTAGCCAGTGGTCGCACATGGAAGCTACTAGTCACTAAGTATGTCTGATCTTTTTGAGCCTGGGCGGCCGTCCACTTACATTCAGATGGTATAAACCATGATGTTCTTGAAACCACCCTAGCAATACCACTTCCGGCCAGAGGTGAATTAAATCCCGAGTTGCTACTCAAATTATTATAAGCTCAATGAATACACGAACCAACCCCGTCTACAAGCATAGCAAAACTACAACTACCACGATCTGCAATGACAGGAGATAGCTCAACAGCATAACCAAAATATATAGTATTCCTATACATGCATATATTCATAGTGTGATATAACTACATGCATAGAAAACAATAGGTAAAGGATGATCAACATGTAACTTGCCTTGGTTCTGGTTCAGAAAGTCACACTCCTGACAATAGCTCGCGTCGCACTCCAGACAATCTACACGTTTCACACAATTCAACAAATCAATCACCGGAACATGAATAGAACCAAAACAAAACCAATAGCAAGAAAACCATTTTTAAAACTCAAAAACAGAAGCTTAGCAGCACCTAAAATGCACTACGGTCACAATGAAAAAAGAATCACTTAAAACCGACAAACGGTTTGAGAGTTACGACCTCTGAAAGATTTAATTCAAATTCAAACAAATTCAAATTTGAACGGTGCAAACATGTGAAAAGTTGGTACTGTGATAATGTGCTAATTTTTGTGAGTACACAGGAAAAAGAATTACCTAAATTGGACTTATAGAATAAAAGATATAACTAGTTGAAGTTTTAGCTGAAATCTGAAAAAGAAAACAGAAAACAACAGAAAACGCCTGGGCGCTGTAGCGACCTCATGTAGAAGCTCCTGTAGCGACGTGCCACGTGGCAGCGCGTGATTGGCCGAGAAAACTCCTTCGCGTGCGTGCTCACCGGAAACAGAGAAAACGGTGGTGGTCTCGGGCGTTGGCGGCGGCGCTCCTCCGGTGGGTCTCCGACGAAAGTGAAGTGGCGAATGGGTTCAGCGATGAGTTGCGGAGGTGGTGGTGGTGTCGGACGGCGACGGGGTTCCTTCTGTAGGCGGCGGCGACCACGTGAACAGCCACTGTGCTCCGGCGGCGGCGGACGAGCTTGTCCCTCCCCTGCGTTTCCGGCCACGAGAAAGTGTAAGGCGAGAGAGGATTCGAGAGGGGGTTCGAGGGGTGCGGGCAGCGCGGCTCTGCGGTCTCTTACGGCGGTGGAAACAACCGGCGAAATGGCGGCGATCGGCGTGGACTCTGGCGAAATCCGTTTCGCCCTAGCTCCCGCGTGCGGCAACGAGGAAGATCGAGGAGAGGGTGCGGGGTCTCTCGAGCAGTTGGGCTTGCGTATGATGAGGACATCAATACCATTGTTACACCCACATCCCCTACTGTTAGATATACTGGACCAATTACTAGAGCTCGCGCACGCCAATTAAATTACCAGGTACTTTCGTTTCTTGGTAATGATTCTAATGTTCATGAGATTATGATGCTGCCTAAATTGGAAACATTTGTTTTGCTTACAAATGAAGGGCCTAGCTTGGAGAAGGATGAACATTGGAGCAAGAACACACATGGAGTTGATGGCATGCGCAGGGGGATCAAGAACGGAGTTACAAGTGATGATTTCAGAACTTTAAAGCCGCCATAAGGAGTGCATGAAGCCTTGGACGAAATATACAAGATGCCACTTCATAATATTCGTCCATAGGCTATTCTAGGTGCTGCGTCACCTTATTAATGGGCCAGGCCCATGTAATTTCGAAATACTTAAGTATAGGCTATTTTTAGAGTCCGTATGTGTGGGGAAACAAGAGTTAGGGTTGGTTTCGGACCCCACCCTCAAGGGCCACGAAATCCCCCCCCCCCTCTTCCTCCATATATACAGCCCTTAGGGCGTCATTTAGACTTTGGGTTTTGTTTAGATTAAAAGTTCGCCATAGCTGCAACTTCGCGTACTTCGTTTGTGTCCAACGACCAGACCAAGACGTCACAGAACCCCACCTTGATCAATAAAGCTTTCATCTTATATTCGCAATATCCCGATTGCAATCTCAGTTTCTTGCTTGTTCTTCATTTGCTCGCAGGAAACAGACCCTCGTGGTCAGGTTGATCGTGCTCCGGCGTGGTCAATAACCCTCGGAAGTTGGTTTAGCGATTGCTAAGGCGCGACGTCTCGCACGTTCGTAGTACGATCGACAAGGTCGACTCCCACAGAAAACGATAGCCATCATCTCATCGAAACATCGGGACACCTTAGCCTCTATCAAGTGGTATCATATTTCCAGGTTGCTCGGTGAGATTTTACAGTTTTTCGTAGATTAGATCGAGTCTGTTCTTCATACCTACAGTCCACGAAAAAGCCAGAAAAAAAATTAGGGTTAGTTCATCATATCCGAACCAATCTGAGCCTTTGCATAATCTTTTTAGGGTTTTTGCTTTGTTGAATTTGCGGTTGCATCGTCGTGTCAAGTTGCTAGTCTTAGAGTCTAGTCTTTTAGAGTTTCGAGTTCTGGTCATAAGTTGTCACGCCGCCGCCGCACCATCATCATCGCCCATCTACCACTTTTGCTTATCCGCCACCGCTCTGAATCCATATCCATATACCACCACCAATCCGTATCCATATACCACCACCGATACCATATACCACCACCGCTGCCATATACCACAACTATATATCCACCACCAATCCGAGTTCTTCTCATATTAGGTTTGTTCTTAAGATCAATCTAAATTCTGATTCGTGTTTCCTTGCCTGCGTAGGTCTCAGAAAAAAAAAGAGTCTGGAGACCCCCGGGCAGTTTTTAGGCCAAAATTTTCACGGGCAAATTTTTTCCCTATCCTATTTTTAGGCTTTTCTGAGTCTTTTGAGCCACGTGCCATCATAGTGATTTTTTGTCGCACTTTTTCGTCGTCGATGCCCTGATTTCCGAAAAAAGTGAAAAAAAAATTCGTGCCCATCCTATCAGTTTGACGAGGGAAGAGTTTTGAGACACTCGCCATTATAGTGATTTTTCGCAAAAAAAAGAGGAGCGCAAAAAAAAGGAGCGCAAAAAAAAAGAGTTCCAGAGTGTGCTTTTTCCTTATTTACGTGCAGCGCCGTGATTTTGTTAGTGTTCTAGGCTCGCGTCTCTAGCAAGGTCTAGCCTAGGACCAGCACAGTACCGTCGTTGAGCGTTTATTCAACTTTGCATCTCTGAATTGATTATTGCTGACCCTTTTTGCTACCATACTATAAGCCTTCCCAGCTCCACATACATCTACGTCGTGCGTTTGACTCTCCCTGGCAATCGCTCTATCCAAGCTTTTGAGAGTTTTGACTACAACGGTTGCTGATGAGGACATGACTACCTTGGATATGACCAAAAATATTGCATATATGCATATTTGTCAGGTGATTTCTAGTGCAAACTATTCAATAATCTATTTATGTTATCCAGAACAAAAATACTTCACACACTTTTATGTTTTGTCTAATTGCAGGTGTATGGGACATTTGTACAATCCACATATGAAGATAAGGAAGAAAGAGATGTTTATTTGCTGTCCAAAAAGTTCTCTCACGTCACTTTTGGCCCAAGAGAAGATAGAGTCCAAGTCTCTCACGTTCTGGATTCAGATTCGGACTGCACAGACACACCTGACTCAAAACAGACACAAGTTTTTCATACGGACTCCGAATTGGGTGATTCTTTCTTTGTTGGAAACTAGATTTCGTGCACTTTCCAACCCAATTGGAATCACCTTTAAATTCGTCCGGAGCGTTGAGTTCTGGACGAAACAATCTGATGCTGCAGTAGAATCCGAGTCAAACTACAAGTCCAAAGGTGTTACATCACCTCCACTTGGGCCCAGTGGCCTTGTACGACCTAGATTTAGTTTTAGGCTGCCTTGGGACGTCCTCGCACCTCCTTGGCCGCCACCCCTTGCTCCTATATAAGTAGATCCATCTAGTAGCTTTTCCTTGGGATTTGTTTAGTTAAAAGTTAGCTATTGCAACTTCGTGTACTTCGTTTGTGTCCAACGACCAAACCAAGACCGCTTCCGGATCCCCACCATTATCAATACTTCATATATATTTGCGATATTCAGATTGCTTTATCATATTCTTGCTTGTTCTTCGATTGCTTGCAGGAATAGACCTTTGTGGTCAGGCTGACCGTGCTTCCAGCATCGTCAGTAACCTCAGGAGATTGGTTTAGCGATTGCTAAGGCGCAACGTCGTTCACGTTTGTAGTCGGATCGTCAAAGTCGTCTCCACCAAATCGATAGTTATCATCTCATCGAAAGATCGGGACCCTCGCCACTTGATTGAGGCGGGGTGTCCCGATCTTTCGATGAGATGATAACTATCGATTTGGTGGAGAGGACTTTGACGATCCGACTACAAACGTGCACGACGTTGCGCCTTAACAATCGCTAAACCAACTCCGAGAGGTTATTGACCACGCCGGAGCACAATCAACCTGACCACAAAGGTCTATTCCTGCAAGCAATCGAAGAACAAGCAAGAATATGATAAAGCAATCTGAATATCGCAAATATATATGAAGTATTGATAATGGTGGGGATCCGGAAGCGGTCTTGGTCTGGTCGTTGGACACAAACGAAGTACACGAAGTTGCAATAGCTAACTTTTAACTAAACAAATCCCAAGGAAAAGCTACTAGATGGATCTACTTATATAGGAGCAAGGGGTGGCGGCCAAGGAGGTGGGAGGACGTCCCAAGGCAGCCTAAAACTAAATCTAGGTCGTACAAGGCCAATGGGCCCAAGTGGAGGTGATGTAACACCTTTGAACTTGTAGTTTGACTCGGATTCTGCTGCAGCATCAGATTGTTTCGTCCACAACTCAACGCTCCGGACGAATTTGAAGGTGATTCCAATTGGGTTGGAAAGTGCACGAA
Organism: Triticum dicoccoides; assembly: GCF_002162155.2. Taxonomy (NCBI): domain Eukaryota; kingdom Viridiplantae; phylum Streptophyta; class Magnoliopsida; order Poales; family Poaceae; genus Triticum; species Triticum dicoccoides. The sequence goes on along the minus strand of NC_041388.1, from coordinate 462,263,990 downwards.
ATCTAGTTTCCAACAAAAAAAGAATCACCCAATTCGGAGTCCGTATGAAAAACTTGTGTCTGTTTTGAGTCAGGTGTGTCTGTGCAGTCCGAATCTGAATCCAGAATGTGAGAGACTTGGACTCTATCTTCTCTTGGGCCAAAAGTGACGTGAGAGAACTTTTTGGACAGCAAATAAACATCTCTTTCTTCCTTATCTTCATATGTGGATTGTACAAATGTCCCATACACCTGCAATTAGACAAAACACAAAAGTGTGTGAAGTATTTTTGTTCTGGATAACATAAATAGATTATTGAATAGTTTGCACTAGAAATTACCTGACAAATATGCATATATGCAATATTTTTGGTCATATCCAAGGTAGTCATGTCCTCATCATCCTCCCCTTCTTGAAAATAAAGCCGTCCTCGGCGTTGCTTAATCTGAAATGTGGCTAACAAAAGAGACAAGGTGTACATGTTGTATATGTATATGTCATCCATTTTTACTTTCCTTGATTTTTGCATATATGACACATGAATAGATGAGTAACTTGCATAGTTCATAAAATCTAAAGCCAAAAAATTAGCACAAGAAGTAGAAGGCATGAAAATATTGCAACTCAGTTTGCACATATAAGTGAAGCTCTTATTCATTTCAAAAGATTCACAATGTTCATCATTAAACCATCCCAACATTGGTGAATAAACCTTACTTGCATCAAATTTACATGCTACAACATGCTTAAATAAGCAAACATGCAATAAGTCATTCAACACAGAATCATCACCAAGATTAGAGGTCATATCAAAATGATTAAACATTGGTTCTTTTGCATCAATAGTTAATTCAATGTGTGCACTCAAAATTGTTGGTATTTCAGTTGTTTGATCACATGGCAAAGTCAAATTATCAACGTAGTCCTCTAAAATAGGTGGTGTGATCAAAGTAGTGGGTAGCTCATCAGATGGTGCATTCAAATTGACAAAGCATTCATCATTCTCATGTAGAGATGGAAGATCAGTACCTTTGTCATTACCTCTTATGATCAACTCAGATGATGTAGCCACTCTCGGGGGCGATGTGTCACATGGTGGAGGTGATGTAGTCCTGACAACAACGGATGTGGTTGTCATAGTATGCCTAGTCGTTGAAGGAACAATCATATCAACTCTTGGAATGTGCACCGTGCACTTGTTCTCGTGGCCAACACGTCGTTTTATTTCCTGTTCAGCTTTGCAAGCAAGATGAAACAAATGGTCCATAGGATAACACTCTTCATGAATTAGTATCTCTTGAATATCACGGTTTAATCCTCCCCAAAATCTATCCATAAAATCATCTTCACTTTCTTCTAAAGAGAAATGCAACAAGGTAGTTTGTAAATCATCATAATATTTTGTTACAGTTTCACTACCTTGTTTTAAGTGTTGCAACTTCTTAATCATGTCACGAGTATAATAAGCAGGGACGAAAGTATGTCGCATGACAAGTTTCAAATCATCCCAAGTAGTAGGTATATAATCAGGGTGTAACCGACAATATTCACTCCACCAAACCAAAGCATAACCAGTGAAAGAACCAACCGCAACCTTAACCTTTTTATGTTCATTGAAATTATGGGAAGCAAATATATTTTTTATGTCGAACTCCCATTCAATATATAAAGCAGGTTTAAAACGGCCATTAAATGGTGGTATAGATACATTAACCTGATCATGTGCATTTGGATGTTTGTGCACCTCTCGTGATGGTTGTGGTATTTGCAAAGGTGGTGGCACGTCTCCCGCGATCGACAAAGCCCATAAATTGACTCTGGATCCTGTCATGATTAGTAGAACAAGAAACAAAACCCAAAAATAATGTTCCTATAACTACTAGGATGTGGTGGTAAAACGCTCACAGTAAAGCAAATATCAATGTCTTACAAGTTCTTACCATGCAGCAGGCGGTGATCGGCAACCAGCGGTGTCAAGTAACTCCGAATATTGAGTAAAGCGATTGCCAGGGGAGCGTATGTATACACGGTGTAGAAATATGTGGAGCTGGGTTGGCTATATATGGTAGCAAAAGATTAGCAATAATCAATTCAAAGATGCAATGTTGAATAAACGCTCAACGACGGTACTGTGCTGGTCCAAGGCTAGACCGGACTAGAGACGCGAGCCTAGAACACTAATGAGGTCACGGCGTAGCACAACTAGCATCAATGAAGGATACTAAGTAGCTCTTGACAGCAAGATATAAGTGAAGATCACAACGGCAGTGAAGATAATGATGAAAAACAACTGCCAAGCAGGATATACAACAACTCTCTCTCCAACTTTCCTCTTGAAAAGTTTGAGACAATTTTCTGATAAATTATTTCAAAGAATGCTACTAACTCAAGCTTTCCAATGCAAAAAGAATCACTCAATTCCGAGTTGATATGAGGAGTCAAAGAATTCTAAAACTGGCCTGAAAAATTGGAACAAGTTGTGTTCACGAACTTCGGAGGGCAAAAAGACCTATTTAGAAGCCGATTTTGAGGTGTCAAATATTGAACTAGCTTCTGCAACTATTTAGATGCGGCTCGTCGCTATCTTTAATTTGAGTACTCACGGAGCCAAAACTGACTTCGTATGAGGAAGATACACCTGTTTTACTGAACAGTGCGCAAAACAGATTCCAATCCGAATTCAGGTACGAGATTGATTCTAGATAGATCCAATTTTTTTTTCTTCTCTCTTTTTTTTCTCACGCCTTTTTTTTCTTTTTCTTCTCCCTCTTTTTCTTTTTCTTTCTTTCCTTTTTTCTCTCTTTTTTTTCTTTATCTTCTTTTTCTCCCTCTTTCCAAGACAAACTAGATAAGATGCAGATTCGATTAGGCGAAGATGTGAGTGACCTCAACTATGATTATGACAATAAACAGTGCGTAGCACATGGTGGAAATTGGTGGATGGGATGGTGGACAGCGGATGGGATAATGATGCAGCGGCTGCGTGACTAATGTGAACAGAACTCGAAACTCTAAAGGAACTAGACACTAAGACCAGCAACGGACACGATGATGCAACCGATAATTCAACTATGCAAGCAATGAATAGAAAATTGCAAAGGCTCAGACTGGCTTGGATAAAGGATGAACATATCTAACTTTTTTTGTGGCTTTTTCTTGGACAATAGGTAAGAAAATAAATCTAATCTAAGAAAAACTAGAAATTCTCACCGAGCAACCTGAAAACTGATACCACTTGATTGAGGCGGGGTGTCCCGATCTTTCGATGAGATGATAACTATCGATTTGGTGGAGACGACTTTGACGATCCGACTACAAACGTGCACGACGTTGCGCCTTAGCAATCGCTAAACCAACTCCGAGAGGTTATTGACCACGCCGGAGCACAATCAACCTGACCACAAAGGTCTATTCCTGCAAGCAATCGAAGAACAAGCAAAAATATGATAAAGCAATCTGAATATCGCAAATATATATGAAGTATTGATAATGGTGGGGATCCGGAAGCGGTCTTGGTCTGGTGTTGGACACAAACGAAGTACACGAAGTTGCAATAGCTAACTTTTAACTAAACAAATCCCAAGGAAAAGCTACTAGATGGATCTACTTATATAGGAGCAAGGGGTGGCGGCCAAGGAGGTGGGAGGACGTCCCAAGGCAGCCTAAAACTAAATCTAGGTCGTACAAGGCCAATGGGCCCAAGTGGAGGTGATGTAACACCTTTGGACTTGTAGTTTGACTCGGATTCTGCTGCAGCATCAGATTGTTTCGTCCACAACTCAACGCTCCGGACGAATTTGAAGGTGATTCCAATTGGGTTGGAAAGTGCACGAAATCTAGTTTCCAACAAAAAAAGAATCACCCAATTCGGAGTCCGTATGAAAAACTTGTGTCTGTTTTGAGTCAGGTGTGTCTGTGCAGTCCGAATCTGAATCCAGAACGTGAGAGACTTGGACTCTATCTTCTCTTGGGCCAAAAGTGACGTGAGAGAACTTTTTGGACAGCAAATAAACATCTCTTTCTTCCTTATCTTCATATGTGGATTGTACAAATGTCCCATACACCTGCAATTAGACAAAACACAAAAGTGTGTGAAGTATTTTTGTTCTGGATAACATAAATAGATTATTGAATAGTTTGCACTAGAAATCACCTGACAAATATGCATATATGCAATATTTTTGGTCATATCCAAGGTAGTCATGTCCTCATCAGTTGCCGATCACCGCCTGCTGCTGGGTAAGAACTGGTAAGAATTTGAGATTTGCTTGACGGATTTGTGACACCCGCCACCACCACCACTTGTTAGTAGTCTGTAGGATCATATTCTTGTGTGTTTCTATTGCTGCTAACCATGCCAGGATCACAATCCGACGAGACTGACTGGGAGAACTTGACGAACAAGGAGCTTCATGATACGTTTCAGCAAATGATGAGTGTACAGGTGCAAGATGTGATAAACAGATTTGAAGAGGCCATGGAGAAGATAGATGGCATGGAGAAGACGTTTGAAACAAAGCTCGATAACAAGTTTGCTGAATTGCTTTCACGTTTTCCACCACCACCACCGGCTGCTCCTGCCGCACCTCTGCAACAACAGCAACAACACCGACTACCTCCACGTCGGGAAACAGCCCTCCGCCGAGCAAGCCGTGTCCCTCTTCAGTCTGGCCAAACTGCTGGTGCTACTGTTGATACTTCTGTGGCTCCTACTGCTGATGTGGAGGAGGATGATTATGTGGGAGATTATGAGGATGAGGTTGATCAAAATCAGAACTACGTGCCACCACCAGCACAGCAACCACCAGGTCGTCCACATGCAAATAATGGCAATGGTAGGGCTCACCCTCAGGTACGAGATCATGACCATCTCCCTAAACTAAAATTGAATATTCCACCATTTGAGGGTAGATATGTTCCTGATATATATCTTACTTGGGAGTTAGAAACTGAACAACGATTTACATGTTTACAATATCCCGAGGAGAGACGTGTTCCTGCTGCTGTTTGTGCATTCACTAGTTTTGCATGTGTTTGGTGGTTTGAGCATTGTAGATTATATCCTATTCTGGCTACTTGGGCTGCTTTGAAAACTGCTATGCGTACTCGTTGGGTTCCACCATATTATCAACGTGAATTACTTCAAAAATTGCAGCGCTTAAAACAGGGAAAAAATTCTGTAGAAGAATATTATCAGGAATTACAAACTGGCATGATTAGATGTGGTATTGTTGAGGAGAATGAAGCTATGCTTGCACGTTTTATGGGTGGATTAAATAGAGAGATTCAGACGATTCTAGAGTATAAGGAGTATACTAATATCACTCGTTTATTCCATCTTGCTTGTAAAGCTGAACGTGAAGTGCAGGATCGACAGGCATTGGCGCGGACTAACTTTTCTGCAGCTCGACCTTCATCATGGACACCACGTGCATCATCTACTTCCACACGTTCTGCTACACCGGCGCCTCCGTCGGCTGCCACCTCCAACCGTGATACAATAAAGCAGGCACAATCACCACTATCTGCCAAGAGCACACCTTCTGGGCCTGCAAAGAGCTCTTCTTCATCCATGGCATCAACAGGGCAAACACATGATATTATTTGTTGATGTTGCAAGGGTGGAGGTCATTATGCGAGAGAATGCCCATCTAAGCGTGTGATGATTGTTACTGAGGATGGTGGGTATGAGTCCGCTAGTGACTATGATGAGGAGACTTCGGCTCTTATTACATGTGACGAACACGGTGGAGACGATTCTGATCATGAGACGCAATACATGGCTCCTGAAGATGCTGACAGGTATGAATGTTTAGTTGCTCAACGTGTTTTGAGTGTGCAGGTTACACAAGCTGAGCAAACTCAGAGGCATAATTTGTTCCATACAAAGGGAGTTGTGAAGGAACGTTCTGTTCGCGTGATCATAGATGGAGGGAGCTGCAATAACTTGGCTAGCATGGAGATGGTGGAGAAGCTATCTCTCACCACAAGACCACATCCACATCCTTACTACATCCAATGGTTCAACAACAGCGGCAAGGTTAAGGTAACACGTACTATTCGTGTGCATTTTAGTATCTCTACATATGCTGATTATGTTGATTGTGATGTGGTACCTATGCAAGCATGTTCCTTATTACTTGGTAGACCATGGCAATTTGATAAAAATTCTGTACACCATGGTAGAAACAATCAGTATACTCTTGTTCATAACGATAAAAATATTACTTTGCTTCCTATGACTCCTGATTCCATTTTGAAAGATGATATTAATAGAGCTAATAAAGCAAAACAGGAGACAAATAAGAGTGAAAATCAGATTGTGGCAAAAGAATTTGAGCACCAAATGAAGCCTAATAATAAACCATCTACTGTTGTTTCTGAAATTAAATTGAAAAGTGCATGTTTACTTGCCACCAAATCTGATATTGATGAGCTAGATTTCAGCAAATCTGTTTGCTATGCTTTTGTGTGCAAAGAGGCATTATTTTCATTCGAGGACGTGCCTTCCTCTTTGCCCCTTGCTGTCACTAACATTTTGCAGGATTCGCTGACGTCTTTCCACAAGACGTGCCACCGGGATTACCACCTATTCGAGGGATTGAGCATCAAATTGACTTAATTCCCGGTGCTTCGCTACCCAACCGTGCACCATACCGTACCAATCCAGAGGAGACGAAGGAGATTATGCGTCAAGTACAAGAACTGCTCGACAAAGGTTATATACGCGAATCCCTTAGTCCTTGTGCTGTTCCTATCATTTTAGTGGCGAAAAAGGATGGTACGTCGCGTATGTGCGTTGATTGTAGAGGCATAAATAATATTACTATTTGTTATCGTCATCCTATTCCTAGGCTAGATGATATGCTTGATGAATTGAGTGGCTCTACAATATTCTCCAAAGTTGATTTGCGTAGTGGATACCATCAAATTCGTATGAAATTGCGAGATGAATGGAAAACAGCATTTAAAACTAAGTTTGGATTATATGAGTGGTTAGTCATGCCTTTTGGGTTAACTAATGCACCTAGTACTTTCATGAGGTTAATGAATGAAGTTTTACGTGCTTTCATTGGACGATTTGTGGTAGTTTACTTTGATGACATATTGATTTATAGCAACTCTTTGGAGGAACATTTGGAACATTTACGTGCTGTTTTTATTGCTCTACGTGATGCACGTTTGTTTGGTAACCTTGGAAAGTGCACCTTTTGCACCGACCGAGTATCTTTTCTTGGCTATGTTGTTACTCCACAGGGAATTGAAGTTGATAAAGCCAAGATTGAAGCTATTGAGAGTTGGCCGCAGCCCAAAACGGTCACACAAGTGAGGAGTTTCCTTGGCCTCGCTGGTTTCTATAGGCGTTTTGTGAGAGATTTCAGCACCATTGCTGCACCTCTCAACGAGCTTACAAAGAAGGATGTGCCTTTTGTTTGGGGTATCGCACAGGAAGAAGCCTTCACGGTATTGAAAGATAAGTTGACACATGCTCCTTTACTCCAACTTCCTAATTTCAATAAGACTTTTGAGCTTGAATGTGATGCTAGTGGAATTGGATTAGGAGGTGTGTTATTACAAGATGGAAAACCTATTGCATACTTTTCTGAAAAATTGAGTGGGCCTAGTCTGAACTATTCTACTTATGATAAAGAATTATATGCTCTTGTTCGGACCTTAGAAACATGGCAACATTATTTATGGTCCAAGGAATTTGTTATACATTCTGATCATGAACCTTTAAAACACATTAAAAGTCAAGCAAAACTGAACCGTAGACATGCTAAATGGGTTGAATTCATTGAGACTTTCCCTTATGTCATTAAACACAAGAAGGGTAAAGAAAATGTTATTGCTGATGCCTTGTCTCGTCGTTATACTATGCTTTCACAACTTGACTTTAAAATATTTGGTTTGGAGAGCATCAAAGATCAATATGTTCATGATGCTGAATTTAAAGATGTATTGCAGAATTGTAAGGAAGGGAGAACTTGGAACAAGTTCGTTCTTAACGATGGATTTGTGTTTCGTGCTAACAAGCTATGCATTCCAGCTAGCTCCGTTCGTCTTTTGTTGTTGCAGGAGGCGCATGGAGGAGGATTAATGGGACACTTTGGCGTCAAGAAGACGGAGGATATACTTGCTACACATTTCTTTTGGCCAAAGATGAGACGGGATGTTGAGCGTTTTGTTGCTCGCTGCACTACATGTCAAAGAGCTAAGTCACGACTCAATCCTCATGGTTTATATATGCCTTTGCCTGTACCTAGTGTTCCTTGGGAGGATATATCTATGGACTTTGTTTTAGGTTTACCTCGAACAAAGAAGGGGAGGGATAGCATATTTGTTGTCGTGGATAGGTTCTCGAAAATGGCACACTTTATACCATGTCATAAAAGCGATGATGCTGTTAATGTTGCTGATTTGTTCTTTCGTGAAATTATTCGCTTACATGGTGTGCCAAATACTATTGTTTCAGATCATGATACTAAATTTCTTAGCCACTTTTGGAGATGTTTATGGGCTAAGTTGGGGACTAAGCTGCTTTTTAGTACTACTTGTCACCCCCAAACTGATGGACAAACTGAAGTTGTCAATAGAACATTGTCTACTATGCTTAGGGCTGTTTTCAAGAATAACAAGAAAATGTGGGAAGAATGCTTGCCTCATATTGAATTTGCTTATAATCGTTCATTGCATTCTACTACTAAGATGTGCCCTTTTGAAATTGTGTATGGTTTCCTACCTCGTGCACCTATTGATTTGTTGCCTCTTCCATCTTCAGAGAAGGTTAATTTTGATGCTAAAGAATGTTCTGAATTGATTTTAAAAATGCATGAGTTAACTAAGGAAAACATTGAGCGTATGAATGCTAAATATAAACTTGTTGGAGATAAGGGTAGAAAACATGTTGTGATTGCGCCTGGAGATCTTGTTTGGTTACATTTGCGTAAAGATAGATTTCCTAATCTGCGCAAATCAAAGCTAATGCCACGTGCTGATGGTCCTTTTCAGGTGTTAGAGAAAATAAATGATAATGCATATAAACTTGAGCTACCTGTAGATTTTGGGGTTAGTCTCACTTTTAACATTGCAGATTTGAAGCCTTATTTGGGTGAGGAAGATGCGCTTCCGTCGAGGACGACTTCACTTCAAGAAGGGGAGGATGATGAGGACATCAATACCATTGTTACACCCACAGCCCTACTGTTAGATATACTGGACCAATTACTAGAGCTCGCGCACGCCAATTAAATTACCAGGTACTTTTGTTTCTTGGTAATGATTCTAATGTTCATGAGATTATGATGCTGCCTAAATTGGAAACATTTGTTTTGCTTACAAATGAAGGGCCTAGCTTGGAGAAGGATGAACATTGGAGCAAGAACACACATGGAGTTGATGGCATGCGCAAGGGGATCAAGAACGGAGTTACAAGTGATGATTTCAGAACTTTAAAGCCGCCATAAGGAGTGCATGAAGCCTTGGACGAAATATACAAGATGCCACTTCATAATATTCGTCCATAGGCTATTCTAGGTGCTGCGTCACCTTATTAATGGGCCAGGCCCATGTAATTTCGAAATACTTAAGTATAGGCTATTTTTAGAGTCCGTATGTGTGGGGAAACAAGAGTTAGGGTTGGTTTCGGACCCCACCCTCAAGGGCCACGAAATTCCCCCCCCCCTCTTCCTCCATATATACAGCCCTTAGGGCGTCGTTTAGACTTTGGGTTTTGTTTAGATTAAAAGTTCGCCATAGCTGCAACTTCGCGTACTTTGTTTGTGTCCAACGACCAGACCAAGACGTCACAGAACCCCACCTTGGTCAATAAAATTTTCATCTTATATTCGCAATATCCAGATTGCAATCTCAGTTTCTTGCTTGTTCTTCGTTTGCTCGCAGGAAACAGACCCTCGTGGTCAGGTTGATCGTGCTCCGGCGTGGTCAATAACCCTCGGGAGTTGGTTTAGCGATTGCTAAGGCGCGACGTCTCGCACGTTCGTAGTCGGATCATCAAGGTCGACTCCCACAGAAAACGATAGCCACCATCTCATCGAAACATCGGGACACCTTAGCCTCTATCAGCGTACGGTGTCCCTAGGTTGCACGGGGTTGACCACGGGCGCGGGACGAACCGGCTCGGCCTCGGCGTGCGTGCGTGCGGCGGCTGCAGTGTCCGGCTCGGGGTAGGGGACGGGTGCGTGGCGGGGTCCGCTGGTAGAGAGATGTAACATCCCAAAATTCTAAATTTTGGAATGTTATATTAAATAAATTATTATGATTGTGATTGTTGTGTGATTGATTGTGTGAAAATGATTGGAAATTGAAAACTTTTTGAAAGTTGAATGAGAGGGAATAAAAGGACTTTCCCAAAACTTTCATCCTTGCATTTTTTTATCTCCATGAATTCAAATTCATTTCATTACAAAAACCCTAGAGTGAAGATAATATGACTTCTTCCATTTAAAGAAATGAAAAGGGGTTTGAAAATGATTTAAATTCCATTTGAGAATATTTCAAATCAGAAACTTTATGCCACTCAAGGATTTTCATGAGAGAAGATGACATGACTTCTTCAAAATATATGAAATAGAGTGGAGAGTGATGAGGAGCACTTTTGAATTTCATTTGGTTCACTTTTGGAAAGTTTTCCATTTTGAGTTTCAAAAACATTTCCATTCATTTAAATAAAATAAAGAGAGAAGGAAATATGACTCCTTCAATTATCAAAAATAAAATGGAAATTGATTATGAAACCAATAGACGTTATTTTAAAATAATATTTGAAATCATTTGCATCTCATGATTTATCGCATGTTGGAGTTTTCTCGAATGTTCAAATATTATTTTTCACTCAAAGAAAATAAAGGAGAGGGGATAAAATGACTTCCTCAAACATAAAGGAGTTCGAAGATTCATTATAGTAACATTTAAAGTTTTTGGAGTTTATTTGGAATTTATTATATTGGCCTAAAGTGCATTTATTGCATTAGAAAATTATTTTTAAATTATCTATGCTGGAATTAATGTTCATTATTCTCTATATTTTCAATAGTGATTTTATAAATTTATGTGGAATTTTTAGAAATTCATTTGAATTTGTTTTGGGACACATATGTTTTTTGTTTAAAAAAACGCACGCGCACACGCCCCTGTGCGCAGGCCCAGCCACCGCTGGCCAGAGCCGGCCCACGACCACAGCAGGCCGAGCCAGGCCGCCCCCGCGCCCTGGCCAGGCCGACGCCAGCACGTCACCCGCCTCACACGCCCTCTCCTTGTCCCTTCTCGCTCGCTGCCAGATGGGCCTCGCCCGCATCGTCCCCAACCTCCCGCTCGCTCCGCTCGGGATAGAGCACGCGCTCGTGCTCCCGCAACCACCGGCGCCATTGCCCATGGGATAAGCCTTATCCCGCAGCCCTGAGCACTCCTGACCGCGCCTATAAAACCACCAAGACCCCCTCTCTCCATTCTGCCACTCCGCATCGTCCCTTGCTCCTCACAGCCATCGCCCTGCCGCGTTGGATCCCGGAGCATCTCGCCAGAGTTTCCGTCGCCGTAGACTCCCCTACCTTCATTTTCTTTCTGTCAACGTTCGTAACTCGCCGAGTCTCATCCGGTTGACATTGTTTTTGCCCCTAGGGATCACCAAAGACGACGCCCCGACGACCTGCGTCCTCGCCGGAGCACGGAGCTGCCACCCTTTGCTCCGCCCGTCCCAGCCACCTCGACGCGCGCCGCCACCACCACCACAACCCCCTGATCACGCACGTCCCGTTCGCCTCCTTCCCCTGTGCCGAAGAGCACCGCAGGCACCGCCCCATCCGTCGCCCGAGCCAGCGTCGCCGTCTCTGTTCGTCGTCGTCGCCACCGTAAGAGAACCCTCCTGTTCGCTTCGTTTAGTTTTTCTTTATTTTTTATTTATTATTTATTAGTATTAGATCGGTTTGTTTTAGTGTTTTTTTGATCGGTTAATCCGTCTACTTAAACCGAACGGTTTTGGTTAAACCGATGGTTTTTTTATTATTAGCCACCGCATAGGGTTTTGCTTATTTAGTGGCCGTTCGCCGTTTAGCCTAAGCCGCGAACGCTGCTCAGCCACCCGGAAGCCGCCACGTGGCCAGGGACCTGGTCACAAATAAAACTTTCACAGTCAAGTCCCTGTAAATTTCAGTTTAGCGCCTAAACTTCAGATAGCCACAACTTTTTAACCGTTGATCCAAATTCGATGAAACCAACGCCAAAATGTTCGTCTCGAATAGTTTTATTCCGAGAAGCCAACTTTGCAAAGTTTTGTCAAATCCAAATTTGAAATTATTCAGATTTGAATTCAAATTTCAATTGGCCATATCTCCTAAACCGTAGTTCCAAATAGGTTGATTCTTTTTGCACCGTGTCACCGTTGCCAAACCCTATCACTTGGACCTATCTGACGATATTTTTTTCACACATTAGGATCTGTCCATAGTAGTTTTACTCGTATGCCTAGTATGCACTGTGGTCCACGTCACAAATTTTTCTTTTGCACCCATGCCCTATGTTGTTTTGCACTTAGGATTTTCTTTTGATAGTTAAGTCTGTTATGTGTTCATTTGGATTTTCCGAGTCTTTTCATGTTGCATGTTATTTGGTTCTCCGAAATGATTGCTTATGTGAATGCAATGTTTGACCTTATAGATTTTCATCAGAGAGTGACGAATAGCTCTATTAAGTAAATTTCTGAGAGCGATATAATCTTCATCAACTATTACCAGGCAAGTTCACATTTGACCATTCTTCCAATTACCTATGTTTTATATTATGCACTTAGTCCTTTTGTGGTAGGATTGCATGGTAGGATTTATTGATGCCAGATGGCTATGCCGTTACCTAGTAGTTCATTGAGGTAGGTTTGAACCATATACCTTTGTCACCACCGCGTAAGTTTAATTTTGCCTCGCCAACGTAGACGTGGATTGGGAAGTGTTCATTGTGAGAGATGAGTGACAAACTAGTAAGTAGAACCAAGATAACTTAATGAACTACCTGGGCGGAGGTTTGGTTTGAATGGTGGCGAAGTACAGTGGGAGCATGCATGGGAAATCCATGGTGGTGCACCACTAGTGGTCCGTCCGCCCGGCTCAAAGAGATCAATCGTATTCTCATGTCTAGAAGCTTACGTGTGCAGCCACAAGTCAATATGGGCTCTGGCTTAGTTGAGTAGTTAGTGTGACCCCTTCCGGGATGGGCTAGCAGATGTAGAATGATGTAGGTGTACCGGCCTATCCGTGGGTTAAGGGGGAACATTTTCGAAAGACTATGTCTCGGTCATCCTGTTCTCAAACGCCAGGCAGCGCGAGAACTTCAAGGGAGGCAATTGGGTCTTGTGGGGAAAAGTGCACAAACCTCTGCAGAGTGTTAAAACCTAATCGATTAGCCGTGTCCCCGGTTACGAACAACTTGAGCATCTAGTAGTGGAAATGCTGGGAGATCTCATCACTCTTAATTAAACAGTTGGGTTTTAAATGAAACTTTGGGAATGGATTAAGTTGGGTTTACCAACTCATCCTATGCTATACAATAGTGGTAGAATAATATCTTTTATTCTAGGGAAAAACTAGATTTATGCAAAAAAAACTAAACTTAGAACTTTCCACCAGCCAAATTGCATGTACAATAGGTTCATTATCCTTATGATGTGACTTGCTAGTACATTCAATGTACTGACCTACAGGGCTGCAACGTCTTATGATGCAGGAATTTTCTACGACGAGTAAGAGTTACGTTGTAGGGTTACGGTCTACACTCAACTTGCCGTTGGCGTTGATGGACTCCACACCCTTATGTTTGTTTCTGCTAAGACTTATGAGGTATATTTCAGTTTTACATTATTTATACATGTGATTGCACTTTGATATATACATTGATGTACTGTGAGTGCCAGCATACCGATCCAGGGATGGCACGTTTACACAGAGGCTTGACCGTTTGAGGTCGGGTGCTACAAGAGAGAGAGAGAGAGAGAGACAGCGGGTCGGGCGTTGGTGCGGGTCGGATCGGGTGCGGGTGAGGCGCGGTTCGGGCGCGGCTGGCTGCTGCGCTTACCGCTTCGCGGTTAGGTGGGCTGCGGGCGAACGGGAGGCTGCTGGGCCGTGGCGGCGAGCTGGGCCGCGGTGCGGAGCTGCGCTGTGCTGCGCTTCGGTGTTGCGTGCTGTGTTTTTTTCCTGTTCTTTAAACAAAAACTACAGCAGTGAAAATAACTAAAAATAAAACCACAATATAAAAACTAAATAAAAATACGTAGACACACAGTAAAAATAGCCCTATAGCTATAAACTACAGGAACACTAGTTCCAATACTAATGCAATTTTGGAAATTCATTTTGATGCAAAAGGCCACACAAACAGTAAAATAACATAGAATTAAAATACTTTGAAGATTGCAAAAAAATTACTAGAACATATCAGATGAACTAGAAACAATATTCTGCACATTATGAACATTTTTAAATAGGGGAGAAGTCATGTTATCTCCGCTCCAATAAATTGCCTTTGGTTGCATAATGATTTGAATATTTCAGAAAAAGCAAATAATGAAATAAAAATATGTCATGCATATGAATGATCTATTAACATCCTAATTTAGTAAAATTGGGATGTTACAGAGGACATCAATACCATTGTTACACCCACAGCCCCTTCTGCTATACATACTGGACCAATTACTAGAGCTCGCGCACGCCAATTGAATTATCAGGTACTTTCGTTTCTTGGTAACGATTCTAATGTTCATGAGAATATGATGCTGCCTAAATTGGATACATTTGTTTTGCTTACAAATGAAGGGCCTAGCTTGGACAAGAAAGATGAACCTTGGAGCAAGTTCAAGCATGGAGATGATGGCATGCGCAAGGGGAACAAGAACGGAGTTACAAGTGATGATTCCAGGACTCTGAAGCCACCATAATGAGTGCATGAAGCATGGGACGAAATATACAAGATGCCACTTCATAAATTTCGTCCAGAGGCTATTCTAGGTGCTGCATCACCTTATTATTGGGCCAGGCCCATGTATTTTCGAAGTACTTAAGTATAGGCTGTTTTTAGAGTCCGTATGTGTGGGGAAACAAGAGTTAGGGTTGGTTTCGGACCCCTCCACCAAGGGCCACGAAATTCCCCCTCTCTCATCCATATATAAAGCCCTTAGGGCATCGTTTAGACTTTGGGTTTTGTTTAGATTAAAAGTTTGCCATAGCTGCAACTTCTCTTACTTCGTTTGTGTCGAACGACCAGACCAAGACGTCACAGAACCCCATCTTGACCAATAAAGCTTTCATCTTATATTCGCAATATCTAGATTGCAATCTCAGTTTCTTGCTTGTTCTTTGTTTGCTCGCAGGAAACAGACCCTCGTGGTCAGGTTGATCGTGCTCCGGCGTGGTCAATAACCCCTCGGAAGTTGGTTTAGCGATTGCTAAGGCGCGACGTCTCGCACGTTCGTAGTCGGATCATCAAGGTCGACTCCCACAGAAACGATAGCCACCATCTCATCGAAACATCGGGACACATTTGCCTCTATCAGCTGTGGAGGCCGGATGACCGGGCTGGTGAAGCTGGCCATGTTTCTCTCGGGTTCAGTGGGGTCCGAATTTCTGGGCAGGGGGCCGAATATCCAGGACCTCGGAAAGTGCCAGATGTCCGGGCTTGCGGGGCCGGATATCTGGGGCCTGTAGGTACTTGGTGGTTGAGCAGCTGTAGAGGAAGGAGTTCCAGGGGCCGGATGTCCGGGGCCTGGGAGATGTTCTTGGCTCCTTCCGTTGTGCTCCTCATCCGTGGACTTGGGGACTTGTCCTTCTTCATGCGTATCTTCGGGAGGACCCTCTTGGTACCTAATCATGCACAACATCTCGGACTTAGGTAGTATCCATGTCTCATGCATAGAAAGTGGAAGTTCGGAGAGGAGTGAGTTCACCCTATCTTCGATAGCCTTGGCTCGGGCTCGTGTCATTGGTCCAAACGGTGCCGTTGGAGGTGTGGATGCATCCATGGGGATGATCTTGGGATGCTCCGCATCAAAGCATCTACCTCAAGTTCATAGCAAGCATTCACAAATTGCGCAATGTAAGGTCGATGGTAGGCATAGGAATCATTCACAACACCAAATAAAATGAAGTGTCTAAACACATGGGTCAAGTGCAAGACAATCCAACCATAACGTGCATAGGGTGTAGTGAAGATAGTGTGGCACTGAACACAATAGAAATAGCAATTGTTCATCATGTGTGAGGCAATCAAGGCAAGCATGTAGCAATCAATGGGACATGGCATATGTGAAGTGATGAAATTGTTGCAACCAAACTTATGGGAGGAGCAAGTAATCCAAGAATTGGATGCAACACACAAGGCATATATATCATGATGCATGGAATGGTGAAAATGACTAGTTGAAGCAAGATCTCTAACATGTGTGCAATCAAATGGTCCAAGATGAACAATAAGTCTCATGGTGCCAGCAACACAAGTAGTATGATCCGCAATATCCATGCTCAAGAAAGATGTCACCTGGAAGGTGATAGAGGCAAAGGTGTCCCGTCTTTCGATGAGATGGTGGATTTCGCTTTGGTGGAAGTCGACTTTGACGATCCGACTACGAACGTGCGAGGACGTCGCGCCTTAGCAATCGCTAAACCAACTCCAAGAGGTTATTGACCACGCCGGAGCACGATCAACCTGACCACGAGGGTCTGTTTCCTGCGAGCAAACGAAGAACAAGCAAGAAACTAAGATTGCAATCTGGATATTGCGAATATAAGATGAAAGCTTTATTGATCAAGGTGGGGTTCTGTGACGCCTTTGTCTGGTCGTTGAACACAAACGAAGTACGCGAAGTTGCAGCTATGGCGAACTTTTAATCTAAACAAAACCCAAAGTCTAAACGATGCCCTAAGGGCTGTATATATGGAGGAAGAGGGGGGGAATTTCGTGGCCCTTGGTGGAGGGGTCCGAAATCAACCCTATCTCTTGTTTCCCCACACATACAGACTCTAAATATAACCTATACTTATGTATTTCGAAATTACATGGGCCTGGCCCAATAATAAGGTGACGCAGCACCTAAAATAGCCTCGGGACGAAATTTATGAAGTGGCATCTTGTATATTTCGTCCAAGGCTTCATGCACCCATTATGGTGGCTTCAAAGTCCTGAAATCATCACTTGTAACTCCGTTCTTGTTCCCCTTGCGCATGCCATCATCTCCATGCTTGTTCTTGCTCCAATGTTCATTCTTCTCCAAGCTAGGCCCTTCATTTGTAAGCAAAACAAATGTATCCAATTTAGGCAGCATCATATTCTCATGAACATTAGAATCATTACCAAGAAACGAAAGTACCTGGTAATTTAGTTGGCGTGCACGAGCTCTAGTAATTGGTCCAGTATGTATAGCAGCAGGGGCTGTGGGTGTAACAATTGTATTGATGTCCTCATCATCCTCCCCTTCTTGAAATGAAGTCGTCCTCGACGGAAGTTCATCTTCCTCACCCAAATAAGGTTTCAAATCTGCAATGTTAAAAGTGGGACTAACCCCAAAATCTGCAGGCAGCTCAAGTTTATATGCATTATCATTTATTTTCTCTAACACCTTAAAGGGACCATCAGCACGTGGCATTAGTTTTGATTTGCGCAAATCAGGAAATCTATCCTTACGCAAATGTAACCAAACAAGATCTCCAGGTGCAAACACAACATGTTTTCTACCCTTATCTCCAGCAAGTTTATATTTAGCATTCATACGCTCAATGTTTTCCTTAGTTAACTCATGCATTTTTAAAATCAATTCAGCACGTTGTTTAGCATCAAAATTAACCTTCTCCGAAGATGGAAGAGGCAACAAATCAATAGGTGCACGAGGTAGGAAACCATACACAACTTCAAAAGGCACATCTTAGTAGTAGAATGCAATGAACGATTATAAGCAAATTCAATATGAGGCAAGCATTCCTCCCACATTTTCTTATTATTCTTCAAAACAGCCCTAAGCATAGTAGACAATGTTCTATTGACTACTTCAGTTTGTCCATCAGTTTGGGGGTGACAAGTAGTACTAAAAAGCAGTTTAGTCCCCAACTTAGCCCATAAACATCTCCAAAAGTGGCTAAGAAATTTAGTATCACGATCTGAAACAATAGTATTTGGCACACCATGCAACGAATAATTTCACGAAAGAACAAATCAACAACATTAATAGCATCATCGCTTTTATGACATGGTGATAGAGGCGAGGGTCCCGATCTTTCGATGAGATGATGGATATCGCTTTGGTGGAAGTCGACTTTGACGATCCGACTACGAACGTGCGAGGACGTCGCGCCTTAGCAATCGCTAAACCAACTCCGAGAGGTTATTGACCATGCCGGAGCACGATCAACCTGACCACGAGGGTCTGTTTCCTGCGAGCAAACGAAGAACAAGCAAGAAACTAAGATTGCAATCTGGATATTGCGAATATAAGATGAAAGCTTTATTGATCAAGGTGGGGTTCTGTGACGCCTTTGTCTGGTCGTTGAACACAAACGAAGTACGCGAAGTTGCAGCTATGGCGAACTTTTAATCTAAACAAAACCCAAAGTCTAAACGATGCCCTAAGGGCTGTATATATGGAGGAAGAGGGGGAATTTCGTGGCCCTTGGTGGAGGGGTCCGAAATCAACCCTATCTCTTATTTCCCCACACATACGGACTCTAAAAATAGCCTATACTTATGTATTTCGAAATTACATGGGCCTGGCCCAATAATAAGGTGACGCAGCACCTAAAATAGCCTCGGGACGAAATTTATGAAGTGGCATCTTGTATATTTCGTCCAAGGCTTCATGCACCCATTATGGTGGCTTCATAGTCCTGAAATCATCACTTGTCACTCCGTTCTTGTTTCCCTTGCGCATGCCATCATCTCCATGCTTGTTCTTGCTCCAATGTTCATCCTTCTCCAAGCTAGGCCCTTCATTTGTAAGCAAAACAAATGTATCCAATTTAGGCAGCATCATATTCTCATGAACATTAGAATCATTACCAAGAAACGAAAGTACCTGGTAATTTAATTGGCGTGCACGAGCTCTAGTAATTGGTCCAGTATGTATAGCAGCAGGGGCTGTGGGTGTAACAATTGTATTGATGTCCTCATCAACTTGTCACCCCCAAACTGATGGACAAACTGAAGTAGTCAATAGAACGTTGTCTACTATGCTTAGGGCTGTTTTGAAGAATAATAAGAAAATGTGGGAGGAATGCTTGCCTCATATTGAATTTGCTTATAATCGTTCATTGCATTCTACTACTAAGATGTGCCCTTTTAAAGTTGTGTATGGTTTCCTACCTCGTGCACCTATTGATTTGTTGCCTCTTCCATCTTCGGAGAAGGTTAATTTTGATGCTAAACAACGTGCTGAATTGATTTTAAAAATGCATGAGTTAACTAAGGAAAACATTGAGCGTATGAATGCTAAATATAAACTTGCTGGAGATAAGGGTAGAAAACATGTTGTGTTTGCACCTGGAGATCTTGTTTGGTTACATTTGCGTAAGGATAGATTTCCTGATTTGCGCAAATCAAAACTAATGCCACGTGCTGATGGTCCCTTTAAGGTGTTAGAGAAAATAAATGATAATGCATATAAACTTGAGCTGCCTGCAGATTTTGGGGTTAGTCCCACTTTTAACATTGCAGATTTGAAACCTTATTTGGGTGAGGAAGATGAACTTCCGTCGAGGACGACTTCATTTCAAGAAGGGGAGGATGATGAGGACATCAATACAATTGTTACACCCACAGCCCCTGCTGCTATACATACTGGACCAATTACTAGAGCTCGTGCACGCCAACTAAATTACCAGGTACTTTCGTTTCTTGGTAATGATTCTAATGTTCATGAGAATATGATGCTGCCTAAATTGGATACATTTGTTTTGCTTACAAATGAAGGGCCTAGCTTGGAGAAGAATGAACATTGGAGCAAGAACAAGCATGGAGATGATGGCATGCGCAAGGGGAACAAGAACGGAGTTACAAGTGATGATTTCAGGACTTTGAAGCCACCATAATGGGTGCATGAAGCCTTGGACGAAATATACAAGATGCCACTTCATAAATTTCGTCCCGAGGCTATTTTAGGTGCTGCGTCACCTTATTATTGGGCCAGGCCCATGTAATTTCGAAATACATAAGTATAGGTTATATTTAGAGTCTGTATGTGTGGGGAAACAAGAGATAGGGTTGATTTCGGACCCCTCCACCAAGGGCCACGAAATTCCCCCCCTCTTCCTCCATATATACAGCCCTTAGGGCATCGTTTAGACTTTGGGTTTTGTTTAGATTAAAAGTTCGCCATAGCTGCAACTTCGCGTACTTCGTTTGTGTTCAACGACCAGACAAAGGCGTCACAGAACCCCACCTTGATCAATAAAGCTTTCATCTTATATTCGCAATATCCAGATTGCAATCTTAGTTTCTTGCTTGTTCTTCGTTTGCTCGCAGGAAACAGACCCTCGTGGTCAGGTTGATCGTGCTCCGGCGTGGTCAATAACCTCTTGGAGTTGGTTTAGCGATTGCTAAGGCGCGACGTCCTCGCACGTTCGTAGTCGGATCGTCAAAGTCGACTTCCACCAAAGCGAAATCCACCATCTCATCGAAAGACGGGACACCTTTGCCTCTATCAAGTGGTATCAGATTTCCAGGTTGCTCGGTGAGATTTTACAGTTTTTCGTAGTTTAGATCGAGTCTGTTCTTCATACCTACAGTCCACGAAAAAGCCAAAAAAAAATTAGGGTTAGTTCATCATATCCGAACCAATCTGAGCCTTTGCATAATCTTTTTAGGGTTTTGCTTTGTTGAATTTGCGGTTGCATCGTCGTGTCTAGTTGCTGGTCTTAGAGTCTAGTCTTTTAGAGTTTCGAGTTCTGGTCATAAGTTGTCACGCCGCCGCCGCACCATCATCATCGCCCCTGCCATCTACCACCACCGCACCGAATCCGTATCCATATACCACCACCAATCCGTGTCCATATACCACCACCGATCCATATCCATATTGATAGAGGCGAGGGTGTCCCGATCTTTCGATGAGATGATAACTATCGATTTGGTGGAGACGACTTTGACGATCCGACTACAAACGTGCACGACGTTGCGCCTTAGCAATCGCTAAACCAATCTCCTGAGGTTACTGACGATGCCGGAAGCACGGTCAGCCTGACCACGAAGGTCTATTCCTGCAAGCAATCGAAGAACGAGCAAGAATATGATAAAGCAATCTGAATATTGCAAATATATATGAGGTATTGATAATGGTGGGGATCCGTAAGCGGTCTTGGTCTGGTCGTTGGACACAAACGAAGTACACGAAGTTGCAATGGCTAACTTTTAACTAAACAAATCCCAAGGAAAAGCTACTAGATGGATCTACTTATATAGGAGCAAGGGGTGGCGGCCAAGGAGGTGGGAGGACGTCCCAAGGCAGCCTAAAACTAAATCTAGGTCGTACAAGGCCAATGGGCCCAAGTGGAGGTGATGTAACACCTTTGGACTTGTAGTTTGATTCGGATTCTGCTGCAGCATCAGATTGTTTCGTCCACAACTCAAAGCTCCGGACGAATTTGAAGGTGATTCCAATTGGGTTGGAAAGTGCACGAAATCTAGTTTCCAACAAAAAAAGAATCACCCAATTCGGAGTCCGTATGAAAAACTTGTGTGCGTTTTGAGTCAGGTGTGTCTGTGCAGTCCGAATCTGAATCCAGAACGTGAGAGACTTGGACTCTATCTTCTCTTGGGCCAAAAGTGACGTGAGAGAACTTTTTGGACAGCAAATAAACATCTCTTTCTTCCTTATCTTCATATGTGGATTGTACAAATGTCCCATACACCTGCAATTAGACAAAACACAAAAGTGTGTGAAGTATTTTTGTTCTGGATAACATAAATAGATTATTGAATAGTTTGCACTAGAAATCACCTGACAAATATGCATATATGCAATATTTTTGGTCATATCCAAGGTAGTCATGTCCTCATCATCTACCAAGTAATAAGGAACATGCTTGCATAGGTACCACATCACAATCAACATAATCAGCATATGTAGAGATACTAAAATGCACACGAAGAGTACGTGTTACCTTAACCTTGCCGCTGTTGTTGAACCATTGGATGTAGTAAGGATGTGGATGTGGTCTTGTGGTGAGAGAAAGCTTCTCCACCATCTCCATGCTAGCCAAGTTGTTGCAGCTCCCTCCGTCTATTATGACGCGCACAGAACGTTCCTTCACAACTCCCTTGGTATGGAACAAATTGTGCCTCTGATTTTGCTCAGCTTGTGTGACCTGCACACTCAAAACACGTTGAGCAACTAAACATTCATACCTGTCAGCGTCTTCAGGAGCCATGTATTGCGTCTCATGATCAGAATCATCTCCACCATGTTCTTCACGTGTAATAAGAGCCAAAGTCTCCTCATCATAGTCACTAGCGGACTCATATCCACCATCCGCGGTAGCAATTATCACACGCGGAGATTTGCATTCTCTCGCATAATGACCTCCTCCCTTACAACGACGACAAATAATATCACTTGTGTGCCCTGTTGATGCCATGGAAGAAGAAGAACGCTGTGCAGGCCCCGCAGGTGCGCTCTTGGCAGATAATGGTGGTTGTGCCTGTTTTCTTGTATCACGGCTGGAGGTGGCACCAGATGGAGGTGCTGGTGCAGTTGAAGTAGAAGATGCACGTGGTGTCCATGATGAAGGTCGGCCTGCAGAAAAGTTAGTTCGCCCCAATGCTTGTCGATCCTACACTTCACGTTCAGCTTTACAAGCAAGATGGAATAAACGAGTGATATTAGTATACTCCTTATAGTCTAGAATGGTCTGAATCTCTCTATTTAATCCACCCAGAAAGCGTGCAAGCATAGCTTCATTCTCCTCAACAATACCACATCTAATCATGCCAGTTTGTAATTCCTGATAATATTCTTCTACAGAATTTTTCCCTTGTCTTAAACGCTGCAATTTTTGAAGCAATTCACGTTGATAATATGGTGGAACCCAACGCGTACGCATAGCAGTTTTCAAAGCAGCCCAAGTAGTTGGAATAGGATATAATCTACAATGTTCAGACCACCATACACATGCAAAACTAGTGAAAGCACAAACGGCAGCAGCAACTCGTCTCTCCTCAGGATATTGTAAACATGTAAATCGTTGTTCAGTTTCTAACTCCCAAGTAAGATATATATCAGGAACATATCTACCCTCAAATGGTGGAATATTCAATTTCAGTTTAGGAATATGGACATCATCTCGTACCTGAGGTGGTGGTGCAGGCCTACCATTACGAATATATACCTGAGGTCGACCTGCTGGTGGTGGTACAGGTGGCTGCACGTAGTGTTGATTTTGATCAATCTCATCCTCATAATCTCCCACATAATCATCCTCCTCCGCATCAGCAGCAGGAGCCACAGAATTATCAACAGCAGCACCAACAGTTTGGCCAAACGCAAGAGGAACACGGCTTGCTCGGCGGAGGTCTGCTTCGCGACGTGGAGGTAGTCGTTGTTGTTGTTGTTGGAGAGGTGCGTTAGGTGCAGCGGGTGGTGGTGGTGGAAGACGCGCGAGCAATTCATTAAACTTGTTATCGAGCTTTGTTTCGAACGTCTTCTCAAAGCCAGTGATCTTCTCCATGGCCTCTTCAAAATTGTTCAGCACATCTTGCACCTGTTCAGTCATGATTTGCTGAAACTTATCATGAAGCTCCTTGTTCGATAAATTCTCCCAGTCAACCTCATCGGCTTGTGATCCTGGCATGGTTAGCAGCAATAGAAACACACAAGAATATGATCCTACAGACTACGAACAAGTGGTGGTGGTGGGTGTCACAAATCCGTCAAGCAAATCTCAAATTCTTACCAGTTCTTACCCAGCAGCAGGCGGTGATCGGCAACCGTTGTAGTCAAAAACTCTCAAAGCTTGGATAGAGCGATTACCAGGGAGAGTCAAACGCACGACGTAGATGTATGTGGAGCTGGGAAGGCTTATAATATGGTAGCAAAAAGGGTCAGCAATAATCAATTCAGAGATGCAAAGTTGAATAAACGCTCAACGACGGTACTGTGCTGGTCCTAGGCTAGACTGTGCTAGAGACGCGAGCCTAGAACACTAACAAAATCACGGCGCGGCACGTAAACAAGGGAAAGCACACTCTGAAATTTTTTTTCGCTCTTTTTTTTTGCGCTCTTTTTTTTTGCGCTGCTTTTTTTTGCGAAAAATCACTATAATGGCGAGTGTCTCAAAACTCTTCCTAGCTCAAACTGACAGGATGGGCACGAAATTTTTTCGACCAATTTTTTTTTCGACTGCCCGGACCCAAAAACTGGAAACGGGTCAAAAAAAACTTCCTATAATGGCACCTGTCTCAAAACACTCAGAAACACCTAAAAATAGGATAGCCAGAAATTTTTTCGAAAAATGCGTTTTCGAAAAATTTTGGGCCTAAACGGAGCGTGGCTACCCGACTTTTTTTTTTCCGAAACCTACTCCGGCAAGGAAACACGAATCGGAATCTAGATGGATCCCGAAAACAAACCTAATAAGCAAAGAACTCGGATTGGTGGTGGATATATGGTGGTGGTATATGGCAGCGGTGGTGGTAGCGGTGGTAGTATATGGATATGGATCGGTGGTGGTATATGGACACGGATTGGTGGTGGTATATGGATACGGATTCGGTGCGGTGGTGGTAGATGGCAGGGGCGATGATGATGGTGCGGCGGCGGCGTGACAACTTATGACCAGAACTCGAAACTCTAAAAGACTAGACTCTAAGACCAGCAACTAGACACGACGATGCAACCGCAAATTCAACAAAGCAAAACCCTAAAAAGATTATGCAAAGGCTCAGATTGGTTCGGATATGATGAACTAACCCTAATTTTTTTTTTGGCTTTTTCGTGGACTATAGGTATGAAGAACAGACTCGATCTAAACTACGAAAAACTGTAAAATCTCACCGAGCAACCTGGAAATCTGATACCACTTGATAGAGGCAAAGGTGTCCCGTCTTTCGATGAGATGGTGGATTTCGCTTTGGTGGAAGTCGAATTTGACGATCCGACTACGAACGTGCGAGGACGTCGCGCCTTAGCAATCGCTAAACCAACTCCAAGAGGTTATTGACCACGCCGGAGCACGATCAACCTGACCACGAGGGTCTGTTTCCTGCGAGCAAACGAAGAACAAGCAAGAAACTAAGATTGCAATCTGGATATTGCGAATATAAGATGAAAGCTTTATTGATCAAGGTGGGGTTCTGTGACGCCTTTGTCTGGTCGTTGAACACAAACGAAGTACGCGAAGTTGCAGCTATGGCGAACTTTTAATCTAAACAAAACCCAAAGTCTAAACGATGCCCTAAGGGCTGTATATATGGATGAAGAGGGGGGGAATTTCGTGGCCCTTGGTGGAGGGGTCCGAAATCAACCCTATCTCTTGTTTCCCCACACATACGGACTCTAAATATAACCTATACTTATGTATTTCGAAATTACATGGGCCTGGCCCAATAATAAGGTGACGCAGCACCTAAAATAGCCTCGGGACGAAATTTATGAAGTGGCATCTTGTATATTTCGTCCAAGGCTTCATGCACCCATTATGGTGGCTTCAAAGTCCTGAAATCATCACTTGTAACTCCGTTCTTGTTCCCCTTGCGCATGCCATCATCTCCATGCTTGTTCTTGCTCCAATGTTCATTCTTCTCCAAGCTAGGCCCTTCATTTGTAAGCAAAACAAATGTATCCAATTTAGGCAGCATCATATTCTCATGAACATTAGAATCATTACCAAGAAACGAAAGTACCTGGTAATTTAGTTGGCGTGCACGAGCTCTAGTAATTGGTCCAGTATGTATAGCAGCAGGGGCTGTGGGTGTAACAATTGTATTGATGTCCTCATCAGAAGGCGTGTCCTTGTGCATTCTTCACAATGCCGAAGTGGTAGGAAAGGTGTTGGAGAAGCGAGTCATAGTCGAATGTATGAGGCTCGCTCTCAAGAGCTGGAATGGTCAACTCATGTGAAGCGGAAGTCGACACAAGGTCCAAGTATCCTACACATGCACAAAAGAAAGCAAAGAATGTATGTGCATGGTTGATAAACACATCATCCATCATGATGGTTCTCTTCTCTTGCACATAACCATTAGAAGCACAAGTGCATGAATAATATGATGCAATAATGGCTATATTCATGGCACTAGGTATATGGTGCAAAGAGGTAAGACAAGCATGCTTCACAAAAAATATGTCCAAATCTCCAAATATATGCGAGAATGCTATGGGGGCAATCTCATTAGCAAGACTAAAGGCATAGTTGCACTCAATACATGGCAAATCATCTAGCATGAGAGAGGCAACATATGGAGATATATGACAAGAAGCAATAATAATCATGTGATTAGCATGTAGATGGTTGTCATCAACCGCATGAAGTGAGCAAGTATGAGTCATCGGTGATGCAACAAGGCAAGCAATCATAGGAAACAAGTCGTGCAAGCTATTAATGCGAAGATGCAACATACTAGAGGAAATCATGGCAATCATGTCATGTGAGCAAATAATAGGCATAGGCAATGCACATGACATATCGCAAGCACGAACACAAAGCAAGATCATAGTATAATCATAGGCATGGGGCACAAAGCAAATATGGCAATAACAAGTGATATCTCCACCAAGCTTGCAAATACACATACAAGTATTAGAATCAATCATCATGTGTAATGCAAAAGCATGGGTCATAAATGCATGCAAAAGCATAGGAATGAGTATATCATGCAAAGTGAACATGGCAAGGTGGGCATAGAATATGTAATGAACAATAACCCATAGCCAAGTGAGGGTCATGTAGAATAAATGCGCGAAGAGAGCGGTGGGAAAGACAATCCATGGGATCCCAAGTCATCATTGCTCTATAGAGCTCGCTTTGTCAATTCGTGGGATTGCGAGGTTGACAAGAATTCATGGGTACCTACACAAAAGAGACACAAAGGAAAGAAATTGTGTGTGTGCGAAATGTACACATCATCCATCATGATGTGTATGTGCACGTGGAAGTTAGCACAAGATAAGCATCGCTCAAAGAAATTTGATGCATGGTATAAGAACATGTCATCCATCATGAAAGAATAGTTATTGTGTATAACATGATGGGGATGCAAATTGAGCATACAAGTATATGGCACATCAGTAGCATGTTTATTCATGGGAAGCATATTGTGCACATAAGTATTGGGATCATGCAATTGATGGGAGTGATCAAAATCTCCAAACATGTATGAGGAAACTATGGGGGTCTCCTCATGTGCAATATTTGAAACATCATATGGAGAAAATGGGCAACACCCAAAACAATGCATATCCGAAGCTAGGTGGTCATGGCATGGCATATGAGATAAATGATGCAAAGGTAGCATGCCAATATCACAAGAGAAACAAATGCCAATAACCATAGGCTTGTCACCTATGCCATATGTGCAAATTGGGTTTATTTTAATAGCATATGCATAGTCACTATGAAGAGATTGCAAATATGACATATGATTGATCTCATGCATAGCATATGACAAGTCAAGCGGATCGGCAAACATGATGTGACCGAGAGAATTAGCACAAGATCCTATGTAACATGGCATCACAACTAAAAGACTCCACATGGCAATCATCATACTCATCATAAATGGGTAAATCATCGCATGGGGAAATCATACTAGCATGAAGCATGTCAATAGGGGGATCAACATCATGCAAGCAATCAATGCCATGAATGTCCACTAGTGGGACTAGAGCATCACCTTCACCTATGTTACCTTGTTCATTCCACTCAAGTGCTGTAGGTGAGGTGGGAAAGACCAAATGGTGGTCAATATCATCATCTTGATGGAACCATGTGGGGGTGCATCATATTCCACCACGGCCATCGTCTTGTCCAAAGGTAGGACGATGTCGTCGAGAATCGGTGCATCATCATATAAGGGACCTAGCACCAAATGAGAGGACACAATAGAGCTAGATGTCAAGTCGTTAGTGTTGAAAGTGGCCTCACATGACCTATCAACTATCTCTCTCTCTATGTGGTGGTTCACTCACTCCCTCAAATAGGTGCACTCAAACTCACATATGGTGGAGTCACTCATCTCACTCAAGTGGTGGGGGCTGTGGCTCTCCTCACATGGGAATTGTGGCAACACATCATATATGGGGCTAGTGGTGAAGTCACTCTCACTCTCAATATGGTGGCACAAGTCACTCAAGTCATCATACGTCGTCGTGGTCGAAGGGAAAATCCCATGCTCAACCATCTCGATGTTGTCGCCGTAGATGAAGGCCGAAGATGGCACATCATCACTCTCTCCTCCTAAGATTGAAACATCATCCGTGCTCGTCACCATGTCGTGCGCCTCCAAATCTTGGTCCTTGATGGTCTCCGTAGTCATAGTCGTCGCCGCACCATCTTGAAAAAGAGTCGAAGTAGACTCGGCATCATCAATGCCACAAAGAGAGATGGCGGTGAAGTTGAACTTGGGAGCATCGTCTTGGAGCTCATCGGGCTTGGATATCTTGGTGATAGTATCCTCATGCTCGCCTTCTTGGAGCTTGGTCTTCGAGAACTGTGCTTGGGGTCGAGAAGCCTTGGCCTTCATGAGTTCTTGTTCCGCCTTGAGTGAACCAATGTAGTTGTCGTCGAGGGACTTGTAGTTCTCGAGGAAGATTGTCTTGGAGATGTTGTTGTGTACTCCCATCATGAAGTGGAACTTCATAGAAATGGGGTCGTCCACGCCGGCTCGTCGCAAGGCAATGTTCATCTCCTTGAAGTACTCATCGATGGACTTGGATCCTTGGATGGTGTTCTCCAATTGGCGTTGAAGTTGTTCCGTGTAGGTTGGAGGCACAAACTCTCGCCCCAAGGCTCTCTTCATATTGGGCCAACTCATGTTGTAGGTCTCCGAAGGTGTGTGAAGCCACCATGTGGACGCGTAGTCGTGGAAGTTCCTTATGGCGCACTTCACTTGATCTTCGGGAGGAACTTGATGTAGCTTGAGGTAGTCGTCCATCAAACTCTCCCACTCGAGATACTCCTCGAGTTCTTGAGTCCCATAGAAAGGAATCGTGTGGTCGATGTCGAGGTCGTAGTAGCTTGTGGAAGTCGTGGACTTGAGCTTGGGGAGCTTCTCTTGAGGTGCTTGTGGGCGAAGATGCCGTATGTCCGTAGGCGAAGATGCCTTGAAGTCGCTTGGCAAAGATGCCAAGGGGGATGGTGAAGTCATTGAGCGGTTTTTGGTGTTGAGCTCTTGACCTTCACGTCCTTGTTGGTGATGGTGTCGATGCCGATGTGATCTTGCCGGAGATGGTAGCTCGGAGGCATGTGCTCTTGAGCGTCTTCTCGAAGATGAGGAAGACCGCTTGTAGGACTTGATGATGGACTTGATCTCCTCCATTTGAGCTTGCATCTTGGCGTCGGTGGAGTTGTTCGTGGCATCGAACTCGTTGTTGTTGTTGTAGACCGAAGATGAAATGCCTTGCCTATCCATCACAAGACTCGAGCAAATATGAGTGGGAGAAACAGAAGAACGAGTAAAAAATGTACCTTGACCGAAGTTGAAAGTGGATAAATGATCACTCCAATGTGGACAAGGAAATAGCACAATTGGTACCAATTCTTGTCAGTTTCTCACACCTACACAAATAAGGCTTATGGTGGAGCTCGGTGAGGATAGTGGCACAAAAATTTGGTGCAAAATGTTAGCAAGAGTCAATAATGTTGAAAGAGATTCACAAATTCGCAAGTGAAACAAGTAGACCAATAACAATATATGGCACACGGAAACACACACACGGATAGATAAATGGGGTCGTGCAACCAAGGATGAGCACAAAATGTGGAATCCACGGAAAACGCTCGTGTTGCACAACTCAAGAGAGACGCTAGCATGATTGCTCAATAGGCGGATACGACACTTGTGCACAACCTATAAGATGCAAAATGGATAACTTTCTATCCCAAGTATGCTATGTATGTATGGTTCCCGGTGTTTCTCACAAGGTGATCCAAGATGATCTTATATGCAATGTGGTATGATGCTATGGCACTTGCTTGTGTGCTCTTTTGTTTCTCTCTTTTTCTTTACTTAAAAGCTTATTCTCTTTTTATGGCCACTTTGGCACAATGCACAAACCAAGATAGCAATTGTATATATGCGGGAACAAACTTGTGCCACAAAGGATGATATGATACCAAGATGATACCGATATGGTATGGTATGTATGCAATGCATGGTGTAGATCAATAATGTGCACAAGTAACATTGCCGGCAATACTCAAATGGCTAGTCTCGATAAGCAAGTGACACAAAATGGGCTAGGGGTTAACAATCCAATGGCAAGAGAATATACAATGGAGGGATACCACGATACCAAGATGATATGGAGGTTACCGTCTGATGTAGGGTGGAGACCCTAATTGCCCGATCTTTCACGAAAGGAGCGGATCCCGGGGAAAACACGAAGAACACGAGGATGAACGGAAGGAAAGCACAAGAGGAAATCACTAAACCGACACGAATAAGTCACACGTGGGCTAGATCCTCGAGTACATAAAACGATACATGAATCCACGGACAACTAGGGACGATACACGGTAACCGGTTCTTCTCCGTGAGGAGGTCTTGAATCCACAAGGGGATCTTCCCGTAACGGGGTCTTGAATCCAAGGTGGATCTTCTCCGAAGAGGGGCCGCGGTCTCTCTCGTGGAGTAGATCCGATATGGATGAGCAATGCTCTATCTCTCAAATGAGCTTAACCAATGCTAACCCTAGCTAGGATGAATGGGGGGTCTATTTATAGTCTAAGTGCAAATGGGAGCGAAGTGAAGGGGTACATGGGCCTCGGGCCCGAACACTATGCGCAGACAGGTATCGGTTGTCCGGTGTCTCAGGAGCTATCGGACGTCCGGTGTCCTCCGGTCGTCTGCTGGTTCCGCTCTGTGATGGGGGTGCCGGACGTCCGAAAACGTTGGTCTTCCGCTGACTTTGGTTTGGGTGCAGGTGCGCCGGTCGTCCGGGCCGGACCGGACGTCCGCTCATTTGCTTCGGGTGTCGGGGCACCGATCGTCCGGTCTGGACCGGACGTCCGCTGGCTGGGACTCGGCTGATGCTTCAGGCGCTGGATGTCCGGTCCCGGCCGGTCGTCCGGTGGCTGGGACTTTTCCGGCAGCCCTTCTTCTTCTCTGTCTTCTCGTTCATCTTCCTCTTCTCCTTGTCCTTGCTCCTTAGCTTCTCCATTATACCTGAGTATGCACAAAGTATCCATATGAGGTAGTAGCCATGCTTCATGTGCATCGAAGTGGAATTGTGAGAGGAGAGATGTCACATCGGTTTCAAGGGCTCTTGCACGTGATCGAGTCATGGGTCCGGTAGGCACTTGATGAGATGATGGTAGGTCCATGGGGATGACCTTGGGATGCTCCGCATCATCTCGCCTCCCTTGGGGAAGATCCGTCCTCGGATCAAAATCTTCATCACCATGGAAGGAAGAGAGATCTTTGACGTTGAAGACGTCGCTCACGTTGTACTTGTCGCGCGGGAGGTCGATCTTGTAAGTGTTGTCGTTGTAGCGTGCAAGCACCTTGAAGGGTCCATCCGCTCGTGGTCGAAGCTTGGATTTGCGTTCTTTTGGGAAGCGGTCCTTGCGAAGGTGTAGCCACACTCGATCACCAATGTTGAAGACCATAGGTTGCTTGTTGAAGTTGAGCTTGGTCGCAAGGCGTTGAACTTGGCGCTCGATGGTGTTTCTTGTATCTTCATGCATCTTCTTGAGATGTGTCACACGCGCACTTGCGTCCAAATTGATGCGCTCTTGGAGTGGTAGAGGAAGAATGTCCAATGGTGACAATGGGTTGAATCCGTAAACGACCTCGCAAGGCGACTTGCCGGTTGTTGAGTGTCTTGCTCGGTTGTAGGCGAACTCGGCGATAGGTAGGCACTCCTCCCACTCCTTGATGTTCTTCTTGATGAGTACTCGAAGTAGAGCGGAGAGTGTGCGGTTTGTCACCTCCGTTTGGCCATCGGTTTGAGGATGGTACGCCATGGAGAAGAGTAGCTTGACTCCGATCTTGGCGCATAGGGTCTTCCAAAAGTAGCTAAGGAACTTGACGTCGCGGTCCGAGACAATTGT
This sequence comes from Triticum dicoccoides, assembly GCF_002162155.2. Lineage (NCBI taxonomy): Eukaryota > Viridiplantae > Streptophyta > Magnoliopsida > Poales > Poaceae > Triticum > Triticum dicoccoides. The sequence goes on along the minus strand of NC_041388.1, from coordinate 462,231,762 downwards.
CTTTGGCACACCATGGAGACGCAATATTTCCCTACAAAAGAGATTAGCAACATGTGAAGCATCGTCTATCTTGTGACAAGGAATAAAATGTGCCATTTTGGAGAAACGGTCCACAACGACAAATATATAATCTTTCCCATTGCGAGTTTTTGGCAAACCAAGTACAAAGTCCATGCTTATGTCCTCCCAAGGTTGGTATGGAATTGGTAAAGGCATATAGAGACCATGAGATTGAGCTTTGCACTTAGCTTTGCGGCATGTAGAACACCGGTTGGTGAAATGATTGACGTCCCGAAACATCTTTGGCCAAAAGTAGCTCTTCAAGAGCGTGGTGAACGTCTTATCGCATCCAAAGTGTCCAATTAATCCTCCTCCATGCGATTCCTGCAAAAGCAATAAACAAAGGGACGAATTGGGGATGCAAAGTTTGTTAGCTCTCATAAGGTAGCCGTCTTTGATGTAATAGCGTTCCCATGATGTATGCGACAAACACTTGGCATAAGGAGTGGCAAAAGTTTCATCATGCGCATACAATTCTTTTATATGCTCGAAGCCAATGACATCTAACTCAAGTCGCGTGACTAGCATGCATATGCGGGAAAGAGCATCCGCTACGATGTTTTCTTTACCCTTGATGTACTTGATGACATAGGGAAAAGACTCAATGAATTCACTCCATTTAGCATGACGCTTGTTCAACTTAGATTGACCCTTGAGATACTTGAGAGTCTCATGATCGGTATGAATGATAAACTCATGGGGACGAAGGTAATGTTCCCATTCATGTAAAACGCGGACTAAAGCATATAGCTCTTTGTCATAGATTGGATAGTTGAGTTGTGCTCCGGAAAGTTTCTCACTAAAGTAAGCTATGGGGCGCTTCTCTTGCATTAAGACACCTCCTATGCCATTACTGCTAGCATCGTAATGAATCTCAAAAGGCTTGTCGAAGTTGGGTAAAGCAAGCACGAGAGCATGAGTAAGCAAATTCTTAAGCTCATTGAATGCGGTATCTTGGGATGGTCCCCAAATAAACGGCGCATTCTTCTTGCTCAAAGCATGCAAAGGCGAAGCAATGGTGCTAAAATCCTTCACAAAGCGATGATAGAAACCCACAAGACCAAGAAAACTACGCACTTGATGCAAGTTGGTTGGTTGCAGCTAAGTCTTAATAGCATTGATCTTGGACTCATCTACATGAACACCCTTAGAAGAGACCACAAAACCCAAGAAAACGAGCTTATCAACGCCAAAAAGGCATTTCTCCATATTAGCATAGAGACGCTCTTTCCTAAGAGTTCGCAAAACGGTGCAGACATGGGTGGCATGCTCTTGGATAGATTTGCTAACACAAGAATGTCATCGAAGTAAACCACAACAAATATACCAATGTAAGGGCGAAAGACATGATTCATAAGGCCCATAAAAGTGCCCGGTGCTTTCGAGAGACCCATAGGCATGACTAACCACTCATACAAACCAAACTTGGTTTTGAATGCGGTTTTCCATTCATCACCCTCTTGTATGCGGATTTGATAGTATCCACTCTTAAGATCAATTTTGGAAAATATAGTGGCACCACTAAGCTCATCTAGCATATCGTCTAGGCGTGGAATGGGATACCTATAATGAACGGTGATAGCATTGATAGGTCTACAATTGGAGCACATGCGAAAACTATCATCACGTTTTGGCACAAGAATGACCGGTACGGCACAAGGGCTCAAACTTTCACGCACATGTCCATGGTCTATGAGATGCTTTACTTGCCTTTGGATTTCTTTGGTTTCTTCGGGGTTGACGCGGTAGGGAGCTTTGTTCGGAAGCGGTGCTCCAGGGATGAGGTCGATGCGGTGCTCAATGCCTCGTAGTGGAGGTAGTCCCGGAGTAGCTCATCGGGGAAAACATCTTGAAATTCCTGCAAAAGATAAGACAACACTAGAGGAAGAGTGTGAGAAGTGTTAGTTTGTGGTGCATTGTCCTTGCACACGAGGACGTAGTGTAGGACACTAGATGGGTTCTCACACACTTCTCTCATCTCATGTTTGGTGGCAAATAGAACGAGGTTCTTGTTTTCGCTCATCGTGGAGGCGGTCAATTTGGGCTTGTGGCGCTCACTCTCTTTTTGGTGGCTCACTCGCTCACCATTCTCTCCATGATGGGTGGCTTGCTTATAGCGATCACTTGGCTTGGAGACATAGGTCGTAACACAAACTCCTTTCCTTGCATCTTGAAGCTATAGTGGTTTGTCCGCCCATTGTGGACGACTCCTCTATCAAATTGCCATGGCCGTCCAAGGAGAAGATGGCAAACGGTCATTGGGATGACGTCGCACTCCAAGGTGTCTTGTAGGCGCTGATTTTGAAGGAGACTTGTACTCGGTGCTCGACTTGGATAGTGCCGGAGTCACTAAGCCATTGCACTTTGTATGGATGTGGATGCTTCATCTTGGGCAATTGGAGCTTGGAGCAAAGTTCTTCACTTGCGAGATTGTGACAACTCCCTCCATCGATGATGACCTTGACGGATCGTCCATTGATGCCGGCCTTGGTGTGGAATATGGTGCATCTTTGGTCTTCTTGTTGGTGATGTTGGAGAGTCAAGACTTTGGAGACAACAAGTGCGGGACTTGAGTCTTCATCACAAAAGACTTGTTCTTCTTCATTGTTCACTTGGCGGTGCATGGCAACTTGTTCAAGGGCTTCCATTTCTCCTTCGCTCATGGAATCATAAGTGCCATCGTTGTTGAAGATCATGGTGCGCTTGTTGGTGCACTCATAGGACTTGTGGCCTCGGCCTCCGCAAGTGAAACACTTGAGGGAACTCGTCTTGACGGTCTCATCGGTATGGTTTGATGATGATGAAGCTCTCGGCTTGAAGTTTCTTGTAGTAGGCGAAGCTTTCTTGGAAGTTGACTTGTCGATGTTGGAAGTAGACGGTCTTGTAGTCGGTGTTGGAGTCGTTGAAGCTTGGTTATTGGAGAATACATAGGACTTGGATGAGAACTTGGCATACTTGAAATCATCTTGCACTTGGCGTTCCGCTTTTGTAGCTTGGTGCACGAGCTCGATGAGATTTGAGTATGGTTGGAAGTCGGCGATCTTCTTGATAGGATGATTGAGTCCATTCAAGAAACGTGCCATAGTTTGCTCATCATATTCCGTCACATTGGCTCTTATGATTGCAATCTCCATCTCCTTGTAGTATTCTTCAATGCTCTTGGTTCCTTGCTTGAGTTGTTGGAGTTTCTTGAAGAGGTCGCGGTTGTAGTAGGTAGGCATGAAGCGTGCTCTCATGACATCCTTCATTTGTGCCCAAGTAGTGATGGGTGGATCACCTCTTGCCTTGCGGCGTTCAATGACTTGTGCCCACCAAATGAGGACATAGTCTTGGAACTCAAGGGATGCCATCGCGATCTTCTTCTCTTCTTCATAATTGTGCAAACGGAAGATCTTGTCAACTTTCAATGCCCATGAAAGGTATTCTTCGGGATCGTTGCTTCCTTTGAACTTGGGCATGGTGAACTTGAGCATGCCGTAGCGTTGCTCTTCATTGTGTTGGGGTCGGGGATGATGGCGCCCATGTTGTAGATGATTGTCCAACTCGTGGTGCTCTTGATGCGGAGGATTGTCAACCTTGTGTTGCTCTTGTCGCGGCGGATCCCCATTGTTTTCATGCTCTTGATGAACTTGATGGTCTTGGCGAGCTTGTGGAGGAACACGTCGAGCTCGAGGGGGAACTTGACGATGCGCGCGATCTTGAAATCACCGTTCATGAAGTTCTTCGCGAAGTGCTTCCTCTTGCTCACGTGCTTGTCGGCCTCTGTTGGCAACGGCTCGACTCGCATCACATAGAGCTTGTTGCGCCTCAAGTGCTTGAGCGTCATGGAGTTGTTGTTCTTGACATTGAGCCTCAGCATTTTGTGCATTTTGGTGTAGACACGCGTGTTCTTCCTCTTCATGTTGGCGTTGTTGTTGTCGTTCTCGAGCTAGCGCAAAGGCTTCTTCGGCTTGACGTCGTCAGCGCACTTGAGAGACGGTGTCCCGAAGTGGATTGAGGTTTGCTTGACGGTCGGTGTGCGCGGCTCGACAAAGAGTGTTCGATGTCGGTGTACTTGAGCCGGAGAGGGTGAAGTCGGAGTGGCGACTTGAACGACTCCTTCTTGAAATGGAAGAAGAGCGGTTGAGCAACAAAGCACGAATCTCATCCATCCTTGCGTCATTTTCTTGCTTGTGATCGTCGAGCTTGTGGTCGAAGTAGTCCCTTGTACGTTGCTCGGAAAGTCGCAAGTCGGCAGCAAGGTTGTCGATGCGTTCACTCATAGCTTGTTGCTCTTGATGCAAAGCACGTTGTGCACAAAAGAGGTGACTCTTGGTGACGAAGGAGTTCATGTCGCCGTCTTGCTCCATGAAGAGTGGGTTGGTAGAAGTACTTGGCCTATCCATCATTCCAAGACAAGTGTGAGTGGTAGAAAGAGAAGAACGGATACCAAATGTACCTTGACCGAAGTTGAAAGTGAATCGATGATCACTCCAATGTAGGACAAGGAAATAGCCCAATTGGTACGAATTCTCGTCGGTTTCTCACACCTACACAAGTAAAATCTTATGGTGGAGCTTGGTTAGGATGGTGGCACAATTTTTAATGTGAACGTAAGCAAGATTCAATAAAGTTGGAGAAGATTCGCAAGATGCAATGGAACAAGTAGACCAAGCATATACGGTACATGGAAACACACGGGCAAAAAGATAAGTGGGGTTGTGCAACCAAGGGTGAGCCAAAATGTGGAATCCACAAAAATGCTCTTGTTGCACAACACTAGAGAGACGCTAGCATGATTGCACGATAGGCGGATACAAGAACATGTGCACAACCTACTTAGCAAAAATGCAACGACTTCTATCCCAAATATGTTTTATGCAAGGTGTTGCTATGATATGATCGAAGATGATCGAGTATGACAATCTTAATGTTGTATGATGCTATGGTTCTTGCTTAAAAGCTCTTTGCTTATCTTTCCTCTTTGCTTAAAATCTTGGTTGGCTCTTTGATGTTTGAGCTCTTTTCTCATGCAATGCTTGACGAACCAAGATAGCAAGTGAGTATGAGATGACAACTTTGTGACACAAGAGATGATACCAATATAGGCAACAATGATGTATGGATGTATGCTATGGGAAGTATGATCACTGAAGTGCACAAGTCTCGTTGCCGGCAATACTCAATGGCTAGTCTTAATGGGTAAGCAACGCAAAGGAGTAAGGCGATGATGGCTATCAATGTAAAGGCAAGAGTGATATGTCCAATACCAAGATGAGGTTACTGATCTTGCTTCCGGTATGGTGTTAAAGTGGAGGCACGAATACCAAGTCGTAGTCGAGGTGGTCGTTGTTGATGACGCGTCCGTGGCGAAGATGAGCGGCGGTGATGTCGATGTCGAACCGTACCTAGATAGCCGAAACACAAAAGGATACGGTACCGCAACTCAAATTCTCAAAACCAAAGGCGACCAAAATCGTCGGAGTAGGTAGCGGTTAAGTGGTGGTGTGGGTTGGGATATTGGAACAGTTTGCAGAAGTTGGAGGTGGTGTAGCGGATGATGTGGTGGAAGTAGTGGTCGTCCGGAAGTGGACGGATGTCCGGTCGCCGGTCGTCCGGTAAGGTCGGACGTTTGGTGCTTCCTGGGTCGCCGGACTTCCGGTGAAGTGACGGTCGTCCGGTGGTCGGGGTCAACGCGAAATTTCAGATCCGAGAGGTGATTTTGGGGATTTTGGGAGGGATTTCGAGGTGGAAATGGTGGGGGGAGGCGAGATCCACTTGCAACACAACAAATTCACGGATCAAATCCAACAAAACATCATCAAAACTCACAAAACACAAGAAAAAATTTTGGGGCTATTTTTGTGGGGATTTTCGGATTAGGACGAAAAACAACAAAATCAAGCTAGAAAACGAAGAGGGGGGCTCCGAAATCGTGATCAACCTTGCTCATGATACCAAGATGATGTACGGTGGAGACCCTAATCGCTCGATCTTTCACGAAAGGAGCGGATCCCGGGGAAAACACGAAGAACACGAGGATGAACGGAAGGAAAGCACAAGAGGAAATCACTAAACCGACACGAATAAGTCACACATGGGCTAGATCCTCGAGTACATAGAACGATACACGAATCCACGGACAACTAGGGACGATACACGGTAACCGGTTCTTCTCCGTGAGGAGGTCTTGAATCCACAAGGGGATCTTCCCGTAACAGGGTCTTGAATCCAAGGTGGATCTTCTCCGAAGAGGGGCCGCGGTCTCTCTCGTGGAGTAGATCCGATATGGATGAGCAATGCTCTATCTCTCAAATGAGCTTAACCAATGCTAACCCTAGCTAGGATGAATGGGGGGGGTCTATTTATAGTCTAAGTGCAAATGGGAGCGAAGTGAAGGGGTACATGGGCCTCGGGCCCGAACACTGTGCGTAGACAGGTACCGGTCGTCCGCTGGGGACCGGTCGTCCGGTGTCTGAGGAGCTGCCGGACGTCCGGTGTCCTCCGGTCGTCCGCTGGTTCCGCTCTGTGATGGGGGTGCCGGACGTCCGGAAACGTCGGTCTTCCGCTAACTTTTGTTCGGGTGCAGGTGTGCCGGTCGTCCGGGCCGGACCGGACGTCCGCTCGTTTGCTTCGGGTGTCGAGGCACCGGTCGTCCGGTCTGGACCGGACGTCCGCTGGCTGGGACTCGGCTGATGCTTCAGGCGCCGGACGTCCGGTCCTGGTCGGTCGTCCGGTGGCTGGGACTTTTCCGGCAGCCCTTCTTCTTCTTCGTCTTCTCATCCATCTTCATCTTCTCCTTGTCCTTGCTCCTTAGCTTCTCCATTGTACTTGAGTATGCACAAAGTATCCATATGAGGTAGTAGCCATGCTTCATGTGCATCGAAGTGGAATTGTGAGAGGAGAGATGTCACCTCGGTTTCAAGGGCTCTTGCACGTGATCGAGTCATGGGTCCGGTAGGCACTTGATGAGACGATGGTAGGTCCATGGGGATGACCTTGGGATACTCTGCATCACCATCCGTGCCGATGATGAGTGGTGGTGATCTTGATGGAGATACCAAGATGATGGAGACTCGTGCCTAATGTCGGCGCTCTGGGAACGGGGGTCCCCAGACTTGCCTGCCTGCGGCCTGCGGCGTGGCTCAAAGGGGGGCCCAGCGCGGCCCATCTTCACCAACACAAACCCAAGACACTCGCGAGGGGCCAAGCCTCGCGGGGCGGACGACGCGGAGCTTCCTCAGGCATGGCCTCGCCAGGCTGGCTCACGAGGAGGCGGAGAGATCAAGGCAGGGTACCTCACGAGGTGCCCGTGACGCAAGCGATGACGACGGGGGGACCAGGGCCTCTATAAATAGGACCAGCCACCCATAGAGCAAAGGGGGGAGAAAAGAGGAAAGAAGAAGAAGAAGAAGAACGACGGGGGACGACGGACACACACACACACAGAGAGAGAGAGAGAGAGAGAGAGAGAGAGAGAGAAAGGTGAATGAGCTCCTCCTAGCAGTTCATCGCCCTGACCAAGAACAGACCCTCGCGAGGCTGTCCTTCCTTGTATTGTTCATCATCATCAGCCCAAGAGGCAATCCACCACACCACACACTGGAGTAGGGTATTACGCCACAACGGTGGCCCGAACCAGTATAAACCCTGTGACTCTTGTGTCGTTCTTTCCTTAGTTTAGATCCTAGCAAGGCGGAGGGGTGCAGGCAGGTAGGAGGCGAAATCTCCGCGCGCACCCCAGTGTTCGAACCTCAAGGGTCTGCCAGAACCCGAAATCCGACATTTGGCGCGCCAGGTAGGGGTGCGCCGGGATTCGTCTTCCACCACCCCGTTCTCCTCCGACCATCACGCCCATGTCTAACGCTCGTCGGGCCCGCGCCGAGCGCCGGGCCGCGCTCGCCTCCCGCGTCGCCTGCCATCAACACCGCCACCGGCCCGGCGGGGGACGAGTGACAAGCATCGTCCCAGCATCCGTCTGTGCGGCAAGACGGCCGCACCGCAACTCCCTCGCTCACCCCACCTGGTTCTTCGTCCCGCGCGCTCTGCGCGCCATGGAGGCTCGAGCTGCACTCATCGCGGCGAATGAGCTCCTGCGCTACCGCCCCGTCGATGACGTCTACGAAGAATGGCTCGACCGCGTCGCCGAGCTCGTTCGTGCCGCAGGGGTCTCTCCTGCGCCATCCGTTCCGCTGCACCGCACCCCGCCCCGCGCGGGCAATGAAGCTCCGGCGGCGCCCCGACCGCCTCCTCCTCAGGAAGGCGCCATGGATCCAAGGTGCGTGGCCCCTGGGCGGAACCCGCTCCGTCAGGCGCCAGCGCAGCAAGAGCAGAGCTATCAAGAAGTCCCTCGCCTGCAAGAAGCTGCCCAGGCGCTCCCAGCTCCAGCACGTCGCGACCATGCTCCTGCTCCCGCGCGTCAAGACCCCGCGCTGCTCCCAGCTACAGCGCGTGGGGATATCCAAGACCAAGCTCCCCGGCATCCAAGACCTCCCGTGGCCACAGCAGGCTGCCGCGCCTTCACCGCCGAGCTACGCAGCGTCGCGTGGCCCGGCAAGTTCAAGCCGGACTTGCCTCCTCGCTACGACGGCACGGCTGACCCTGCGGAGTTCCTCCAGCTCTACGAGCTGGGCATCGAAGCTGCCAACGGAGACGAGAAGGTCATGGTGAACTGGTTCCCCATGGCACTCAAGGACGGGGCCCGCACCTGGCTCCTGAACCTGGCTCCAGGCACAATCTCCTCCCGGGACGAGATGCGCACCCGCTTCATCGCCAACTTCCAAGGCACTCGCGACCGGCCACCCACCGTAAGCGACATGTGCCGCATCAAGCAACAGCCCGGGGAGACACTGCAGAAGTACATCCAGCGCTTCAACAACGCGCGCCTCAAGATTCCTAAGGTGACCGAGGAGGCCATCATCTCGGCCTTCTCCGACGGCGTGCGCGACGTCAAGATGAAGGAGGAGCTGGCGATGCATGAAGACCTGTGCTCTTCCTTGAAGCTGTTCAACCTGGCAACCAAGTGCGCCAGGGCCGAGGAAGGGCGTCTCTCCCTCCTCGAGCTGCCTGCCGCGGACCCCGAAGAGAAGAAGCCCTAGGCCAAGGATGTGAAGCGCAAGGGGGCTGCCGTGCTCGCGGCAGAACTAGATACCAGGCGAGGCAGAGATCAGCCAGAACCTTCCAAGGGCGGCCGGTACTGTGTGTACCACGACCTCCACACCCACAACACCAACGAATGTCAAGAGCTCCGAGCCGTGCGAGAAGGAAGGATCGGCCGTCGCCCTGACCGCAGCGACCGGGGCTACGGCCGAGGAGGAGGAAGGAACGCAGGATGTTGGGAAGACCGTGGCCCACGCCAAGGGTGGCGCGACCAACCTCACGAGGATCGCTGGCAAGACCCGCCTCGCGAGGGAGGCTGGAGGGATCAGCTTCGCGAGGGGGACTGGAGGAATCATCCTCGCGAGGATCGCCCGCAAGGCAACGCATGCCACCCACTGCTGCCGCCGCAGCCAAGGAGAAACGAGGACCGCCACCAGGACGAGGGGCTGGGGGCTTCCAGGAGCCGCGCGCGATCGCTTGCATCTTGGGCGGGGCACAAGCCCCAGCCTCTTAGCGCATCTTCAAGCAGTTCGCCCGCGAAGTGAACGCAGTCCTCCCCAAGCTCGAAGCCACGCGCCCTCTCAGGTGGTCGGCGTGCGCCATCACGTTCAGCTTAGCAGATCAGCTCAAGTGTGCGGCTATAGCCGGAGTCCTCCCGATGCTTTGTTCCCCAATCATCAGCAACTGGTGGTCACCAAGACCCTCATCGATGGCGGGGTAGGGCTCAACGTCCTGTCCATGGAAACATTCAACAACCTCCAAGTGCCCTACAGCCAGCTTCAGCCAACCAAGCCTTTCTCTGGTATCACCGACGGCTCCACGGTCCTGATTGGGCAGGTCCGCCTCCCTGTCACCTTCGGGGCACGCGACAACTACCGCACCGAGCTCATCAACTTTGACGTTGCTCACATTCGCCTGCCGTACAACACCATTCTTGGGTACCCAGCACTGGCCAAGTTCATGGTCGTAACTCACCATGGCTACAATGTCCTCAAGATGACAGGAAGTGGCGGAGTCATCACGGTGCCCTGTGAAGAGAAGGACGCGGTGTGTTCCCTGGAACGAGCCTTTCAGGCCGCGTCACTGGAAGACCCGGATCGTGGAAGCAGGAGGCCTCCCGAGACAGCCCTTAAGAAGAAGAAGACATCGTCCGGCCCGACCACTCAGGAGACAGGCCCCTCTGGGCCCGCGCCTGCCCAGGGGGAGCCTCCTTCCATCGCATAGGAAAGCGCGCCCGGCGCCCTCCTCAGGCGGGGCTTGGGGGCTCTCCCCTGGAGGGCCACCGACCTAGCTAGGGTCACGAGGGAGGCGATTGGGCACCACATGGAGGCGTGTTTCAAAGCACGTTTCCCTCAAGAAGGAGCAAGGCAAGGAGATCCAGACCCTCAAGAGTTCATCAGCAAGGTCATTCAGGAGCTACAGGAGTCAAGAGTCATGAAAGGCGGCCGCCGCCTACCAGCAGTGGCTCCCCATCCAGGAGAGGATGGAGGGCTGCGCATCTGCATTGGCATACCAGGGCTCAACCGAGTCGCCTCTCTGGAGCGCCTCTGGCCCTTGTGAGTGGGGCGCTGCGGAGGCCCACCCCACAGCTACATTCGCATGCCTTAGGGCCTGCCGAGCGCGGCTGACGCGTACCAGTGCCTCATGAGGGGCATCACAGAGGCACGAGAGGCCAGGCGTTCCGCTGCCCTGGCAGGGATGGAGATGGCCCGCAAGGAGCCGCCAGCGCCTCCGGAGCCTCCCGAGGCCCCTGGGCTTGGGGGCTCGTGAGGATCGGCTCCCGCAGCCCACCGAGCCTGCTACATCAATGCTCCTTCGTCCTCAACATCATCAGGTGACACCTTTCTAGTTTTACTTCCAGCTGGGAGCGCCCCCCCAGGGCTGCATTATTCCCAGGCCGCATGGGTCCGTCCCTGCGGCATGTATCCCTTTTTTATTCCATGTTGTTAGCTTACCTTGTTGGGGGCGCCCCTCAGGCTGCATGATCCCCAAGCCGCTCGGGCCAGGTCCAGTGGCATGTATGCCATTTGCGTTTATTTCTGATTATGCGTTAGACCCACCATGCTTGATTATTTGATGCCGGTCCATGGTACCTCTTCTTCTCCATGCCGACCACTTGCACGTTAAAGGGGGGGTACCTGAGCATCCCGACTCAGGGCTCTTACTGGCTCTCCAGCCCTCACCCTCTGTCCTTGTCCATGGCATCGCGACCTCGCATACCAGCGACGACTGAGACCAGCTCGAGGGCCGGGACCCGAGGACGTAGAGTGCCGACATCTTTGCAGGAACGCATCACAAGATAAGGCCCAGTGCCAGGCGCAACCCGCCTAGAGGTAGGGCCCCGTGAGTCTCGCGCTGGCTCACGGGTGCCCAGATACACCTCAGCAGGCCCTACCGTGCCAGCCACGTGTCAGGGCGGGGCTGTACACACCCCGGGGGCTCCTCCCGGAGGGGGGCCCCCTCCCACGTACCAATGGAAGCACCATGCTACGTGCTGGCTGATGACACTGCCGAGGAGCGGCTATGCCCGTACACATACGGTAGCACTATGTTCCGCGCTGGTGATAAACAACTGAGGGTGGCCCCCGGGCCGCATCAACCTCAGGGAGCCCAGAGCTCAGTGTCTAGCCTCATCGTAACGCCTCCCCTCAGGAGTGCCGCGCGAGGGGGCTGGGCACGGGGGCTGTGCCTGGGTCACGCCCAGGCGCACGCCGCCTAGCCAGGTCCCCCCGGGCCTGGTTCGTCGCGCTTCTCTCCCCGAGCGGAGCCAAGGTATGAAGGCCGTTTGAGCGTCAAGGGGGACTCCTGAGCATCGCGACTCAGGAGCCTAACTTGTCACATAGCCCCTCACTTCGTGGCCCCGTCCTAGTTTCCGGTCGGGACCAGCGCTGGGTGAGGCACGCGCGCGGCCGGGCTCTGCAGACCTAGAACGGTAGATCCACCCGCATCACACCTCCCTACTTGCTGTTCGTGCGCCAAGGGGGACTCCTGAGCATCGCGACTCAGGAGCCTAACTTGTCACGTGGCCCCTCACTCCTTGGCCCCGTCCTTGTTTCCGGTCGGGACCAACGCTGGGTGAGGCATGCGCGGGGCCGGGCTCTGCCGGCGTAGAACATAAGCAAGTAGGAAGGAAAGGCGCAAACTTCAAGGAATTCAAAAGCAAATATTACAGTCCACACTGTTATCTCAATGCCAAACGCAAGTTTAAATGCCTCCCCGAGACATGATACATGTGCAGGAATTAAAAGCAGGACAGGAGCCGCGACGGAGTCACTTGTCGGCGGTGGAGCAGTGATAGAGGCGAGCGTCCCGATCTTTCGATGAGATGATAACTATCGATTTGGTGGAGACGACTTTGACAATCCGACTACAAACGTGCACAACGTTGCGCCTTAGCAATCGCTAAACCAATCTCCTAAGGTTACTGACGATGCTGGAAGCACGGTCAGCCTGACCACGAAGGTCTATTCCTGCAAGCAATCGAAGAACGAGCAAGAATATGATAAAGCAATCTGAATATTGCAAATATATATGAAGTATTGATAATGGTGGGGATCCGGAAGCGGTCTTGGTCTGGTCATTGGACACAAACGAAGTACACGAAGTTGCAATGGCTAACTTTTAACTAAACAAATCCCAAGCAAAAAGCTACTAGATGGATCTACTTATATAGGAGCAAGGGGTGGCGGCCAAGGAGGTGGGAGGATTTCCCAAGGCACCCTAAAACTAACCCTAGGTCGTACAAGGCTCATGGTCCCAAGTGGAGGTGATGCAACACCTTTGGGCTTGTAGTTTGACTCGGATTCTGCTGCAACGTCAGATTGTTTCGTCCGTAACTCAACGCTCCGGATGAATTTGAAGGTGAATCCAACTGGGATGGAAAGAGCACGAAATCTAGTTTCCAACAAAAAAAGAATCACCCAATTCGGAGTCCGTATAAAAAAGTTGTTGGCGTTTTGAGTCAGGTATGTCTGTGCAGTCCGAATCTGAATCCAGAACGTGAGAGACTTGGACTCTATCTTCTCTTGGCCCAAAAGTGACGTGAGAGGACTTTTTGAACACAACCTAAACATCTCCTTTTCCCTTATCTTCATATGTGGATTGTACAAATGTCCCATACACCTGCAATTAGACAAAACACAAAAGTGTGTGAAGTATTTTTGTTCTGGATAACATAAATAGACTATTGAATAGTTTGCATTAGAAATCACCTGACAAATATGCATGTATGCAATATTTTTGGTCGTATCCAAGGTAGTCATGTCCTCATCATCCTCCCCTTTTTGAAAACAAAGCCGTCCTCGGCATTGCTTAATCTGAAATGTGGCTAACAAAAGAGACAAGGTGTACATGTTGTATATGTATATGTCATCCATTTTAACTTCCCTTGATTTTTGCACATATGTCACATGTATACATGAGTAACTTTCATTGTTCATAAAATCTAAAGCCAAAAAATTATCACAAGAAGTAGAAGGCATGAAAATATTGCAACTCAGTTTGCACATATAAGTGAAGCTCTTATTCACTTCAAAAGATTGGCAATGTTCATCATTAAACCGTCCTATTTTCGATGAATAAACCTTACTTGCATCAAATTTACATGCTACAACATGCTTAAATAAGCAAACATGCAATAAGTCATTGGACACAGAATCATCATCAAGATTAGAGGTCATATCAAAATGATTAAACATTGGTTCTTTTGCATCAACAGTTAATTCAATGGGTGCACTCAAAATTGTTGATATTTCAGTTGTTTGATCACATGACGCATTCATGACAGTAAAAAGAGTCTCTAAAATAGGTGGTGTCCTCAAATCAACAGGTAACTCAACACATGATGCATTCAAGTTAACTAGGCATGCTTCATTCTGATGTGAAGTTATATCATCAAGACCTTTACTGTTACCTCGCAGAGATGTAGCTGATGTAGGTACGGACGTTGACAATGTACCATACTCTTGAGATGATATCGCGCTCACAATCCGAGGTGGGGCTGCTCTAGTAGGTGCAATAGTGGAGTAACCAACCGGCGGTGGTGAGCATGAATTGGAATAGTAGTTGTTGTAGTCACCCAATGCATCCTCCTGTATTTGTCTCTCGAAGGTACAAGCACGGACATACATACCAGTAATGCAACGAGGAATATACTGAAATCTTGCCTGAATATCATGGTTCAAACCACCAAAAAATCTATTCATTGTATCATCCTCAGATTCTTCTATGTCACAATGATGCATATAAGATTTGAACTCTTGGTAGTAAGCATGAACAGTGTTACTGCCTTGTTTTAATTGCTCCAATTTGTGACGCAATTCACGATGATAGTAAGGAGGAAAAAATTGTTGTCTCATTACAGCTTTCAAAACTTTCCAAGTTGTGGGTTGGTTATCAATGTTTTTCTTACAATGTACACTCCACCAAACAGAAGCAAAACCAGTAAATGCTCTAATGGTAGCTCATACTCTCTCAAGTTCAGAAAAATCATGGTGACTAAAAACTTGTTCTACTTCAAGCTCCCAAGCTAGATAAATAGCAGGATTAAATCTACCCTCAAATGATGGTAAAGAGATAACCTGACCATATGCTTGTGTGTGTTGTCCCAACTCTCGTGACGGTGAAGATGTGTCCGTCATCCAAGAACTTCTATCTCTGGAACCTGTCATGATTAGTAGAAACAAGAACCAAAATTCAAGAATAATGTTCCTATGAACTAGTAGGATGTGGTTGTAAAGTGCTCACAGTAAAGCAAATATCAATATCTTACAAGTTCTTACCATGCGGCAGGTGGTGACAGGCAACCAGCGGTGTCAAATAACTCCGAAGATTGTGTAAAACGATTGCCAGGGGAACATACGTATACACGGTGTAGAAATATGTGGAGCTGGGTTGGCTATATATGGTAGCAAAAGATTAGCAATAATCAATTCAGAGATGCAATGTTGAATAAACGCTCAACGACGGTACTGTGCTGGTCCTAGGCTAGACCAAACTAGAGACGCGAGCCTAGAACACTAATGAGGTCACGTCGTAACACAACTAGCATCAATAAAGGATATGAAGTAGCTCTGGATAGCAAGATATAAGTGAAGATCACAATAGCAGTAGACCTATTTAGAAGCTGATGTTGAGGTGCCAAATACTGAACTAGCTTCTGCAACTATTTAGATGCGGCTCGTCGCTAGCTTTCATTTGAGTACTCGCGTAGCCAAAACAGACTTCATATGAAGAAGTTATGCCTGTTTTACTGAACAGTGCACAAAACAGATTCCAATCCGAATTCAACTACGAGATTGAGTCTAGATAGATCCAAATTTTGTTTTTTTTCTCCTCTCTTTTTTTCTGACACTTTTTTTCTTTTCCTTTCTTTTTTTTCTCTGACTTTTTTTTTACTTTTTTTTCTCTCGTTTTTTTTCTCTATCTTTTTTTTCTCTCTCCCTCTTTCCAAAACAAACTAGATAAGATGTAGATTGGATCAAGCGAAGATGGGAACGATCTCAACTATGATTATGACAATGAACGGTGGGTAGCACGTGGAGGAAATTGATGGATGGGTGGTGGACAGCGGAAGGGATAATGATGCAGCGGCGACGTGACTAATGTGAACAAAACTCAAAACTCTAAACGACCTAGACACTAAGACCAGCAACTCGATACGACGATGCAACCGATAATTCAACTATGCAAGCAATGAAAAGAAAATTGCAAAGGCTCAGACTGGCTTGGACAAAGGATGAATAGATCTAACTCTTTTTTGTGGATTTTTCTTGCACAATAGGTAAGAAAATAAATCTAATCTAGGAAAACTAGAAATTCTCACCGAGCAACCTAAAAACTGATACCACTTGATAGAGGCGAGGGTCCCGATCTTTCGATGAGATGATAACTATCGATTTGGTGGAGACGACTTTGACAATCCGACTACAAACGTGCACAACATTGCGCCTTAGCAATCGCTAAACCAATCTCCTGAGGTTACTGACGATGCTGGAAGCACGGTCAGCCTGACCACGAAGGTCTATTCCTGCAAGCAATCAAAGAACGAGCAACAATATGATAAAGCAATCTGAATATTGCAAATATATATGAAGTATTGATAATGGTGGGGATCCGGAAGCGGTCTTGGTCTGGTCGTTGGACACAAACGAAGTACACGAAGTTGCAATGGCTAACTTTTAACTAAACAAATCCCAAGCAAAAAGCTACTAGATGGATCTACTTATATAGGAGCAAGGGGTGGCGGCCAAGGAGGTGGGAGGACGTCCCAAGGCAGCCTAAAACTAACCCTAGGTCGTACAAGGCTCATGGGCCCAAGTGGAGGTGATGCAACACCTTTGGGCTTGTAGTTTGACTCGGATTCTGCTGCAACGTCAGATTGTTTCGTCCGTAACTCAACACTCCGGACGAATTTGAAGGTGAATCCAATTGGGATGGAAAGAGCACGAAATCTAGTTTCCAACAAACAAAGAATCACCCAATTCGGAGTCCGTATGAAAACGTTGTTGGCGTTTTGAGTCAGGTATGTCTGTGCAGTCCGAATCTGAATCCAGAACGTGAGAGACTTGGACTCTATCTTCTCTTGGCCCAAAAGTGACGTGAGAGGACTTTTTGAACACAACCTAAACATCTCCTTTTCCCTTATCTTCATATGTGGATTGTACAAATGTCCCATACACCTGCAATTAGACAAAACACAAAAGTGTGTGAAGTATTTTTGTTCTGGATAACATAAATAGACTATTGAATAGTTTGCATTAGAAATCACCTGACAAATATGCATGTATGCAATATTTTTGGTCGTATCCAAGGTAGTCATGTCCTCATCAAGCAGCGCAGATCGGGCACGCCTCACGGGGCAGTGGAGTCGGCAGCGCCTTGCTTCGGCTTGGTGCTGAAGGCCCGGAACTTCCCCAGCAGGGCCTCTGCGCGACCCTTCACGGCCTCAGCAGCGGCAGCGGCACGCTCGCTGCTCACTGGCTCCAGCAGGCTGTCGAGGTCGACACCGGGATCGCGAAGATAGATGTGGGTGAGGACCCGTGTCAGTGCTGCAGAAGATAGGACACGCGCCTCGGCCTTGGCCATGGGGCCAAGGCCAAGGGCGACATCTTCAAGAGCGTGAACCAGGAAGGGAAGCAGCTTGGCGGGGCCGTCCTCGGAGCCAGCCAGTGGGCTCTCCAGGCCGCTGTCATAAAGCATCCTCAGTGAGGAGCGAACCCTCGCCTCCATCTCCGTGAAGGCCACGCGGTCCTCGGCAAGAACCAGGGCCTCGTCGTCCAGCTTGGCCTTCCTCTCCCCCAACTCCTGCTCCAGTGCGCCTAGGCGGTTGCGGCGTTTCTTGAGCTTGACCTCCCTCTCCTCGAGAGCCGCCTCACGAGCCTTCACGTCTTATTCCTGCTCTTGGCGAAGGCGGACCTCGTTCGCAAGCTAGTCCCACAAATCTTGCAGCTCGCCCTCCAGCGCCCTGCAACACCCACAGACGCCGACCACCTCCCCCAGGGCTATGTCACGGGTAGCCTTCGCCTCAAGGACGGCCTGCTTCTCCTCGTCGCATGCCGTCGAGGCCTGGACCAGCGCCGCCCGAATCGAAGCGTCAGAGCGAACCCATCCTGAAGCCAGCTCCAAGCGCCCGGCCACCAAGCGGGGGTCGGTGCCAAGAAGATCCTGCCGCAGTCGGTCCAGCTCAGCAACCGCACGATCCAGAACGGCAGAAGGAGTCGGAGAGACAGCAGCCGGTGGAGTAGGAGTAGAAGGCGGCAGTGCAGCCGCAGCATCCTGAGGCGGAGTCTGCCGCGCCCCGACAGCTGTGGTGGTGGCGGCAAGCGAGAGCACCTCGAGAGCCACCTGGGCCGTGGGGGCTGAGCTCGCCCCAGCCGGCTCAGCCGGGCCTCGCGAGGACGACCGGGCAGGAGAAGCCTGTGCGTCGCGGTCACCCTCCTTCGCAGGCAGAGGCGCTGCCACGGATGGAACCTCGGGAGCCCCCTTCGGCTTCTTTGCTGCCGGCGCCAGCCTATCCAAGAGATGCGGACGTCAAGCCTCAGAAGCAGAGCAAGAGATAAAGACAGAAATCGAATGCTTACGGGTCGTCGCCAGCGAGCTCAAGCGGCCTCCGGCCAAATTTGAAGCCCAAAAGCCGGCTGGAAGGGTCAACCTCGGGAAGCTTGGAGGCGGAAGGTGCATCTGCGGTCCGCCCTGGGGCCGGGGCCGACCCTCGGGAGACCAGCCCGGTCCTGTCCTTCTTCGGGATCGGGGGTGAGCTCCCGCCGCCCTGCTCGTCATCATCTTCATCGTCATCCTCGTCGCCATCGCTCGGAGAGAGGCGGAGAATGCGGGACCTGTGCCGGGGGAGGGGAGCCCTCGACTCTCTGTCAGTCGCCTCGGAGTCAGGCCCTTTTCCCCGCTCCCCTCCTTCCTCCTCTTCGCTGGAGTCGTCGGAGGGCACGTCCACCGGTTCCTCGGGAGTTTCTATGGGCACGGGCCCATCCCCGTTGTAGACGGGCATGGACTCCACTACCTGCTCCCAGTCGTCGCAGAGGAACAAGGGCGTAGGAGCACCCACCGGCCTCGCCACATCGCCCCCGACTAGAGATTGGAGGACAGCAGCCAGATCTCCGTCGGCTAAGGCCCCGGGGCTCGGACGGGGCCTCCACATCGGAAGCGAGTACTGCCGAAGCGGAGCCAGCTGGTGCTCCAGGAATTCCCTTAGCAGTGACGCGCCGGTCAGCTTCGCCGCCGCCATATTGGCCGGCCTCAGATCCGCGTCCATCTTCTCCAACATCAGTTTCGCGCGGGGGTCCATGAGCTCCGCTCGACCCCAATTGCTGGAGCTCGTGGGCTGCTCCGTTGGCAAGATCAGCCGAGGGTGGATGCGCCCAGCATCCACCAAGACCCACTTGCTCCTGAAGCCCTCAATCCTTTTCCCGGGGTTCGAAATGGCAATGGCGCCACCGTATGCGACGAAGCTCGCGCACGCGGAAGCAGCACCACGAGAGGTCCGGAGGTAGAAGTAGTGGCGCAGCAAGGCCACTGAGGGCTGCACCCCTACGTGAGCCTCGCAGTAATAGGCGAAGATTGCCAAGAGAAGGACGGAGTTGGGGTGGAGATGCAGGGCTTGCAGCTTATAGTGGCGGAGGACAGAGAAGAAGAACTCGAAGAAGGGAGGCACCAGGCCAGCAGCAATGGCACTTACGAAGAGCGGATAGAAGGTGCTCCCTTGACCCTCGGGGGTGGCGGAGCCGGCTTTAAACACCTTCGCCCCGTTGACGCCCCGCGCCGTCGCCATCCGGTGCAACCGGGCAAGGCTCGCCTCCGACACGTTCGGCGGGTCCAGGGCGGACGAGTACCAAGCTACGGCTGGGGGCTGGCGAGGCGCCATGGCATCCTAGGTCACACGGTCGGAGAGGATCCAGAAATTTTGGAGGAAGGAAGGAGAGGCGCAAGAAAGGGGATCTGAGCAGCAACCAGGGAAAGCAGGGAGCAAAGCCTAGTTGGGTGCCGCTCCTTAATCAACTCGCGCGGTTGCTAAGGCGCCCACATCCAGTCAAACGCCATGCGGCGCCCAAGGCCGCAGACTGTTAGGGCCCGCGGCGCTTCGCTCTTGCCCTTCCGCCTCCCTGCACGGCCAAGTCCGGGCGCGCCTTGGGCCCGGGGGCTACTGTCGGCATTCTGGGAATGGGGGTCCCAAGACTTGCCTGCCTGCGGCCTGCGGCGTGGCTCAAAGGGGGGCCCAGCGTGGCCCATCTTCACCAACACAAACCCAAGATGATAGAGGCAAAGGTGTCCCGTCTTTCGATGAGATGATGGATATCGCTTTGGTGGAAGTCGACTTTGACGATCCGACTACGAACGTGCGAGGACGTCGCGCTTAGCAATCGCTAAACCAACTCCGAGAGGTTATTGACCACGCCGGAGCATGATCAACCTGACCACGAGGGTCTGTTTCCTGCGAGCAAACGAAGAACAAGCAAGAAACTGAGATTGCAATCTGGATATTGCGAATATAAGATGAAAGCTTTATTGATCAAGGTGGGGTTCTGTGACGCCTTTGTCTGGTCGTTGAACACAAATGAAGTACGCGAAGTTGCAGCTATGGCGAACTTTTAATCTAAACAAAACCCAAAGTCTAAACGATGCCCTAAGGGCTGTATATATGGAGGAAGAGGGGGGAATTTCGTGGCCCTTGGTGGAGGGGTCCGAAATCAACCCTATCTCTTGTTTCCCCACACATACGGACTCTAAAAATAGCCTATACTTATGTATTTCGAAATTACAGGGGCCTGGCCCAATAATAAGGTGACGCAGCACCTAAAATAGCCCCGGGACGAAATTTATGAAGTGGCATCTTGTATATTTCGTCCAAGGCTTCATGCACCCATTATGGTGGCTTCAAAGTCCTGAAATCATCACTTGTAACTCCGTTCTTGTTCCCCTTGCGCATGCCATCATCTCCATGCTTGTTCTTGCTCCAATGTTCATCCTTCTCCAAGCTAGGCCCTTCATTTGTAAGCAAAACAAATGTATCCAATTTAGGCAGCATCATATTCTCATGAACATTAGAATCATTACCAAGAAACGAAAGTACCTGGTAATTTAGTTGGCGTGCACGAGCTCTAGTAATTGGTCCAGTATGTATAGCAGCAGGGGCTGTGGGTGTAACAATTGTATTGATGTCCTCATCAGCAGGTCACACAAGCTGAGCAAAATCAGAGGCACAATTTGTTCCATACCAAGGGAGTTGTGAAGGAACGTTCTGTGCGCGTCATAATAGACGGAGGGAGCTGCAACAACTTGGCTAGCATGGAGATGGTGGAGAAGCTTTCTCTCACCACAAGACCACATTCACATCCTTACTACATCCAATGGTTCAACAACAGCGGCAAGGTTAAGGTAACACGTACTGTTCGTGTGCATTTTAGTATCTCTACATATGCTGATTATGTTGATTGTGATGTGGTACCTATGCAAGCATGTTCCTTATTACTTGGTAGATCATGGCAATTTGATAAAAATTCTGTACACCATGGTAGAAACAATCACTATACTCTTGTTTATAAGGATAAAAATATTACTTTGCTTCCTATGACTCCTGATTCCATTTTGAAAGATGATATTAATAGAGCTAATAAAGCACAACAGGAGAAGAATAAGAGTGAAAATCAGATTGTGGCAAAAGAATTTGAGCAACAAATGAAGCCTAATAATAAACCATCTAGTGTTGCTTCTGAAATTAAATTGAAAAGTGCATGTTTATTTGCCACCAAATCTGATATTGATGAGCTAGATTTCAGCAAATCTGTTTGCTATGCTTTTGTGTGCAAAGAGGCATTATTTTCATTCGAGGACGTGCCTTCCTCTTTGCCTCCTGCTGTCACTAACATTTTGCAGGAGTTCGCTGACGTCTTTCCACAAGACGTGCCACCGGGATTACCGCCTATTCGAGGGATTGAGCATCAGATTGACTTAATTCCCGGTGCTTCACTGCCAAACCGTGCACCATACCATACCAATCCAGAGGAGACGAAGGAGATTATGCGTCAAGTACAAGAGCTTCTCGACAAAGGTTATATACGGGAATCCCTTAGTCCTTGTGCTGTTCCTATTATTCTAGTGCCGAAAAAGGATGGTACATCACGTATGTGTGTTGATTGTAGAGGCATTAATAATATTACTATTCGTTATCGTCATCCTATTCCTAGGCTAGATGATATGCTTGATGAATTGAGTGGCTCTACAATATTCTCCAAAGTTGATTTACGTAGTGGATACCATCAAATTCGTATGAAATTGGGAGATGAATGGAAAACAACATTCAAAACTAAGTTTGGATTATATGAGTGGTTAGTCATGCCTTTTGGGTTAACTAATGCACCTAGTACTTTCATGAGATTAATGAACGAAGTTTTACGTGCTTTCATTGGACGATTTGTGGTAGTTTACTTTGATGACATATTTATTTATAGCAGATCTTTGGAAGAACATTTGGAACATTTACGTGCTGTTTTTATTGCTCTACGTGATGCACGTTTGTTTGGTAACCTTGGGAAGTGCACCTTTTGCACCGACCGAGTATCTTTCCTTGGCTATGTTGTTACTCCACAGGAAATTGAAGTTGATAAAGCCAAGATTGAAGCTATTGAGAGTTGGCCGCAACCCAAAACGGTCACACAAGTGAGGAGTTTTCTTGGCCTCGCTGGATTCTATAGGCGTTTTGTGAGAGATTTCAGCACCATTGCTGCACCTCTCAATGAGCTTACAAAGAAAGATGTGCCTTTTCTTTGGGGTACCGCACAGGAAGAAGCCTTCACGGTATTGAAAGATAAGTTGACACATGCTCCTTTACTCCAACTTCCTGATTTTAATAAGACTTTTGAGCTTGAATGTGATGCTAGTGGAATTGGATTAGGAGGTGTGTTATTACAAGATGGCAAACCTGTTGCATACTTTTCTGAAAAATTGAGTGGGCCTAGTCTGAATTATTCTACTTATGATAAAGAATTATATGCTCTTGTTCGGACTTTAGAAACATGGCAACATTATTTATGGCCCAAAGAATTTGTTATACAATCTGATCATGAATCTTTGAAACATATTAAAAGTCAAGCTAAACTGAATCGTAGACATGCTAAATGGGTTGAATTCATTGAGACTTTCCCTTATGTCATTAAACACAAGAAGGGAAAAGAAAATGTTATTGCTGATGCATTGTCTCGTCGCTATACTATGCTTTCACAACTTGACTTCAAAATATTTGGTTTGGAGACCATCAAAGATCAATATGTGCATGATGCTGATTTTAAAGATGTAATGCAGAATTGTAAAGAAGGAAGACTGTGGAACAAGTTTGTTGTTAACGATGGATTTGTGTTTCGTGCTAACAAGCTATGCATTCCAGCTAGCTCCGTTCGTCTTTTGTTGTTGCAGGAGGCGCATGGAGGAGGATTAATGGGACACTTTGGCGTGAAGAAGACGGAGGACGTACTTGCTACACATTTCTTTTGGCCAAAGATGAGACGGGATGTTGAGCGTTTTATTGCTCGCTGCACTACATGTCAAAAAGCTAAGTCACGACTCAATCCTCATGGTTTATATATGCCTTTGCCTGTACCTACTGTTCCTTGGGAGGATATATCTATGGACTTTGTTTTAGGTTTACCTCGAACAAAGAAGGGGAGGGATAGCATATTTGTTGTCGTGGATAGATTCTCGAAAATGGCACACTTTATACCATGTCATAAAAGTGATGATGCTGTTAATGTTGCTGATTTGTTCTTTCGTGAAATTATTCGCTTGCATGGTGATGAGGACATGACTACCTTGGATATGACCAAAAATATTGCATATATGCATATTTGTCAGGTGATTTCTAGTGCAAACTATTCAATAATCTATTTATGTTATCCAGAACAAAAATACTTCACACACTTTTGTGTTTTGTCTAATTGCAGGTGTATGGGACATTTGTACAATCCACATATGAAGATAAGGAAGAAAGAGATGTTTATTTGCTGTCCAAAAAGTTCTCTCACGTCACTTTTGGCCCAAGAGAAGATAGAGTCCAAGTCTCTCACGTTCTGGATTCAGATTCGGACTGCACAGACATACCTGACTCAAAACGCACACAAGTTTTTCATACGGACTCCGAATTGGGTGATTCTTTTTTTGTTGGAAACTAGATTTCGTGCACTTTCCAACCCAATTAGAATCACCTTCAAATTCGTCCGGAGCGTTGAGTTGTGGACGAAACAATCTGATGCTGCAGCAGAATCCGAGTCAAACTACAAGTCCAAAGGTGTTACATCACCTCCACTTGGGCCCATGAGCCTTGTACGACCTAGGGTTAGTTTTAGGCTGCCTTGGGACGTCCTCCCACCTCCTTGGCCGCCACCCCTTGCTCCTATATAAGTAGATCCATCTAGTAGCTTTTTCCTTGGGATTTGTTTAGTTAAAAGTTAGCCAACGCAACTTCGTGTACTTCGTTTGTGTCCAACGACCAGACCAAGACCGCTTACGGATCCCCACCATTATCAATACCTCATATATATTTGCAATATTCAGATTGCTTTATCATATTCTTGCTCGTTCTTCGATTGCTTGCAGGAATAGACCTTCGTGGTCAGGCTGACCGTGCTTCCGGCATCGTCAGTAACCTCAGGAGATTGGTTTAGCGATTGCTAAGGCGCAACGTCGTGCACGTTTGTAGTCGAATCGTCAAAGTCGTCTCCACCAAATCGATAGTTATCATCTCATCGAAAGATCGGGACACCCCCGCCTCTATCAGACCTTCATCATGGACACCACGTGCATCTTCTACTTCAACTGCACCAGCACCTCCATCCGGTGCCACCTCCAGCCGTGATACAAGAAAACAGGCACAACCACCATTATCTGCCAAGAGCGCACCTGCGGGGCCTGCACAGCGTTCTTCTTCTTCCATGGCATCAACAGGGCACACAAGTGATATTATTTGTCGTCGTTGTAAGGGAGGAGGTCATTATGCGAGAGAATGCAAATCTCCGCGTGTGATGATTGCTACCGCGGATGGTGGATATGAGTCCGCTAGTGACTATGATGAGGAGACTTTGGCTCTTATTACACGTGAAGAACATGGTGGAGATGATTCTGATCATGAGACGCAATACATGGCTCCTGAAGACGCTGACAGGTATGAATGTTTAGTTGCTCAACGTGTTTTGAGTGTGCAGATCACACAAGCTGAGCAAAATCAGAGGCACAATTTGTTCCATACCAAGGGAGTTGTGAAGGAACGTTCTGTGCGCGTCATAATAGACGGAGGGAGCTGCAACAACTTGGCTAGCATGGAGATGGTGGAGAAGCTTTCTCTCACGACAAGACCACATCCACATCCTTACTACATCCAATGGTTCAACAACAGCGGCAAGGTTAAGGTAACACGTACTGTTCGTGTGCATTTTAGTATCTCTACATATGCTGATTATGTTGATTGTGATGTGGTACCTATGCAAGCATGTTCCTTATTACTTGGTAGACCATGGCAATTTGATAAAAATTCTGTACACCATGGTAGAAACAATCACTATACTCTTGTTCATAAGGATAAAAATATTACTTTGCTTCCTATGACTCCTGATTCCATTTTGAAAGATGATATTAATAGAGCTAATAAAACAAAACAGGAGACGAATAAGAGTGAAAATCAGATTGTGGCAAAAGAATTTGAGCAACAAATGAAGCCTAATAATAAACCATCTAGTGTTGCTTCTGAAATTAAATTGAAAAGTGCATGTTTATTTGCCACCAAATCTGATATTGATGAGCTAGATTTCACCAAATCTGTTTGCTATGCTTTTGTGTGCAAAGAGGCATTATTTTCATTCGAGGACGTGCCTTCCTCTTTGCCTCCTGCTGTCACTAACATTTTGCAGGAGTTCGCTGACGTCTTTCCACAAGACGTGCCACCGGGATTACCGCCTATTCTGATGAGGACATCAATACAATTGTTACACCCACAGCCCCTGCTGCTATACATACTGGACCAATTACTAGAGCTCGTGCACGCCAACTAAATTACCAGGTACTTTCGTTTCTTGGTAATGATTCTAATGTTCATGAGAATATGATGCTGCCTAAATTGGATACATTTGTTTTGCTTACAAATGAAGGGCCTAGCTTGGAGAAGGATGAACATTGGAGCAAGAACAAGCATGGAGATGATGGCATGCGCAAGGGGAACAAGAACGGAGTTACAAGTGATGATTTCAGGACTTTGAAGCCACCATAATGGGTGCATGAAGCCTTGGACGAAATATACAAGATGCCACTTCATAAATTTCGTCCCGAGGCTATTTTAGGTGCTGCGTCACCTTATTATTGGGCCAGGCCCCTGTAATTTCGAAATACATAAGTATAGGCTATTTTTAGAGTCCGTATGTGTGGGGAAACAAGAGATAGGGTTGATTTCGGACCCCTCCACCAAGGGCCACGAAATTCCCCCCTCTTCCTCCATATATACAGCCCTTAGGGCATCGTTTAGACTTTGGGTTTTGTTTAGATTAAAAGTTCGCCATAGCTGCAACTTCGCGTACTTCGTTTGTGTTCAACGACCAGACAAAGGCGTCACAGAACCCCACCTTGATCAATAAAGCTTTCATCTTATATTCGCAATATCCAGATTGCAATCTTAGTTTCTTGCTTGTTCTTCGTTTGCTCGCAGGAAACAGACCCTCGTGGTCAGGTTGATCGTGCTCCGGCGTGGTCAATAACCTCTCGGAGTTGGTTTAGCGATTGCTAAGGCGCGACGTCCTCGCACGTTCGTAGTCGGATCGTCAAAGTCGACTTCCACCAAAGCGAAATCCACCATCTCATCGAAAGATCGGGACACCCCCGCCTCTATCAGTTGAGCAACTAAACATTCATACCTATCAGCGTCTTCAGGAGCCATGTATTGCGTCTCATGATCAGAATCATCTCCACCATGTTCTTCACGTGTAATAAGAACCAAAGTCTCCTCATCATAGTCACTAGCGGACTCATATCCACCATCCACTTTAGCAATCATCACACGCGGAGATTTGCATTCTCTCGCATAATGACCTCCTCCCTTACAACGACGACAAATAATATCACTTGTGTGCCCTGTTGATGCCATGGAAGAAGAAGAACGCTGTGCAGGCCCCGCAGGTGCGCTCTTGGCAGATAATGGTGGTTGTGCCTGTTTTCTTGTATCACGGCTGGAGGTGGCACCGGATGGAGGTGCTGGTGCAGTTGAAGTAGAAGATGCACGTGGTGTCCATGATGAAGGTCGGCCTGCAGAAAAGTTAGTTCGCCCCAATGCTTGTCGATCCTGCACTTCACGTTCAGCTTTACAAGCAAGATGGAATAAACGAGTGATATTAGTATACTCCTTATAGTCTAGAATGGTCTGAATCTCTCTATTTAATCCACCCAGAAAACGTGCAAGCATAGCTTCATTCTCCTCAACAATACCACATCTAATCATGCCAGTTAGTAATTCCTGATAATATTCTTCTACAGAATTTTTCCCTTGTCTTAAACGCTGCAATTTTTGAAGCAATTCACGTTGATAATATGGTGGAACCCAACGCGTACGCATAGCAGTTTTCAAAGCAGCCCAAGTAGTTGGAATAGGATATAATCTACAATGTTCAGACCACCATACACATGCAAAACTAGTGAAAGCACAAACGGCAGCAGCAACTCGTCTCTCCTCAGGATATTGTAAACATGTAAATCGTTGTTCAGTTTCTAACTCCCAAGTAAGATATATATCAGGAACATATCTACCCTCAAATGGTGGAATATTCAATTTCAGTTTAGGAATATGGACATCATCTCGTACCTGAGGTGGTGGTGCAGGCCTACCATTACGAATATATACCTGAGGTCGACCTGGTGGTGGTGGTGCTGGTGCCTGCACGTAGTTCGGATTTTGATCAACCTCATCCTCATAATCTCCCACATAATCATCATCCTCCTGGGTACCAGCAGCAGCAGTAGCAGGAGCCAAAGAAGCACCAACAGCAGTAGCAGCGGCACCAGAATTTTGTCCTCGCTCAATAGGAACACGCTGTGCTCGTCCATACTGATTCGGAAGGGGGCGTAGTTGTTGTTGTTGCAGAGGTGCGACAGGTGCAGCCGGTGGTGGAAGACGCGCAAGTAGTTCATTAAATCTGTTATCGAGCTTTGTTTCGAACATCTTCTCAAGGCCAGTAATCTTCTCCATAGCCTCTTCAAAATTGTTCAGCACATCTTGCACCTGTTCAGTCATCATTTGCTGAAACTTATCATGAAGCTCCTTGTTCGATAAGTTCTCCCAGTCAATCTCGTCGGCTTGTGATCCTGGCATGGTTAGCAGCAATAGAAACACACAAGAATATGATCCTACAGACTACTAAGAAGTGGTGGTGGTGTATCACAAATCGGTCAAGCAAATCTCAAATTCTTACCAGTTCTTACCCAGCAGCAGGCGGTGATCGGCAACCGTTGTAGTAAAAAACTCTCAAAGCTTGGATAGAGCGATTACCAGGGAGAGTCAAACACACGACGTAGATGTATGTGGAGCTGGGAAGGCTTATAGTATGGTAGCAAAAAGGGTCAGCAATAATCAATTCAGAGATGCAAAGTTGAATAAACGCTCAACGACGGTACTGTGCTGGTCCTAGGCTAGACTGTGCTAGAGACGCGAGCCTAGAATACCAACAAAATCACGGCGCGGCACGTAAACAAGGGAAAAGCACACTCTGAAATTTTTTCTTTTCGCTTTTTTTTGCGCTCTTTTTTTTTGCGCTGCTTTTTTTTGCGAAAAAGCACTATAATGGCGAGTGTCTCAAAACTCTTCCTAGGTCAAACTGACAGGATGGGCACGAAATTTTTTTTTTCGAATTTTTTTTTTCGACTGCCCGGACCCAAAAACTGGAAACGGGTCAAAAAAACTTCCTATAATGGCACCTGTCTCAAAACACTCAGAAACACCTAAAAATAGGATAGCCAGAATTTTTTTCGAAAAATGCGTTTTCGAAAAATTTTGGGCCTAAACGGAGCGTGGCTACCCGACTCTTTTTTTTCCGAAACCTACTCCGGCATGGAAACACGAATCGGAATCTAGATGGATCCCGAAAACAAACCTAATAAGCAATGAACTCGGATTGGTGGTGGATATATGGTGGTGGTATATGGCAGCGGTGGTGGTAGCGGTGGTAGTATATGGATATGGATCGGTGGTGGTATATGGACACGGATTGGTGGTGGTATATGGATACGGATTCGGAGCGGTGGTGGTAGATGGCAGGGGCGATGATGATGGTGCGGCGGCGGCGTGACAACTTATGACCAGAACTCGAAACTCTAAAAGACTAGACTCTAAGACCAGCAACTAGACCGACGATGCAACCGCAAATTCAACAAAGCAAAACCCTAAAAAGATTATGCAAAGGCTCAGATTGGTTCGGATATGATGAACTAACCCTAAATTTTTTTTGTGGCTTTTTCGTGGACTGTAGGTATGAAGAACAGACTCGATCTAAACTACGAAAAACTGTAAAATCTCACCGAGCAACCTGGAAATCTGATACCACTTGATAGAGGCAAAGGTGTCCCGTCTTTCGATGAGATGATGGATATCGCTTTGGTGGAAGTCGACTTTGACGATCCGACTACGAACGTGCGAGGACGTCGCGCTTAGCAATCGCTAAACCAACTCCGAGAGGTTATTGACCACGCCGGAGCACGATCAACCTGACCACGAGGGTCTGTTTCCTGTGAGCAAACGAAGAACAAGCAAGAAACTGAGATTGCAATCTGGATATTGCGAATATAAGATGAAAGCTTTATTGATCAAGGTGGGGTTCTGTGACGCCTTTGTCTGGTCGTTGAACACAAACGAAGTACGCGAAGTTGCAGCTATGGCGAACTTTTAATCTAAACAAAACCCAAAGTCTAAACGATGCCCTAAGGGCTGTATATATGGAGGAAGAGGGGGGAATTTCGTGGCCCTTGGTGGAGGGGTCCGAAATCAACCCTATCTCTTGTTTCCCCACACATACGGACTCTAAAAATAGCCTATACTTATGTATTTCGAAATTACATGGGCCTGGCCCAATGATAAGGTGACGCAGCACCTAAAATAGCCTCGGGACGAAATTTATGAAGTGGCATCTTGTATATTTCGTCCAAGGCTTCATGCACCCATTATGGTGGCTTCAAAGTCCTGAAATCATCACTTGTAACTCCGTTCTTGTTCCCCTTGCGCATGCCATCATCTCCATGCTTGTTCTTGCTCCAATGTTCATCCTTCTCCAAGCTAGGCCCTTCATTTGTAAGCAAAACAAATGTATCCAATTTAGGCAGCATCATATTCTCATGAACATTAGAATCATTACCAAGAAACGAAAGTACCTGGTAATTTAGTTGGCGTGCACGAGCTCTAGTAATTGGTCCAGTATGTATAGCAGCAGGGGCTATGGGTGTAACAATTGTATTGATGTCCTCATCACAAGACCCTCGCGAGGGGCCAAGCCTCGCGGGGCGGACGACGCGGAGCTTCCTCAGGCACGGCCTCATCAGGCTGGCTCACGAGGAGGCGGAGAGATCAAGGCGGGGTACCTCACGAGGTGCTCGTGACGCAAGACATGACGACCGGGGGTGCCAGGCGGGTGCCAGCCCGCGCAGTGTCCTCCTTCCCTCTTTGGTGCAAAGGGGGCAAGCGCAGTCGCGGATTACCGAGGCATCAGGCAAAGGTTGCCATTTCGGTGCAACAAGACCAAGACCAGGAGGACTACGAGACGGAGGTCACCGTGGAGCCCAAGACGGCGTCATCACCAGAGCTTTGCGCAGGCGAAGACTACTTTTGTCAGGGTAGCTTGTACTAGTTGTCCCCCTTCAAATTAGCCCGCCATTGTTGGCTCCCTTCTGACTCGATATTTGGGAAGAGGACCAGGGCCTCTATAAATAGGACCAGCCACCCACAGAGCAAAGGGGGAAAAAGAGGAAAGAAGAAGAAGAAGAAGAACGACGGGGGACGACGGACACACACACACCGAGAGAGAGAGAGAGAAAGAGAGAGAGAAAGGTGACTGAGCTCCTCCTAGCAGTTCATCGCCCCGACCAAGAACAGACCCTCGCGATGTTGTTCTTCCTTGTATTGTTCATCATCATCAGCCCAAGAGGCAATCCACCACACCACACACTGGAGTAGGGTATTACACCACAACGGTGGCCCGAACCAGTATAAACCCTCTGTCTCTTGTGTTGTTCTTTCCTTAGTTTAGATCCTAGCAAGGCGGAGGGGTGCAGGCAGGTAGGAGGTGAAATCTCCGCGCGCACCCCAGTGTTCGAACCTCAAGGGTCTGCCGGAACCCGAAATCCGACACCTAAGTAGCCGAAAAACCTTAGGAAACGAAAAAACCGCGAACTCAAAATCTCAAATGTCAAAATGGTGGTAGCGGGATGCGGTGGTGGTGTTGCGGAAGCTCAATGGGATTGCGGCAATGCAATGATGGGTTATGCGAGTAGGCAATGCGGAAGTGGAGGGTTATTGGGTTATGTGAGTCAGAGTTGGAAGCACGGTCCCTAAGTAGCCGAAACACCTTAGGAGACACAACTCACAACACAAACAAAATTGGGTTAGGTTGGGGTGGAAGAAGTGTATGGTTGGTAAGACTATGCGGAAGTTATGGTGGTGATGGTTGATGAAGAAGCAACCGTCCCTAAGTAGCCTAGACACCTTAGGAGACTCAAATTACTCCTCAAGCAACCACATATGTGATGGGGAACAAAATTGGTTAGGTTGCGGAAGTTGGTGGTGCTGTAGCGGATGATGTGGTGGAAGCCCTAGGCAAAGATGCCAAAGTTCCAAAAACATTAAGGTGTCAAAAGGTGGTAAAACCAAGGTGAGGTCCTCGGGCACGTCGATTGCTTCAAAACGAGCCAAAGAACACTTAAATCGGAGTTCGGAGTGAAAAGTTATGATGAAAACGGTGAAGAAGGCTGATGCTGAAATTCTGTGTAATGTTTCGGGTTTGGCCGGAAGTTTCGGGCCTAGGGCCGGAAGTTTCGGGCTCCGGAAGTTCCGGGGGTCGCGGAAAAAGTCCCGGGGAAGCCGGGGGATTATGGGTAAACTCTCTGTTTAGCTCGGAAGTTCCGGGGTAAGGACGGAAGTTCCGGGGGACGGAAGTTCCTGGGAAGTCCGGAAGTTCCGGGGGTCGTGGAATTTCTTCCGGGACGAACCCTAAATTCCAGATCTCAGAATGGGGGCGGAAAAACTCGATTTCCAAGGTCAAAATTGGGAAGATTTTTTGGATAGAAATGGGGGAAAAGATGGGGAATGCTAGATCCACTTGAGACACAACGAATCCATGGATCAAAATCAGCAAAACATTGTCAAACCAACAAATCACAAAAAAAATTGGGGCTATTTTTGGTGGGGATTTTCAAAATTGGGGAAGAGCACAACAAAATTAGGCTAGAAAACAAAGAGGGGAGGCTCCGAAATTGTGGTCAACGTGGCTCTAGATACCAAGATGATGTAGGGTAGAACCCTATAGGCCGATCTTTCACAAAAGGAGCGGATCCCGCGAAGAACGCGAAGAACACGAGGAGGGAAATGAGGGGAAAATGACGAGGGGAACACAAGAGAACACTCAAACCAACAAGAATGATCCATGCGCTAGATCCACGAGTACATAAGAGAAGATACACGATCCACGGACAACTAAGGACGATACAAGGGTAGCCGGTCTTCTCCGTGAGGAGGTCTTGAATCCATGGGGGGATCTTCCCTTAGAAAGGGGGCTTGAATCCAAAGGGATCTTCTCCGAAGAGGCCGCAGTCTCTCGCACAGAGGAGATCCGATATGGATGAGCGTAGCTCTATCTCTCAAACGAGCTAAACCAACGCTAACCCTAGAAAGGAGGAGGTGGAGGAGTATATATAGTATAGGTCCACGAAGGGGTAAGTGAGGGGCGAAAGGGTACATGGGCTTTGGCCCGAGTGTCTGCGCGCAGGAAGTGATAGAGGCGGGGTGTCCCGATCTTTCGATGAGATGATAACTATCGATTTGGTGGAGACGACTTTGACAATCCGACTACAAACGTGCACAACGTTGCGCCTTAGCAATCGCTAAACCAATCTCCTGAGGTTACTGACGATGCTGCAAGCACGGTCAGCCTGACCACGAAGGTCTATTCCTGCAAGCAATCGAAGAACGAGCAAGAATGTGATAAAGCAATCTGAATATTGCAAATATATATGAAGTATTGATAATGGTGGGGATCCGGAAGCGGTCTTGGTCTGGTCGTTGGACACAAACGAAGTACACGAAGTTGCAATGGCTAACTTTTAACTAAACAAATCCCAAGGAAAAGCTACTAGATGGATCTACTTATATAGGAGCAAGGGGTGGCGGCCAAGGAGGTGGGAGGACGTCCCAAGGCAGCCTAAAACTAAATCTAGGTCGTACAAGGCCAATGGGCCCAAGTGGAGGTGATGTAACACCTTTGGACTTGTAGTTTGACTCGGATTCCGCTGCAGCATCAGATTGTTTCGTCCACAACTCAACGCTCCAGACGAATTTGAAGGTGATTCCAATTGGGTTGGAAAGTGCACGAACTCTAGTTTCCAACAAAAAAAGAATCACCCAATTCGGAGTTCGTATGAAAAACTTGTGTGCGTTTTGAGTCAGGTATGTCTGTGCAGTCCGAATCTGAATCCAGAACGTGAGAGACTTGGACTCTATCTTCTCTTGGGCCAAAAGTGACGTGAGAGAACTTTTTAGACAGCAAATAAACATCTCTTTCTTCCTTATCTTCATATGTGGATTGTACAAATGTCCCATACACCTGCAATTAGACAAAACACAAAAGTGTGTGAAGTATTTTTGTTCTGGATAACATAAATAGATTATTGAATAGTTTGCACTAGAAATCACCTGACAAATATGCATATATGCAATATTTTTGGTCATATCCAAGGTAGTCATGTCCTCATCATCCTCCCTTTCTTGAAAATAAAGCCGTCCTCGGCGTTGCTTAATCTGAAATGTGGCTAACAAAAGAGACAAGGTGTACATGTTGTATATGTATATGTCATCCATTTTTACTTCCCTTGATTTTTGCATATATGACACATGAATAGATGAGTAACTTGCATAGTTCATAAAATCTAAAGCCAAAAAATTAGCACAAGAAGTAGAAGGCATGAAAATATTGCAACTCAGTTTGCACATATAAGTGAAGCTCTTATTCATTTCAAAAGATTGACAATGTTCATCATTAAACCATCCAACATTGGTGAATAAACCTTACTTGCATCAAATTTACATGCTACAACATGCTTAAATAAGCAAACATGCAATAAGTCATTCAACACAGAATCATCACCAAGATTAGAGGTCATATCAAAATGATTAAACATTGGTTCTTTTGCATCAATAGTTAATTCAATGGGTGCACTCAAAATTGTTGGTATTTCAGTTGTTTGATCACATGGCAAAGTCAAATTATCAACGTAGTCCTCTAAAATAGGTGGTGTGATCAAAGTAGTGGGTAGCTCATCAGATGGTGCATTCAAATTGACAAGGCATTCATCATTCTCATGTAGAGATGGAAGATCAGTACCTTTGTCATTACCTCTTATGATCAACTCAGATGATGTAGCCACTCTCGGGGGCGATGTGTCACATGGTGGAGGTGATGTAGTCCTGACAACAACGGATGTGGTTGTCATAGTATGCCTAGTAGTTGAAGGAACAATCATATCAACTCTTGTAATGTGCACCGTGCGCTTGTTCTCCTCGTGGCCAACACGTCGTTTTATTTCCTGTTCAGCTTTGCAAGCAAGATGAAACAAATGGTCCATAGGATAACACTCTTCATGAATTAGTATCTCTTGAATATCACGGTTTAATCCTCCCCAAAATCTATCCATAAAATCATCTTCACTTTCTTCTAAAGAGGAATGCAACAAGGTAGTTTGTAAATCATCATAATATTTTGTTACAGTTTCACTACCTTGTTTTAAGTGTTGCAACTTCTTAATCATGTCACGAGTATAATAAGCAGGGACGAAAGTATGTCGCATGGCAAGTTTCAAATCATCCCAAGTAGTAGGTATATAATCAGGGTGTAACCGACAATATTCACTCCACCAAACCAAAGCATAACCAGTGAAAGAACCAACCGCAACCTTAACCTTTTTACGTTCATTGAAATTATGGGAAGCAAATATATTTTTTATGTCGAACTCCCATTCAATATATAAAGCAGGTTTAAAACGGCCATTAAATGGTGGTATAGATACATTAACCTGATCATGTGCATTTGGATGTTTGTGCACCTCTCGTGACGGTTGTGGTATTTGCAAAGGTGGTGGGACGTCTCCCGCGATCGACAAAGCCCATGAATTGACTCTGGATCCTGTCATGATTAGTAGAACAAGAAACAAAACCCAAAAATAATGTTCCTATAACCACTAGGATGTGGTGGTAAAATGCTCACAGTAAAGCAAATATCAATGTCTTACAAGTTCTTACCATGCAGCAGGCGGTGATCGGCAACCAGCGGTGTCAAGTAACTCCGAATATTGAGTAAAGCGATTGCCAGGGGAGCGTACGTATACACGGTGTAGAAATATGTGGAGCTGGGTTGGCTATATATGGTAGCAAAAGATTAGCAATAATCAATTCAAAGATGCAATGTTGAATAAACGCTCAACGACGGTACTGTGCTGGTCCTAGGCTAGACCGGACTAGAGACGCGAGCCTAGAACACTAATGAGGTCACGGCGTAGCACAACTAGCATCAATGAAGGATACTAAGTAGCTCTTGACAGCAAGATATAAGTGAAGATCACAACGGCAGTGAAGATAATGATGAAAAACAACTGCCAAGCAGGATATACAACAACTCTCTCTCCAACTTTCCTCTTGAAAAGTTTGAGACAATTTTCTGATAAATTCTTTCAAAGAATGCTACTAACTCAAGATTTCCAATGCAAAAAGAATCACTCAATTCCGAGTTGATATGAGGAGTCAAAGAATTCTAAAACTGGTCTGAAAAATTGGAACAAGTTGTGTTCACGAACTTCGGAGGGCAAAAAGACCTATTTAGAAGCCGATTTTGAGGTGTCAAATATTGAACCAGCTTCTGCAACTATTTAGATGCGGCTCGTCGCTATCTTCAATTTGAGTACTCACGGAGCCAAAACTGACTTCGTATGAGGAAGATACACCTGTTTTACTGAACAGTGCGCAAAACAGATTCCAATCCGAATTCAGGTACGAGATTGGTTCTAGATAGAACCAATTTTTTTTTCTTCTCTCTTTTTTTTCTCACGCCTTTTTTTTCTTTTTCTTCTCCCTCTTTTTCTTTTTTTTCTTTCCTTTTTTCTCTCTTTTTTTTCTTTATGTTCTTTTTCTCCCTCTTTCCAAGATAAACTAGATAAGATGCAGATTCGATCAAGTGAAGATGTGAACGATCTCAACTATTATTATGACAATGAATGGTGGGTAGCACGTGGTGGAAATTGATGGATGGGTGGTGGACAGCGGAAGAGATAATGATGCAGCGGTGGCGTGACTAATGTGAACAGAACTCGAAACTCTAAACGAACTAGACACTAAGACCAGCAACTCGACACGACGATGCAACCGATAATTCAACTATGCAAGCAATGAATAGAAAATTGCAAAGGCTCAGACTGGCTTGGATAAAGGATGAACAGATCTAACTTTTTTTTGTGGCTTTTTCATGGACTGTAGGTATGAATGACAGATGCGATCTAAACTATGAAAAACTGTAAAATCTCACCGAGCAACCTGAAAACTGATACCACTTGATAGAGGCGGGGTGTCCCGATCTTTCGATGAGATGATAACTATCGATTTGGTGGAGACGACTTTGACAATCCGACTACAAACGTGCACAACGTTGCGCCTTAGCAATCGCTAAACCAATCTCCTGAGGTTACTGACGATGCTGCAAGCACGGTCAGCCTGACCACGAAGGTCTATTCCTGCAAGCAATCGAAGAACGAGCAAGAATGTGATAAAGCAATCTGAATATTGCAAATATATATGAAGTATTGATAATGGTGGGGATCCGGAAGCGGTCTTGGTCTGGTCGTTGGACACAAACGAAGTACACGAAGTTGCAATGGCTAACTTTTAACTAAACAAATCCCAAGGAAAAGCTACTAGATGGATCTACTTATATAGGAGCAAGGGGTGGCGGCCAAGGAGGTGGGAGGACGTCCCAAGGCAGCCTAAAACTAAATCTAGGTCGTACAAGGCCAATGGGCCCAAGTGGAGGTGATGTAACACCTTTGGACTTGTAGTTTGACTCGGATTCTGCTGCAGCATCAGATTGTTTCGTCCACAACTCAACGCTCCGGACGAATTTGAAGGTGATTCCAATTGGGTTGGAAAGTGCACGAAATCTAGTTTCCAACAAAAAAAGAATCACCCAATTTGGAGTCCGTATGAACAACTTGTGTGCGTTTTGAGTCAGGTATGTCTGTGCAGTCCGAATCTGAATCCAGAACGTGAGAGACTTGGACTCTATCTTCTCTCGAGCCAAAAGTGACGTGAGAGAACTTTTTAGACAGCAAATAAACATCTCTTTCTTCCTTATCTTCATATGTGGATTGTACAAATGTCCCATACACCTGCAATTAGACAAAACACAAAAGTGTGTGAAGTATTTTTGTTCTGAATAACATAAATAGATTATTGAATAGTTTGCACTAGAAATCACCTGAAAAATATGCATATATGCAATATTTTTGGTCATATCCAAGGTAGTCATGTCCTCATCAGGAAGGGCCGGAAGTTCCGGGCGCCGGAGGTTCCGAGCGAAGGTTCGGCCAAGGTCCGGGCTATCCAGAGAGTTTGCACACTCTCGGACGGCTTCGATGCATCGGGGCCGGAAGTTCCAGGACGACCAGATGTTCCGGGGACCGGAAGTTCCGGGCAGCGGCCGGAAGTTCCGGGCTTTCCAGAAACTTGTCCAGGCTTCTTCTTCCTTCTCTTCCACGCTTCCCTCGTGAATGGTGTAGTTGTTCCTTGGCGCTTGCACTCCTGCTCGACATTCATGAAGCTCCGACAATACCTATGCATGCACGATGGAGGGTCAAGTAGTATACCATCCTCGAAGGGGTCAAGTGAGCACGTCTAAAGGAGAGGATTCACCTTTATGTATGTGATGTAGATGTCGGACGTGTCACTTGCCGAATGAACTCTTGACATGGTGATGTCCATAGGATGCTCCGCATCATATGTGAGATTGATTGAATTTATGAAAAAACAGGGGCTATATAGGCACTTTATTGTCTGCTAGTAAACGGCAAAGACCTTTGCATCTTCGCCCTCTGCCAGCAGACGGCAAAGCATGCCACATGTCAGCTACCTGGGGGAATCTGGGCTGGCCTATTTGGGCACTTTGCCGTCTGCTGGCAGACCGCAAAGCACGCCGTTAACCCCTTAACGGACCTAAGCTGCCATGTGTGCCGTCCAGGCTCTTTGTCGTCAGGTGGCAGACGACAAAGACCTTTGCTTCTTTGGCATCCGCCAGCAGACGGCAAAGAGCCCTTTGGCGTAGTTTGTTCAGCCGAATGTGTTGCCGTCTGCTGGCTGACGGCAAAGGCCTTTACCGTCCGCCAGGCATGCCTTTGCCGTCAGCCATGGCAGATGGCAAAGTTCCCGATTCCTGTAGTGGAAGCATCGTCGAGCCAACTGATTTTCTCCTCTTGCAGTTGGGTTTGGTTGACGAAGACTCCACCGGCTCGCTCTCGCACGGCACGCTCACAAACGGCACCCTATAGATGCTTGATCCTTCAATCTCTCGTGGATGCTCCATCTTGGATTGATACTCCCACCACGGCTGCCTCATGATCGGATTCGGTGAATCTGTTTGCTCCATGGCCCAGAGGAGCAGCTCTAAGTACTCCCGCACGACTCCCTTCGGGAGTATCGCCGCCCTTTCGCTCTGTTGTACATATTTGGCCATGGATGTCGTCGTCGCCACTAGTTGATCCTTGTTGTCAAACCAAGACTATATCTCCAACATCCTAGCTAGCTTCACAGGGTCACCGTCTGCGATCATCATGTATCGGTTGTACTCCTCCATCAATCTACTTCTCCACAACACCTTCACTCTTCGGTGGTGGTTTTTGAATGGAAGAGGAGAGGAGCGGTGCTGGTTTTGGATTAACAGGAGAGGAGCCGCTGGTTTTGGATTGGAACAGGAGAGGAGAGGCAGTGGTTTTGAAATGGAAGAGGTGAGGAGCGGCACTGGATTTAGATTGGAACAGGAGAGGAGCGGCGGTGGTTTAAGAGGTGAGGAGCGGCGCTGGTCTTGGAAGTACTTTTTTGTTTTGCGTATTTTGGGTCAAAGTTTGACCACATACTATATTTGACAAGCAAAATGTGAATGCATGCCACGTTTGGTTTATATCTGAATGTACTTTCGAATATTATTTTTGCAATGTATAACATATATTTTATTTGTGAAAATCATGGTCAATTATGACCCGGAATAAAAGGGAGACTAATTAATGTGGGGTCGCTTTCTTAATTGAAAGGTAAAGTGATTTTGATTTTGATCCAGTCACAGCGCGTCGGCCCTCTCGTCCAATCCTAAATTGCTGCCGCACACTCCTCTCCCTCTTCTCCATTGAAAAACCACCTCCTCTACTCTCCATCATCTCCATTCCAAAACCACCATCCCGGCTCTCCCTCTTCTCCATTGCAAAACCACCCCCTCTCCTCTCCATCTTCTCCATTGCAAAATCACTGTCTCACCTCTCCCTCTTCTCCATCGCAAGACCACAGTCTCACCTCTCCCTCTTCGCCATTGCAAAACCACCCCCTTGAGGCGAAAGTCAGGTGGAGGTGGTGGGTGTACAGGTCGAAGGTTGAGCATCCAGAGGATAACGAATCGATCGAGTATGGTGTGCCGTTCATGAGGGTGCAGAGCCAGCCGGAGCCACATGAGTATTTGTTCTCCCACCCCAAGAGGAGGCCGGATGGCGCGATGTCGCTTCCCTGCCATTCTCCACGATTCCCTCGATGCTCGCCTCGTTTCAACGGCGACGATAGGGTTTAAGGTAAGCTTCACACTAACCTAATCTTCCGTCTGCTCATGCATACAATCAGTGTGACGGCTAATGAAAATCATGCTTACAATCAGTCTCCGAATACTACGCCAATCACCCTAAAATAGCTCTAGACCAAAAACAAAGTTGTGACACTGTGTACAAATAAAGACAAATAGATCGGTGCTTCTTTCAGAAAAGAGTACTCCCTAGAAAAGTGCCAATATAAGCTACTAGTATTTGGTTAGCGGATTTGCTGCCGAGAAAGATCCGTCCACAGAGAGCGCCACACATCCCGTTGGTACTGGTGGATGCCAATGCTTACATGGAGCATGGTTGGTGTTGGTAATTTTTACTTGGCACACCTCGCACTCTGCATATATGCCGGTTCCATTCGTACATTTGTGTAGTTCCACCAAAATGCAGCTGAATAACCCTATTTGCACAGATAATGAAAAGTGTGATTACTTTATAGTGGCACTAGTTGATGAAACATACACTAATAAATAGAAGAAAATATTGCGATAGTATCATAATATGCCATGCTGCGAGGGCGAGATGGGCCCTGCGACGCCTCATATGGTAGGCCTCATACTGGAAATCGACCCAATTCTCCCTGATACACCTTCTGCCAGTGATGAACATCAGTGTACAACAGTAGTACAAGGAGGGGCCTTGAGACATTCCAATCTCTATTTTTGTGCAGATCAACTAAAATTAAGCACCCTAATTTGCAGAAACACTTAAACATTAACAATGGGACAAGTTGATGAAACATATACTAACAAAGAGAAGCACTTTCTTTATCTACATTGGAAATTAAATGATAGAGAGGATACTCGCTCTATTTTAACTGTATTATTACTTCTTTTTATCAGTGGCACTATGGTCGAGCAGGTGGGAAGTGAGGTGTACCGTGCGTCGCAAGGATGGAGGTCGGGGGTTCTTAGATTGGGATGCTGAAGCTGGTTCTTTCAGTCCCTATCTTCCCCCCTGATGTTTTTGTGGTAGCATCTGGGTTGTAATCCAAACTTGGTCGAGCTGGTGCTGTGTCCCCCTACCTGCCTAGCTTATGTGGCAAACTTGTCTCCTACTAGTACTCAGTCTGTTCTAGTAGTAGTTGCATAACTTCCCGTTTACACTGAGATGTTGTCGGATAATGGTTCTCTATGGTTGTGTTTCTTTAATGAAATCGGAGGAAGCCACCGCTTTCAATATATAAAAAAATTAAAGGCAATAGCGGTGCCAAAACATTGCCTCAAATTAATAGTGCCACTAGATTAAGGTGCAAAATAATAACATTACTACTTTATCATGGCAGTGCCAAAACAGTAGCACAAGAGCAGAATCAACATGCAGGATCTTTGGC
Source organism: Triticum dicoccoides (assembly GCF_002162155.2). NCBI lineage: Eukaryota > Viridiplantae > Streptophyta > Magnoliopsida > Poales > Poaceae > Triticum > Triticum dicoccoides. The sequence continues at coordinate 462,190,673 of NC_041388.1, read as the reverse complement.
AAACGGTCGGACCAATAAGGAACATACCTTGTGATGGGAACCATATCTGCAGTCAACGCCATCATAGAAGGGATGACACCAGTCACCAACATGGATGATTCAATTCATGGGACCTTTTTGTGCAGGTCACCTAAAATGAAGCAATGTCCCATGAGTTAGCAGCTTCTTCATTAGTTGCAATAAAATTGAGCAACATCGAGGTTGGTTGTGAAGCTCGTGAAATGTTCAACTATAATTTGGATATCATTTGTGCAGTTAAACTAAGATCAAGCGTGAAATGTATATCTCTGTTTGCACAAAAAGGTGGAAAGGAGGGTGACTAACAAGTGATGAAACATACATCAAATGAAAAGAAGCATGTTCCTTAGCTGAATGGTGATCCTACAAGGACAGTAGCAATTTCTAAAGCAGCGGCAATGCTAGATATTAGTGTGGGCATTAGGATTAACTATGAGGACCGTTAAATACGACATTACTTTAATGGTGCCATTGCTTGATTTTACCAGCAACATTACATTAAAAGCTGCTAAAGAGTTGGTATTTGGGCACGGGAGAGTAGGCGGACCAGGACAGTTGCATTTCTAACGAAAAGAAGCAACTTTTCTTAATGGGAAATTAAGCAGGACATGAAGAACAGTGCCATTGATTCATATTACTGGAGGCATTACATTGAAAACAACATTGGTTTAACGTGTCCTTACTTTTAACAGCCCGACTGTTACATTTTACCAGTGGCATTACATCAGAATAGGATATCTGGCTTGGTCACATTTTTGTTCGGTATAGCCACCTTATACTGTGTGAGGCTAGCAAATCTAGTGCTGGACATACTGTGTTGATGATGTAGGGTGGAACCCTAGATGGCCGATCTTTCACGAAAGGAGCGGATCCCACGAAGAACATGAAGAACACGAGGGGAAACATGAGAGGAAACATGAAGGGAAACACAAGAGAATCACTCAAACCAATAAGAACGATCACACATTTGCTAGATCCTCGAAACACAAAGAGATACACGATCCAAAGTCAACAATGGACGATACATAGGGTAACCGATTCTTCTCCGTGAGGAGGTCTTGATGGGGGCCACCCGTGAGGGGGTCTTGAATCCAAGGTGGATCTTCTCCGTAGAGGGGCCGCGGTCTGTCTCGAGGAGTAGATCCGATGTGGATGAGCGAGGCTCTATCTCTAATATGAGCTATCACAACGCTAACCCTCAAATGGTGGGGGTGGAGGAGTATATATAGTCTAGAGCCACGAAGGGGTAAGTGGGATAGGGATACAAGGCCAAAGGCCCAGCTGCGCACAGGCAGGTATCGGTCGTCCGGTGGCTCGGGAGGGACCGATCGTCCGCTAGTCGCCGGACGTCCGCTGAAGACATTCTGTGGTGAGGCACCGGACGTTCGGTGTCTTCAGACTTCCGTTAATATTACCGGTCGTCTGGTGGGGCCCAGACGTCCGCTCACTGGGAGGTGTTGTAGCTGGCGTTGGCTGTGCTTTAGGCGACGGTCGTCTGGTGGAGGCCGGACTTCTGCTCGCTGGAGCTTCTTTGGCAGTTCCTTGTGCTTGGTGTCCTCACCGTCTTGTCCATGGTCTTCCTCTTTGTTCCTGGTCATGCATATCACATATATTTGAGGTAGTAGCCATGTCTCACATATGGAAAGTGATAGTTCGAAGAGGAGCAAGTTCACCTTGTGTCCAATGGTGTATAGTCGAGGTCTCATCTTATGTATCCTTGGGGCTTGGAGAGTAGTTAGAGTGTACATGGGGTTGAACGTGGGATGCTCTGCATCATCTCCCCCCCCCCCCCTGGGAAAGATCCGACCTTGGATCATGATCCTCATCACCATGGAAACAGTTGTTGTGGACGGACATGTAGTTGGACGGAGTTGAAAGCATGGCGCAATCCAAGTACTCCAAGGTTTCTCTGGTATGTGGTACATGCAAAATGAGCAAACACAAAGTACACTTGGAAATACAATGGTTAGCGCACACAAGGTGTCCATCATGTAAGAATGTGTCAATGCGGCAAGATTGTTCGTGACAAAGCGCATGAAGCTTATCAAGATGATATAGAATGATATGCAAAGTGTTCATGGGAGCAAAAGGATTCATTGTGCACACAAATGTATTGTGAATATGATCAATGCAACCACGGTGCAAAATAATGTCATAATGGGACGGTTTATCAAAAGCATGAACATGGTAATTGGTGCTCAATGTGATTATGTTGTCATGTAATTGATGGTGGGAAAAATGATCATGTGCTGAGGACATCAATACCATTGTTACACCCACAGTCCCTGCTGCTATACATACTGGACCAATTACTAGAGCTCGCGCACGCCAATTAAATTACCAAGTACTTTCGTTTCTTGGTAATGATTCTAATGTTCATGAGAATATGATGCTGCCTAAATTGGATACATTTGTTTTTCTTACAAATGAAGGGCCTAGCTTGGACAAGAAAGATGAACCTTGGAGCAAGTTCAAGCATGGACATGATGGTGTGCACAAGTGGAACAAGAACGGAGTTACAAGTGATGATTCCAGGACTTTGAAGCCACCATGATGAGTGCATGAAGCCTTGGACGAAATATACAAGATGCCACTTCATACATTTCGTCCAGAGGCTATCCTAGGTGTTGCGTCACAATATTTTTGGGTCAGGCCCATGTAATTTTGAAATACTTGATTATAGGCTGTTCTTAGAGTCCGTGTGTGTTGGGAAACAAGAGTTAGCGTTGGTTTCGGACCCCTCCTCCAAGGGCCATGAAATTCCCCCCTCTCTCCTCCATATATACAGCCCTTAGGGCATCGTTTAGACCTGGGGTTTTGTTTAGATTAAAGTTCGCCATAGCTGCAACTTCACATACTTCGTTTGTGTTCAACGACCAGACAAAGGCGTCACAGAACCCCACCTTGATCAATAAAGCTTTCCTCTTATATTCGCAATATCTAGATTGCAATCTCAGTTTCTTGCTTGTTCTTCGTTTGCCTGCAGGAAACAGACCTTCGTGGTCAGGTTGATCGTGCTCCGGCGTGTTCAATAACCTCTCGGAGTTGGTTTAGCGATTGCTAAGGCGCGACGTCCTCGCACGTTCGTAGTTGGATCGTCAAATTTGACTTCCTCCAAAACGATAGACACCATCTCATCGAAAGACAGGACACCTTTGCCTCTATCAAGTGGTATCAGATTTCCAGGTTGCTCGGTGAGATTTTACAGTTTTTCGTAGTTTAGATCGAGTCTGTTCTTCATACCTACAGTCCACGAAAAAGCCACAAAAAATTAGGGTTAGTTCATCATATCCGAACCAATTTGAGCCTTTGCATAATCTTTTTAGGGTTTTGCATTGTTGAATTTGCGGTTGCATCGTTGTGTCTAGTTGCTGGTCTAAGTTTCTAGTCCTTTAGAGTTTCGAGTTCTATTCACAAGTAGTCATGCCTCCGCCGCATCATCATCATCACCGCTGCCATATACCACCATCATCGTCACTGCTGCCATATACCACCATCGTCATCACCGCTGCCATATACCACCATCGTCATCGTCGCTGCCATATACCACATATCCACCGCCATCACGATAATCCGAGTCCACCTCCATCATAGATTCGACACCAGTTCGTGTTCCACCGCCCTACATATATTCGCCATCAATCCGAGTTCCAACAGATTCATCTCCGCCACCAGTCCTAGTCCGAGTCCAGTATTTGTTGCTTTGTTTTCGAGTTCCAGATCACGCGATAGTACGAGTCGTGACCAAGTCGGACTCCCCAACTTCCGTGCTACCCGCAAGAAAATTCTGGCTAGGCAGTTTTTAGACCATTTGTAGACTTTTTAAAAAAAAATTGTTGCGGAGCAAAAAAAAGAGGAAAAAAGTGCCAAAAAGAAAAAAAAATAGAGAATTTTTCCAGAGTGTGCTCCTCCCTTGTTTACGTGGAGCGCCGTGATTTTGTTAGTGTTCTAGGCTCGCGTCTCTAGCACGGTCTAGCCTAGGACCAGCACAGTAACGTCGTTGAGCGTTTATTCAACTTTGCATCTCTGAATTGATTATTGCTGACCCTTTTTGCTACCATATTATAAGCCTTCCCAGCTCCATATACATCTACGTCGTGTGTTTGACTCTCCCTGGTAATCGCTCTATCCAAGCTTTGAGAGTTTTGACTACGACGGTTGCCGATCACCGCCTGCTGCTGGGTAAGAACTGGTAAGGATTTGAGATTTTCTTGACGGATTTGTGACACCCACCACCACCTCTTGTTAGTAGTCTATAGGATCATATTCTTGTGTGTTTCTATTTCTGCCAACCATGGTAGGATCACAAGTCGACGAGACTGACTGGGAGAACATGACGAATAAGGAGTTGCAAGATAAATTTCAGCAAATGATGAGTGGACAGGTTCAAGATGTGCTAAACAGGTTTGAAGAGGCCATGGAGAAGATAGATGGCATGGAGAAGACGTTCGAAACAAAGCTCGATAACAAGTTTAATGAATTGCTCGCGCGTCTTCCACCACCACCACCAGCTGCACCTAATGCACCTCTACAACAACAACAACAACAACAACGTCACCTTCCAAATCAAGTGGGACGAGCACATCGCGTTCCCATTGACCCCGGGCAAAATTCCGGTGCCGCTGTTGATGCTTCTGTAGCTCCTGCTGCTACTGCAGAGGTGGAGGACCATTACGAGGATGAGGTTGATCAAAATCAGAACTACGTCCAACCACCAGCACCACCACCACCAGGTCGTCCTCAGGTATATCATCACAACGGTAGGGCTGCACCACCACCTGAGGTACAAGATCATGACCATCTTCCTAAACTAAAATTGAATATTCCACCATTTGAGGGTAGATATGTTCCTGATATAAATCTTACTTGGGAGTTAGAAACTGAACAATGATTTACATGTTTACAATATCCTGAGGAGAGACATGTTCCTGCTGCTGTTTGTGCTTTCACTAACTTTGCATGTGTTTGGTGGTCTGAACATTGTAGATTATACCCTATTCCAGCTACTTGGGCTGCTTTGAAAACTGCTATGCATACTCGTTGGGTTCCACCATATTATCAACATGAATTACTTCAAAAATTATAGCGCTTAAGACAAGGGAAAAATTCTGTAGAAGAATATTATCAGGAATTACAAACTGATTAGATGTGCTTTTGTTGAGAAGAATGAAGCTATGCTTGCATGTTTTATGGGTGGATTAAATATAGAGATTCAGACCATTCTAGGGTATAAGGAGTATAATAATATCACTCGTTTATTCCATCTTGCTTGTAAAGCTGAACGTGAAGTGCAGGATCGACAGGCATTGGCATGAACTAACTTTTCTGCAGGTCGATCTTCATCATGGACACCACGTGCACCCTCTACTTCCACTGCACCAGCACCTCCATCAGGTGCCACCTCCAGTCGTGATACAAGAAAGCAGGCACAACCACCACTATCTGCCAAGAGCACACCTGCCGGGCCTACGCAGAGCTCTTCTTCTTCCATGGCATCAACAGGGCACACAAGTGATATTATTTGTCGTCGTTGTAAGGGAAGAGGAAAGTTTGCAAGAGAATGCAAATCTCAGCGTGTGATGATTGATACTGAGGATAGTGGGTATGAGTCCGCTAGTGACTATGATGAGGAGACTTTGGCTCTTATTACACATGAAGAACACGGTGTAGATGATTCTGATCATGACACGCAATACATGGCTGCTGAAGATGCTGACAGGTATGAATGTTTAGTTGCTCAACGTGTTTTGAGTGTGCAGGTTACACAAGATGAGAAAAATCAGAGGCATAATTTGTTCCATACAAAGGAGTTGTGAAGGAACGTTCTGTTCACGTCATCATAGATGGAGGGAGCTGCAACAACTTGGCTAGCATGGAGATGGTGGAGAAGCTATCTCTCACCACAAGACCACATCCACATCCATACTACATCCAATGGTTCAACAACAGTGGCAGCGTTAAGGTAACACGTACTGTTCGTGTGCATTTTAGTATCTCTACATATGCTGATTATGTTGACTGTGATGTGGTACCCATGCAAGCATGTTCCTTATTACTTGGTAGACCATGGCAATTTGATAAAAAATTCTATACACCATGGTAGAAACAATCAATATACTCTTGTTCATAAGGACAAAAATATTACTTTGCTTCCTATGACTCCTGATTCCATTTTGAAAGATGATATTAATAGAGCTAATAAAGCAAAACAGGAGCAAAATAAGAGAGAAAATCAGATTGTGGCAAAAGAATTTGAACAACAAATGAAGCCTAATAATAAACCATCTAGTGTTGCTTCTGAAATTAAATTGAAAAGTGCATCTTTACTTGCCACCAAATCTGATATTGATGATCTAGATTTTAGCAAATTTGTTTGCAATGCTTTTGTGTGCAAAGAGGCATTATTTTCATTTAAGTACGTGTCTTCCTCTTTGCCTCCTGCTGTCACTAACATTTTGCAGGAGTTCGCTGACGTCTTTCCACAAGATGTGCCACCGGGATTACCACCTATTCGAGGGATTGAGCATCAACTTGACTTAATTCCCGGTGGATCATTATCCAAATCTGCACCATACCGTACCAATCTAGAGGAGACGAAGGAGATTATGCGTCAAGTACAAGAGCTGCTCGACAAAGGTTATATACGTGAATCCCTTAGTCCTTGTGTTGTTCCTATCATTTTAGTGCCAAAAAAGGATGGTACATCGTGTATGTGCGTTGATTGTAGAGGCATTAATAATATTACTATTTGGTATCGTCATCCTATTCCTAGGCTAGATGATATGCTTGATGAATTCAATGGCTCTACAATATTCTCCAAAGTTGATTTGCGTAGTGGATACAATCAAATTCGTATGAAATTGGGAGATGAATGGAAGACAACATTTAAAACTAAGTTTGGATTATATGAGTGGTTAGTCATGCCTTTTAGATTAACTAATGCACCTAGTACTTTCATCAGATTAATGAACGAAGTTTTACGTGCTTTCATTGGATGATTTGTGGTAGTTTACTTTGATGACATATTGATTTATAGAAAATCTTTGGAGGAACATTTGGAACACTTACGTGCTATTTTTATAGCCCTACATGATGCATGTTTGTTTGGTAACCTTGGGAAGTGCACCTTTTGCGCAGACCGAGTTTCTTTTCTTGGCTATGTTCTTAATCCATAGGGAATTGAAGTTGATAAAGCCAAGACTGAAGCTATTGAGAGTTGGCCGCAACCCAAAACGGTCACACAAGTGAGGAGTTTCCTTGGCCTCGCTGGTTTCTATAGGCGTTTTGTGAGAGATTTCAGCACTATTGCTGCACCTCTCAACGAGCTTACAAAGAAGGATGTGCCTTTTGTTTGGGGTACCGCACAGGAAGAAGCCTTCACGGTATTGAAAGATAAGTTGACACATGCTCCTTTACTCCAACTTATTGATTCTAATAATACTTTTAAGCTTGAATGTGATGCTAGTGGAATTGGATTAGGAGGTGTGTTATTACAAGATGGCAAACCTATTACATACTGTTCTGAAAAATTGAGTGGGCCTAGTCTAAATTATTCTACTTATGATAAAGAATTATATACTCTTGTTCGGACTTTGGAGACATGGCAACATTATTTATGGCCTAAAGAATTTGTTATACATTCTAATCATGAATTTTGAAACATATTTAAAGATGTAATGCAGAATTGTAAAGAAGGAAGAACATGGAACAAGTTCATCATTAATGATGGATTTGTGTTCCGTGCTAACAAGTTATGCATTCCAGCTAGCTCCGTTCGTCTTTTGTTGTTGCAGGAGGCACATGGGGGAGGACTAATGGGCCACTTTGGCGTGAAGAAGATGGAGGACGTACTTGCTACACATTTCTTTTGGCCAAAGATGAGAAGGGATGTTGAGTGTTTTGTTGCTTGTTGCAGTACATGTCAAAAAGCTAAGTCACGACTCAATCCTCATGGTTTATATATGCCTTTGCCTGTACCTAGTGTTCCTTGGGAGGATATATCTATGGACTTTGTTTTAGGTTTACCTCGAACAAATACGGAGAGGGATAGCATATTTGTTGTCGTGGATAGGTTCTCGAAAATGGCACACTTTGTACCATGTCATAAAAGCAATGATGCTGTCTATGTTGCTGATTTGTTCTTTCATGAAATTTTTCGCTTGCATGGTGTGCCAAATACTATTGTTTCAGATCGTGATACTAAATTTCTTAGCCACTTTTGGAGATGTTTATGGGCTAATGATAGAGGCGAGGGTGTCCCGATCTTTCGATGAGATGATAACTATCAATTTGGTGGAGACGACTTTGACGATCCGACTACAAACGTGCACGACGTTGCGCCTTAGCAATCGCTAAACCAATCTCCTGAGGTTACTGATGATGCCGGAAGCACGGTCAGCCTGACCACGAAGGTCTATTCCTGCAAGCAATCAAAGAACGAGCAAGAATATGATAAAGCAATCTGAATATTGCAAATATATATGAGGTATTGATAATGGTGGGGATCCGTAAGCGGTCTTGGTCTGGTCGTTGGACACAAACGAAGTACACGAAGTTGCAATGGCTAACTTTTAACTAAACAAATCCCAAGGAAAAGCTACTAGATGGATCTACTTATATAGGAGCAAGGGGTGGCGGCCAAGGAGGTGGGAGGACGTCCCAAGGCAGCCTAAAACTAAATCTAGGTCGTACAAGGCCAATGGGCCCAAGTGGAGGTGATGTAACACCTTTGGACTTGTAGTTTGACTCGGATTCTGCTGCAGCATCAGATTGTTTCGTCCACAACTCAACGCTCCGGACGAATTTGAAGGTGATTGCAATTGGGTTGGAAAGTGCACGAAATCTAGTTTCCAACAAAAAAAAGAATCAACCAATTCGGAGTCCGTATGAAAAACTTATGTGCGTTTTGAGTCAGGTGTGTCTGTGCAGTCCGAATCTGAATCCAGAACGTGAGAGACTTGGACTCTATCTTCTCTTGGGCCAAAAGTGACGTGAGAGAACTTTTTGGACAGCAAATAAACATCTCTTTCTTCCTTATCTTCATATGTGGATTGTACAAATGTCCCATACACCTGCAATTAGACAAAACACAAAAGTGTGTGAAGTATTTTTGTTCTGGATAACATAAATAGATTATTGAATAGTTTGCACTAGAAATCACCTGACAAATATGCATATATGCAATATTTTTGGTCATATCCAAGGTAGTCATGTCCTCATCATCCTCCCCTTCTTGAAAATAAAGCCGTCCTCGGCGTTGCTTAATCTGAAATGTGGCTAACAAAAGAGACAAGGTGTACATGTTGTATATGTATATGTCATCCATTTTTACTTCCCTTGATTTTTGCATATATGACACATGAATAGATGAGTAACTTGCATAGTTCATAAAATCTAAAGCCAAAAAATTAGCACAAGAAGTAGAAGGCATGAAAATATTGCAACTCAGTTTGCACATATAAGTGAAGCTCTTATTCATTTCAAAAGATGGACAATGTTCATCATTAAACCATCCCAATATTGGTGAATAAACCTTACTTGCATCAAATTTACATGCTACAACATGCTTAAATAAGCAAACATGCAATAAGTCATTCAACACAGAATCATCACCAAGATTAGAGGTCATATCAAAATGATTAAACATTGGTTCTTTTGCATCAATAGTTAATTCAATGGGTGCACTCAAAATTGTTGGTATTTCAGTTGTTTGATCACATGGCAAAGTCAAATTATCAACGTAGTCCTCTAAAATAGGTGGTGTGATCAAAGTAGTGGGTAGCTCATCAGATGATGCATTCAAATTGACAAGGCATTCATCATTCTCATGTAGAGATGGAAGATCAGTACCTTTGTCATTACCTCTTATGATCAACTCAGATGATGTAGCCACTCTCGGGGGCGATGTGTCACATGGTGGAGGTGATGTAGTCCTGACAACAACGGATGTGGTTGTCATAGTATGCCTAGTAGTTGAAGGAACAATCATATCAACTCTTGGAATGTGCACCGTGCGCTTCTTCTCCTCGTGGCCAACACGTCGTTTTATTTCCTGTTCAGCTTTGCAAGCAAGATGAAACAAATGGTCCATAGGATAACACTCTTCATGAATTAGTATCTCTTGAATATCACGGTTTAATCCTCCCCAAAATCTATCCATAAAATCATCTTCACTTTCTTCTAAAGAGGAATGCGACAAGGTAGTTTGTAAATCATCATAATATTTTGTTACAGTTTCACTACCTTGTTTTAAGTGTTGCAACTTCTTAATCATGTCACGAGTATAATAAGCAGGGACGAAAGTATGTCGCATGGCAAGTTTCAAATCATCCCAAGTAGTAGGTATATAATCAGGGTGTAACCGACAATATTCACTCCACCAAACCAAAGCATAACCAGTGAAAGAACCAACCGCAACCTTAACCTTTTTATGTTCATCGAAATTATGGGAAGCAAATATATTTTTTATGTCGAACTCCCATTCAATATATAAAGCAGGTTTAAAACGGCCATTAAATGGTGGTATAGATACATTAACCTGATCATGTGCATTTGGATGTTTGTGCACCTCTCGTGACGGTTGTGGTATTTGCAAAGGTGGTGGCACGTCTCCCGCGATCGACAAAGCCCATGAATTGACTCTGGATCTTGTCATGATTAGTAGAACAAGAAACAAAATCCAAAAATAATGTTCCTATAACTACTAGGATGTGGTGGTAAAACTGATAGAGGCAAAGGTGTCCCGTCTTTCGATGAGATGGTGGATTTCGCTTTGGTGGAAGTCGACTTTGACGATCCGACTACGAACGTGCGAGGACGTCGCGCCTTAGCAATCGCTAAACCAACTCCGAGAGGTTATTGACCACGCCGGAGCACGATCAACCTGACCACGAGGGTCTGTTTCCTGCGAGCAAACGAAGAACAAGCAAGAAACTAAGATTGCAATCTGGATATTGCGAATATAAGATGAAAGCTTTATTGATCAAGGTGGGGTTCTGTGACGCCTTTGTCTGGTCGTTGAACACAAACGAAGTACGCGAAGTTGCAGCTATGGCGAACTTTTAATCTAAACAAAACCCAAAGTCTAAACGATGCCCTAAGGGCTGTATATATGGAGGAAGAGGGGGGGAATTTCGTGGCCCTTGGTGGAGGGGTCCGAAATCAACCCTATCTCTTGTTTCCCCAAACATACGGACTCTAAAAATAGCCTATACTTATGTATTTCGAAATTACATGGGCCTGGCCCAATAATAAGGTGACGCAGCACCTAAAATAGCCTCGGGACGAAATTTATGAAGTGGCATCTTGTATATTTCGTCCAAGGCTTCATGCACCCATTATGGTGGCTTCAAAGTCCTGAAATCATCACTTGTAACTCCGTTCTTGTTCCCCTTGCGCATGCCATCATCTCCATGCTTGTTCTTGCTCCAATGTTCATCCTTCTCCAAGCTAGGCACTTCATTTGTAAGCAAAACAAATGTATCCAATTTAGGCAGCATCATATTCTCATGAACATTAGAATCATTACCAAGAAACGAAAGTACCTGGTAATTTAGTTGGCGTGCACGAGCTCTAGTAATTGGTCCAGTATGTATAGCAGCAGGGGCTGTGGGTGTAACAATTGTATTGATGTCCTCATCACGTAGTCCTCTAAAATAGGTGGTGTGATCAAAGTAGTGGGTAGCTCATCAGATGGTGCATTCAAATTGACAAGGCATTCATCATTCTCATGTAGAGATGGAAGATCAGTACCTTTGTCATTACCTCTTATGATCAACTCAGATGATGTAGCCACTCTCGGGGGCGATGTGTCACATGGTGGAGGTGATGTAGTCCTGACAACAACGGATGTGGTTGTCATAGTATGCCTAGTAGTTGAAGGAACAATCATATCAACTCTTGGAATGTGCACCGTGCGCTTGTTCTCCTCGTGGCCAACACGTCGTTTTATTTCCTGTTCAGCTTTGCAAGCAAGATGAAACAAATGGTCCATAGGATAACACTCTTCATGAATTAGTATCTCTTGAATATCACGGTTTAATCCTCCCCAAAATCTATCCATAAAATCATCTTCACTTTCTTCTAAAGAGGAATCCAACAAGGTAGTTTGTAAATCATCATAATATTTAGTTACAGTTTCACTACCTTGTTTTAAGTGTTGCAACTTCTTAATCATGTCACGAGTATAATAAGCAGGGATGAAAGTATGTCGCATGGCAAGTTTCAAATCATCCCAAGTAGTAGGTATATAATCAGGGTGTAACCGACAATATTCACTCCACCAAACCAAAGCATAACCAGTGAAAGAACCAACCGCAACCTGAACCTTTTTATGTTCATCGAAATTATGGGAAGCAAATATATTTTTTATGTCGAACTCCCATTCAATATATAAAGCAGGTCTAAAACGGCCATTAAATGGTGGTATAGATACATTAACCTGATCATGTGCATTTGGATGTTTGTGCACCTCTCGTGACGATTGTGGTATTTGCATAGGTGGTGGCATGTCTCCTGCGATCGACAAAGCCCATGAATTGACTCTGGATCCTGTCATGATTAGTAGAACAAGAAACAAAATCCAAAAATAATATTCCTATAACTACTAGGATGTGGTGGTAAAACGCTCACAGTAAAGCAAATATCAATGTCTTACAAGTTCTTACCATGCAGCAGGCGGTGATCGGCAACCAGCGGTGTCAAGTAACTCTGAATATTGAGTGAAATGATTGCCAGGGGAGCGTACGTATACACGGTGTAGAAATATGTGGAGCTAGGTTGGCTATATATGGTAGCAAAAGATTAGCAATAATCAATTCAAAGATGCAATGTTGAATAAACGCTCAACGACGGTACTGTGCTGGTCCTAGGCTAGACCGGACTGGAGACGCGAGCCTAGAACACTAATGAGGTCACGGCGTAGCACAACTAGCATCAATGAAGGATACTAAGTAGCTCTGGACAGCAAGATATAAGTGAAGATCACAACGGCAGTAAAGATAATGATGAAAAACAACTGCAAAACAGGATATACAACAACTCTCTCTCCAACTTTCCTCTTGAAAAGTTTGAGCCAATTTTCTGATAAATTCTTTCAAAGAATGCTACTAACTCAAGCTTTCCAATGCAAAAAGAATCACTCAATTCCGAGTTGATATGAGGAGTCAAAGAATTCTAAAACTGGCCTGAAAAATTGGAACAAGCTGTGTTCACGAACTTCAGAGGGCAAAAAGACCTATTTAGAAGCCGACTTTGAGGTGTCAAATATTGAACTAGCTTCTGCAACTATTTAGATGCGGCTCGTCGCTAGCTTCAATTTGAGTACTCACGGAGCCAAAACGGACTTCGTATGAGGAAGATACACCTGTTTTACTGAACAGTGCGCAAAACAGTTTCCAATCCGAATTCAGGTACGAGATTGATTCTAGATAGATCCGATTTTTTTCTTCTCTCTTTTTTTTCTCACGCTTTTTTTTCTTTTCCTTTCTTTTTTTTCTCTGACTCTTTTTTACTTTTTTTTCTCTCTTTTTTTTCTCTATCTTTTTTTTTCTCTCTCCCTCTTTCCAAAACAAACTAGATAAGATGTAGATTGGATCAAGCGAAGATGGGAACGATCTCAACTATGATTATGACAATGAACGGTGGGTAGCACGTGGAGGAAATTGATGGATGGGTGGTGGACAGCGAAAGGGATAACGATGCAGCGGCGACGTGACTAATGTGAACAGAACCCGAAACTCTAAACGACCTAGACACTAAGACCAGCAACACGACACGACGATGCAACCGATAATTCAACTATGCAAGCAATGAAAAGAAAATTGCAAAGGCTCAGACTGGCTTGGACAAAGGATGAATAGATCTAACTCTTTTTTGTGGATTTTTCTTGGACAATAGGTAATAAAATAAATCTAATCTAGGAAAACTGGAAATTCTCACCGAGCAACCTGAAAACTGATACCACTTGATAGAGGCGAGGGTGTCCCGATCTTTCGATGAGATGATAACTATCGATTTGGTGGAGACGACTTTGACGATCCGACTACAAACGTGCACGACGTTGCGCCTTAGCAATCGCTAAACCAATCTCCTGAGGTTACTGATGATGCCGGAAGCACGGTCAGCCTGACCACGAAGGTCTATTCCTGCAAGCAATCGAAGAACGAGCAAGAATATGATAAAGCAATCTGAATATTGCAAATATATATGAGGTATTGATAATGGTGAGGATCCGTAAGCGATCTTGGTCTGGTCGTTGGACACAAACGAAGTACACGAAGTTGCAATGGCTAACTTTTAACTAAACAAATCCCAAGGAAAAGCTACTAGATGGATCTACTTATATAGGAGCAAGGGGTGGCGGCCAAGGAGGTGGGAGGACGTCCCAAGGCAGCCTAAAACTAAATCTAGGTCGTACAAGGCCAATGGGCCCAAGTGGAGGTGATGTAACACCTTTGGACTTGTAGTTTGACTCGGATTCTGCTGCAGCATCAGATTGTTTCGTCCACAACTCAACGCTCCGGACGAATTTGAAGGTGATTCCAATTGGGTTGGAAAGTGCACGAAATCTAGTTTCCAACAAAAAAAAGAATCAACCAATTCGGAGTCCGTATGAAAAACTTATGTGCGTTTTGAGTCAGGTGTGTCTGTGCAGTCCGAATCTGAATCCAGAACGTGAGAGACTTGGACTCTATCTTTTCTTGGGCCAAAAGTGACGTGAGAGAACTTTTTGGACAGCAAATAAACATCTCTTTCTTCCTTATCTTCATATGTGGATTGTACAAATGTCCCATACACCTGCAATTAGACAAAACACAAAAGTGTGTGAAGTATTTTTGTTCTGGATAACATAAATAGATTATTGAATAGTTTGCACTAGAAATCACCTGACAAATATGCATATATGCAATATTTTTGGTCTTATCCAAGGTAGTCATGTCCTCATCATCCTCCCCTTCTTGAAAATAAAGCCGTCCTCGGCGTTGCTTAATCTGAAATGTGGCTAACAAAAGAGACAAGGTGTACATGTTGTATATGTATATGTCATCCATCTTTACTTCCCTTGATTTTTGCATATATGACACATGAATAGATGAGTAACTTGCATAGTTCATAAAATCTAAAGCCAAAAAATTAGCACAAGAAGTAGAAGGCATGAAAATATTGCAACTCAGTTTGCACATATAAGTGAAGCTCTTATTCATTTCAAAAGATTGACAATGTTCATCATTAAACCATCCCTACATTGGTGAATAAACCTTACTTGCATCAAATTTGCATGCTACAACATGCTTAAATAAGCAAACATGCAATAAGTCATTCAACACAGAATCATCACCAAGATTAGAGGTCATATCAAAATGATTAAACATTGGTTCTTTTGCATCAATAGTTAATTCAATGGGTGCACTCAAAATTGTTGGTATTTCAGTTGTTTGATCACATGGCAAAGTCAAATTATCAACGTAGTCCTCTAAAATAGGTGGTGTGATCAAAGTAGTGGGTAGCTCATCAGATGGTGCATTCAAATTGACAAGGCATTCATCATTCTCATGTAGAGATGGAAGATCAGTACCTTTGTCATTACCTCTTATGATCAACTCAGATGATGTAGCCACTCTCGGGGGCGATGTGTCACATGGTGGAGATGATGTAGTCCTGACAACAACGGATGTGGTTGTCATAGTATGCCTAGTAGTTGAAGGAACAATCATATCAACTCTTGGAATGTGCACCGTGCGCTTCTTCTCCTCGTGGCCAACACGTCGTTTTATTTCCTGTTCAGCTTTGCAAGCAAGATGAAACAAATGGTCCATAGAATAACACTCTTCATGAATTAGTATCTCTTGAATATCACGGTTTAATCCTCCCCAAAATCTATCCATAAAATCATCTTCACTTTCTTCTAAAGAGGAATGCAACAAGGTAGTTCGTAAATCATCATAATATTTTGTTACAGTTTCACTACCTTGTTTTAAGTGTTGCAACTTCTTAATCATGTCACGAGTATAATAAGCAGGGACGAAAGTATGTCGCATGGCAAGTTTCAAATCATCCCAAGTAGTAGGTATATAATCAGGGTGTAACCGACAATATTCACTCCACCAAACCAAAGCATAACCAGTGAAAGAACCAACCGCAACCTTAACCTTTTTATGTTCATCGAAATTATGGGAAGCAAATATATTTTTTATGTCGAACTCCCATTCAATATATAAAGCAGGTTTAAAACGGCCATTAAATGGTGGTATAGATACATTAACCTGATCATGTGCATTTGGATGTTTGTGCACCTCTCGTGACGGTTGTGGTATTTGCAAAGGTGGTGGCACGTCTCCCGCGATCGACAAAGCCCATGAATTGACTCTGGATCTTGTCATGATTAGTAGAACAAGAAACAAAATCCAAAAATAATGTTCCTATAACTACTAGGATGTGGTGGTAAAACTGATAGAGGCAAAGGTGTCCCGTCTTTCGATGAGATGGTGGATTTCGCTTTGGTGGAAGTCGACTTTGACGATCCGACTACGAACGTGCGAGGACGTCGCGCCTTAGCAATCGCTAAACCAACTCCGAGAGGTTATTGACCACGCCGGAGCACGATCAACCTGACCACGAGGGTCTGTTTCCTGCGAGCAAACGAAGAACAAGCAAGAAACTAAGATTGCAATCTGGATATTGCGAATATAAGATGAAAGCTTTATTGATCAAGGTGGGGTTCTGTGACGCCTTTGTCTGGTCGTTGAACACAAACGAAGTACGCGAAGTTGCAGCTATGGCGAACTTTTAATCTAAACAAAACCCAAAGTCTAAACGATGCCCTAAGGGCTGTATATATGGAGGAAGAGGGGGGAATTTCGTGGCCCTTGGTGGAGGAGTCCGAAATCAACCCTATCTCTTGTTTTCCCACACATACGGACTCTAAAAATAGCCTATACTTATATATTTCGAAATTACATGGGCCTGGCCCAATAATAAGGTGACGCAGCACCTAAAATAGCCTCGGGACGAAATTTATGAAGTGGCATCTTGTATATTTCGTCCAAGGCTTCATGCACCCATTATGGTGGCTTCAAAGTCCTGAAATCATCACTTGTAACTCCGTTCTTGTTCCCCTTGCGCATGCCATCATCTCCATGCTTGTTCTTGCTCCAATGTTCATCCTTCTCCAAGCTAGGCCCTTCATTTGTAAGCAAAACAAATGTATCCAATTTAGGCAGCATCATATTCTCATGAACATTAGAATCATTACCAAGAAACGAAAGTACCTCGTAATTTAGTTGGCGTGCACGAGCTCTAGTAATTGGTCCAGTATGTATAGCAGCAGGGGCTGTGGGTGTAACAATTGTATTGATGTCCTCATCATGTAGTCCTGACAACAACGGATGTGGTTGTCATAGTATGCCTAGTAGTTGAAGGAACAATCATATCAACTCTTGGAATGTGCACCGTGCGCTTGTTCTCCTCGTGGCCAACACGTCGTTTTATTTCCTGTTCAGCTTTGCAAGCAAGATGAAACAAATGGTCCATAGGATAACACTCTTCATGAATTAGTATCTCTTGAATATCACGGTTTAATCCTCCCCAAAATCTATCCATAAAATCATCTTCACTTTCTTCTAAAGAAGAATGCAACAAGGTAGTTTGTAAATCATCATAATATTTTGTTACAGTTTCACTACCTTGTTTTAAGTGTTGCAACTTCTTAATCATGTCACGAGTATAATAAGCAGGCGCGAAAGTATGTCGCATGGCAAGTTTCAAATCATCCCAAGTAGTAGGTATATAATCAGGGTGTAACCGACAATATTCACTCCACCAAACCAAAGCATAACCAGTGAAAGAACCAACCGCAACCTTAACCTTTTTATGTTCATCGAAATTATGGGAAGCAAATATATTTTTATGTCGAACTCCCATTCAATATATAAAGCAGGTTTAAAACGGCCATTAAATGGTGGTATTAACCTGATCATGTGCATTTGGATGTTTGTGCACCTCTCGTGACGGTTGTGGTATTTGCAAAGGTGGTGGCACGTCTCCCGCGATCGACAAAGCCCATGAATTGACTCTGGATCCTGTCATGATTAGTAGAACAAGAAACAAAATCCAAAAATAATGTTCCTATAACTACTAGGATGTGGTGGTAAAACGCTCACAGTAAAGCAAATATCAATGTCTTACAAGTTCTTACCATGCAGCAGGCGGTGATCGGCAACCTGCGGTGTCAAGTAACTCCGAATATTGAGTAAAGCGATTGCCAGGGGAGCGTACGTATACACGGTGTAGAAATATGTGGAGCTGGGTTGGCTATATATGGTAGCAAAAGATTAGCAATAATCAATTCAGAGATGCAATGTTGAATAAACGCTCAACGACGGTACTGTGCTGGTCCTAGGCTAGACCGGACTAGAGACGCGAGCCTAGAACACTAATGAGGTCACAGCGTAGCACAATTAGAATCAATCAAGGATACTAAGTAGCTCTGGACAGCAAGATATAAGTGAAGATCACAACGGTAGTGAAGGTAATGATGAAAAACAACTGCCAAGCAGGATATACAACAACTCTCTCCAACTTTCCTCTTGAAAAGTTTGAGCCAATTTTCTGATAAATTCTTTCAAAGAATGCTACTAACTCAAGCTTTCCAATGCAACAAGAATCACTCAATTCCGAGTTGATATGAGGAGTTAAAGAATTCTAAAACTGGCCTGAAAAATTGGAACAAGTTGTGTTCACGAACTTCGGAGGGCAAAAAGACCTATTTAGAAGCCGATTTTGAGGTGTCAAATATTGAACTAGCTTCTGCAACTATTTAGATGCGGCTCGTCGCTAGCTTCAATTTGAATACTCATGGAGCCAAAACGGACTTCGTATGAAGAAGATACACCTGTTTTACTGAACAGTGCGCAAAACAGATTCCAATCCGAAATCAGGTACGAGATTGATTCTAGATAGATCCAATTTTTTTTTCTTCTCTCTTTTTTTCTCACTCTTTTTTTTCTTTTTCTTCTCTCTCTTTTTCTTTCCTTTTTTCTCTTTTTTTCTCTATCTTTTTTTTCTCCCTCTTTCCAAGACAAACTAGATAAGATGCAGATGGGATCAGGCGAAGATGTGAATGACCTCAACTATGATTATGACAATGAACAGTGCATAGCACATGGTGGAAATTAATAGATGGGATGGTGGACAGCGGAAGGGATAATGATGCAGCGGCGGCGTGACTAATGTGAACAGAACTCGAAACTCTAAAGGAACTAGACACTAAGACCAGCAACTGACACGACGATGCAACCGATAATTCAACTATGCAAGCAATGAATAGAAAATTGCAAAGGCTCAGACTGGCTTGGATAAAGGATGAACAGATCTAACTTTTTTTGTGGCTTTTTCTTGGACAATAGGTAAGAAAAAAATCTAATCTAGGAAAAACTGGAAATTCTCACCGAGCAACCTGAAAACTGATACCACTTGATAGAGGCGAGGTGTCCCGATCTTTCGATGAGATGATAACTATCGATTTGGTGGAGATGACTTTGACGATCCGACTACAAACGTGCACGATGTTGTGCCTTAGCAATCGCTAAACCAACTCCGAGAGGTTATTGACCACGCCGGAGCACAATCAACCTGACCACGAAGGTCTATTCCTGCAAGCAATCGAAGAACAAGCAAGAATATGATAAAAGCAATCCGAATATCGCGAGTATATATGAAGTATTGATAAAGGTGGGGATCCGTAAGCGGTCTTGGTCTGGTCGTTGGACACAAACGAAGTACACGAAGTTGCAATGGCTAACTTTTAACTAAACAAATCCCAAGGAAAAACTACTAGATGGATCTACTTATATAGGAGCAAGGGGTGGCGGCCAAGGAGGTGGGAGGACGTCCCAAGGCAGCCTAAAACTAAATCTAGGTCGTACAAGGCCAATGGGCCCAAGTGGAGGTGATGTAACACCTTTGGACTTGTAGTTTGACTCGGATTCTGCTGCAGCATCAGATTGTTTCGTCCACAACTCAACGCTCCGGACGAATTTGAAGGTGATTCCAATTGGGTTGGAAAGTGCACGAAATCTAGTTTCCAACAAAAAAAGAATCACCCAATTCGGAGTCCGTATGAAAAACTTGTGTGCGTTTTGAGTCAGGTGTGTCTGTGCAGTCCGAATCTGAATCCAGAACATGAGAGACTTGGACTCTATCTTCTCTTGGGCCAAAAGTGACGTGAGAGAACTTTTTGGACAGCAAATAAACATCTCTTTCTTCCTTATCTTCATATGTGGATTGTACAAATGTCCCATACACCTGCAATTAGACAAAACACAGAAGTGTGTGAAGTATTTTTGTTCTGGATAACATAAATAGATTATTGAATAGTTTGCACTAGAAATCACCTGACAAATATGCATATATGCAATATTTTTGGTCATATCCAAGGTAGTCATGTCCTCATCACATTATTGCATCATATTATTCATGCACTTGTGCTTCTAATGGTTATGTGCAAGAGAAGAGAACCATCATGATGGATGATGTGTTTATCTACCATGCGCATACATTCTTTCCTTTCTTTTGTGCATGTGTAGGATACTTGGACCTTATGTCGACTTCTGCTTCACATGAGTTGACCATTCGAGCTCTTGAGAGCGAGCCTCATACATTCGACCATGACTCGCTTCTCCAACACCTTTCCTACCACTTCAGCATTGTGAAGAATGCACAAGGACACGCCTTCCAGGTGACATCTTTCTTGAGCATGGATATTGCGGATCATACTACTTGTGTTGCTTGCACCATGAGACTTATTGTTCATCTTGGACCATTTGATTGCACACATGTTAGAGATCTTGCTTCAACTAGTCATTTTCACCATTCCATGCATCATGATATAAATGCCTTGTGTGTTGCATCCAATTCTTGGATTACTTGCTCCTCCCATATGTTCGGTTGCAATAATTTCATCACTTCACATATGCCATGTCCCATTGATTGCTACATGCTTGCCTTGATTGCCTCACACATGATGAACAATTGCTCTTTCTATTGTGTTGAGTGCCACACTATCTTCATTACACCCTATGCACGTTATGCTTGGATTGTCTTGCACTTGACCCATGTGTTTAGACACTTCATTTTATTTGGTGTTGTGAATGATTCCTATGCCTACCATCGACCTTACATTGAGCAATTTGTGAATGCTTGCTATGAACTTGAGGTAGATGCTTCTTCTCTTGTTACACATATTTGCATCACTACCTCACATTCACATGCTTGTCCCCATGATTTCTTTGCTTGTGCTCGATTGATATGCTTACATGCCATGTCACAATCCTTTGTCACACCATATGCTTTGCATGATGATGACACTTGTTGGGTGAATCACCGCTTGAATGCTTGGTTCTGCATTGATGCTACCCACATTTGTTTTTCCAAGTGTTTGTTGTCTTTGCTCCTTTTGAAGGAATCCCAAGATGGTGCGACATTGGAGAGTGCCCATTTCGAACATCAAGATGACGAGAACTTGGTGATCGACCACTCCTACACGGTGACGCCATCTCTTTCCCATGGTGATTTGGATTTCGATCCGAGGTTGGATCTTTCCCAAGGGGGAGGAGATGATGCGGAGCATCCTATGGACATCACCATGTCGAGAGTTCAGTCGGCAAGTGACATGTGCGACATCTACTTCACATACATAAAGGTGAATCATCTCCTTTACATGTGCTCACTTGACCCCTTCGAGGATGGTATACTACTTGACCCTCCATCATGCATGCATAGGTATTGTCGGAGCTTCACGAATGTCGAGGAGGAGTGCAAGCGCCAAGGAATAACTACACCATTCACGAGGCAAGCGTTGAAGAGAAGGAAGAAGAAGCCTGGACAAGTTTTTGGAAAGCCCGGAACTTCCGGCTCCCGGAACCTCCGGTCGTCCTGGAACTTCCGGCCCCGATGCATCGAAGCCGTCCGAGAGTGTGCCAACTCTCTGGATAGCCCGGACCTTGGCCGGAACTTCACGCGGAAGCTCCGCCGCACGGACCTTCCGGCCGTCCCCGGAACTTCCGGCCCTGCCTGCGCGCAGACACTCGGGCCGAAGCCCATGTACCCTTTCGCCCCTCACTTATCCCTTCGTGGACCTAGACTATATATACTCCTCCACCTCCTCCTTTCTAGGATTAGCGTTGGTTTAGCTCATTTGAGAGATAGAGCTACGCTCATCCATATCAGATCTCCTCCGTGCGAGAGACTGCAGCCTCTTCGGAGAAGATCCCTTTGGATTCAAGCCCCCTTTCTAAGGGAAGATCCCCCCATGGATTCAAGACCTCCTCACGGAGAAGACCGGCTACCCTTTTATCGTCCTTAGTTGTCCATGGATCGTGTATCTTCTCTTATGTACTCATGGATCTAGCGCATGTGTGATCATTCTTGTTGGTTTGAGTGTTCTCTTGTGTTCCCCTCGTAATTTTCCCCTCATTTTCCTCCTCGTGTTCTTCGCGTTCTTCGCGGGATCCGCTCCTTTCGTGGAAGATCGGCCTATAGGGTTCTACCCTACATCAACATATACACACACACACATTTGAAAATGCTTTCAACAAGCATACCAACACATATACATACCAAATCATATCCCTATAGGAGCTGCACATATCTCGTTCTTAGGGCAACACCGGATAGGTCAAGCTACGAGTACAACCAACCCTCAAGTTTCCCCGAGGTGGCCCCGCAGGCTGCCCATTTCGGACCAACACTTAGAGAAGCACTGGCCCGGGGGGTTAAAATAAAGATGACCCTTGAGTCTGCAGAACCCAAGGGAAGGTGATAGGTTGTTAGTGCAAATGGTAAAACCATGGTTGGGCCTTGCTGGAGAAGTTTTATTCAAAGCGAACTGTCA
The DNA here is from genome assembly GCF_002162155.2 of Triticum dicoccoides. Taxonomy (NCBI): domain Eukaryota; kingdom Viridiplantae; phylum Streptophyta; class Magnoliopsida; order Poales; family Poaceae; genus Triticum; species Triticum dicoccoides. Next base: position 462,167,767 of record NC_041388.1, on the reverse strand, counting down.
AGGGGTTCCCATTATAACCCAACCGCGTAAGGAACGCAAAATCAAGGAACATAACACCGGTATGGCGGAAACTAGGGCGGTAAGAGTGGAACAAAACACCAGGCATAAGGCCGAGCCTTCCACCCTTTACCAAGTATATAGATGCATTAATTAAATAAGAGATATTGTGATATCCCAACATATCCATGTTCCAACGAGGAACAAACTTCATCTTCACCTGCAACTAACAACGCTATAAGAGGGGCTAAGCAAAGTGGTAACATAGCCAAACAACGGTTTGCTAGGACAAGGTGGGTTAGAGGCTGAACATGGCAATATGGGAGGCATGATAAAACATGTGGTAGGTATCGCGGCATAGCAATAGAGCGAGCAACTAGCAAGAAAATATAGAAGTGATTTCGGGGGTATGGTCATCTTGCCTGAGATCCCGCAAGGAAGAAGAACGAGTCCATGAAGAAGACAAACGGACGTAGTCGAACGAATCCTCACAAATGCAACGTTATCGGAACCAACCCGAAGAAGCAACACCGGAAAGAAGCAAACAACATAGTAAACAACCACCACATAAGCATGACATGATGCACAACCAAGTATGATGCATGTCCGGCTTAATGATACATGGCATGGCAAAGTGCAAGCAAAACTACAAGTTAAGTGGAGCTCAATATGCAACGGGTAGAATATTGACGAAACACCACATTCAAGTTATTTAGTTTGATCTCGTTTATGTACTCAACAATATTAAACGTTGGTTAGTGATGAGGACATCAATACCATTGTTACACCCACAGCCCCTACTGCTACATATACGGGACCAATTACTAGAGCTCGCGCACGCCAATTAAATTATCAGGTACTTTTGTTTCTTGGTAATGATTCTAATGTTCATGAGAATATGATGCTGCCTAAATTGGATACATTTGTTTTGCTTACAAATGAAGGGCCTAACTTGGAGAAGGATGAACATTGGAGCAAGAACAAGCATGGAGATGATGCCATGCGCAAGGGGAACAAGAACGGAGTTACAAGTGATGATTTCAGGACTTTGAAGCCACCATAATGGGTGCATGAAGCCTTGGACGAAATATACAAGATGCCACTTCATAAATTTCATCCCGAGGCTATTATAGGTGCTGCGTCACCTTTTTATTGGGCCAGGCCCATGTAATTTCGAAATACATAAGTATAGGCTATTTTTAGAGTCCGTATGTGTGGGGAAACAAGAGATAGGGTTGATTTCGGACCCCTCCACCAAGGGCCACTAAATTCCCCCTCTCTTCCTCCATATATACAGCCCTTAGGGAACCGTTTAGACTTTGGGTTTTGTTTAGATTAAAAGTTCGCCATAGCTGCAACTTCGCGTACTTCGTTTGTGTTCAACGACCAGACAAAGGCGTCACAGAACCCCACCTTGATCAATAAAGCTTTCATCTTATATTCGCAATATCCAGATTGCAATCTTAGTTTCTTGCTTGTTCTTCGTTTGCTCGCAGGAAACAGACCCTCGTGGTCAGGTTGATCGTGCTCCGGCGTGGTCAATAACCTCTCGGAGTTGGTTTAGCGATTGCTAAGGCGCGACGTCCTCGCACGTTCGTAGTCGGATCGTCAAAGTCGACTTCCACCAAAGCGATATCCATCATCTCATCGAAAGACGGGACACCTTTGCCTCTATCAAGTGGTATCAGATTTCCAGGTTGCTCGGTGAGATTTTACAGTTTTTCGTAGTTTAGATCGAGTCTGTTCTTCATACCTATAGTCCACGAAAAAGCCAAAAAAAATTAGGGTTAGTTCATCCCATCCGAACCAATCTGAGCCTTGCATAATCTTTTCTGTATTTGCTTTGTTGAATTTGCAGTTGCATCCTCGTGTCCAGTTGCTGGTCTTAGCGTCTAGTCTTTTAGAGTTTCGAGTTCTGTTCACAGGTTGTCACGTCACCGCTGCCATATATCACCATCGCATCATCATCGTCTCTATTGCCATATACCACCACCACATATTCACCGCCAATCCGAATCCATATACGCCACCACATATCCGCCGCCATCACGCCAATCCGAGTTCACCTGCAACATATATCCGCCACCTGTCCGTGTTCCACCAGATTCATCTCCGCCACCAGTCCGAGTTCCACCAGATTCATCTCCGCCACCAGTCCTAGTCTGAGTCCAGTAATTGTTGCATTGTTCTCGATTTCCAGATCACGCGATACTCCGAGTCGTGACACAGAAGGACTCCCCAACTTCCGAGCCATCTGCAGAAGAAAAATAGTTCCAATTTCAAAAAAAAAAACTAAGTCTGGAAAATTCTGGATAGGCAGTTTTTAGACCATTTGTAGACTTTTTCGAAAAAAATTTGTTGCGGAGCAAAAAAAAAGTGCAAAAAAAGAGAGAAAAAAAATTCAGAGTGTGCTCCTCCCTTGTTTACGTGCCGCGCCGTGATTTTGTTGGTGTTCTAGGCTCGCGTCTCTAGCACAGTCTAGCCTAGGACCAGCACAGTACCGTCGTTGAGCGTTAATTCAACTTTGCATCTCTGAATTGATTATTGCTGACCCTTTTTGCTACCATATTATAAGCCTTCCCAGCTCCACATACATCTACGTCGTGCGTTTGACTCTCCCTGGTAATCGCTCTATCCAAGCTTTGAGAGTTTTGACTACAACGGTTGCCGATCACCGCCTGTTGCTGGGTAAGAACTGGTAAGAATTTGAGTTTTGCTTGACGGATGTGTGACACCCACCACCACCACTTGTTCGTAGTCTGTAGGATCATATTCTTGTGTGTTTCTATTGCTGCTAACCATGCCAGGATCACAAGCCGACGAGATTGACTGGGAGAATTTATCGAACAAGGAGCTTCATGATAAGTTTCAGCAAATGATGACTGAACAGGTGCAAGATGTGCTGAACAATTTTGAAGAGGCCATGGAGAAGATCACTGGCCTTGAGAAGACGTTCAAAACAAAGCTCGATAACAAGTTTAATGAATTGCTCGCGCGTCTTCCACCACCACCACCCGCTGTACCTAACGCACCTCTCCAACAACAACAACAACGACTACCTCCACGTCGCGAAACAGACCTCCGCCGAGCAAGCCGTGTTCCTCTTGCGTTTGGCCAAACTGTTGGTGCTGCTGTTGATACTTCTGTGGCTCCTGCTGCTGATGCGGAGGAGGATGATTATGTGGGAGATTATGAGGATGAGGTTGATCAAAATCAGCACTACGTGCAGCCACCTGTACCACCACCAGCAGGTCGACCTCAGGTATATATTCGTAATGGTAGGCATGCACCACCACCTCAGGTACGAGATGATGTCCATATTCCTAAACTGAAATTGAATATTCCACCATTTGAGGGTAGATATGTTCCTGATATATATCTTACTTGGGAGTTAGAAACTGAACAACGATTTACATGTTTACAATATCCTGAGGAGAGACGAGTTGCTGCTGCTGTTTGTGCTTTCACTAGTTTTGCATGTGTATGGTGGTCTGAACATTGTAGATTATATCCTATTCCAACTACTTGGGCTGCTTTGAAAACTGCTATGCGTACTCGTTGGGTTCCACCATATTATCAACGTGAATTGCTTTAGAGATTACAGCGCTTAAGACAAGGAAAAAATTCTGTAGAAGAATATTATCAGGAATTACAAACTGGCATGATTAGATGTGGTATTGTTGAGGAGAATGAAGCTATGCTTGCACGTTTTCTGGGTGGATTAAATAGAGAGATTCAGACCATTCTAGACTATAAGGAGTATACTAATATCACTCGTTTATTCCATCTTGCTTGTAAAACTGAACGTGAAGTGCAGGATCGACAAGCATTGGGGCGAACTAACTTTTCTGCAGGCCGACCTTCATCATGGACACCACGTGCATCTTCTACTTCAACTGCACCAGCACCTCCATCCGGTGCCACCTCCAGCCGTGATGCAAGAAAACAGGCACAACCACCATTATCTGCCAAGAGCGCACCTGCGGGGCCTGCACAGCGTTCTTCTTCTTCCATGGCATCAACAGGGCACACAAGTGATATTATTTGTCGTCGTTGTAAGGGAGGAGGTCATTATGCGAGAGAATGCAAATCTCCGCGTGTGATGATTGCTACCGCGGATGGTGGATATGAGTCTGCTAGTGACTATGATGAAGAGACTTTGGCTCTTATTACACGTGAAGAACATGGTGGAGATGATTCTGATCATGAGACGCAATACATGGCTCCTGAAGACGCTGACAGGTATGAATGTTTAGTTGCTCAACGTGTTTTGAGTGTGCAGATCACACAAGCTGAGCAAAATCAGAGGCACAATTTGTTCCATACCAAGGGAGTTGTGAAGGAACGTTCTATGCGCGTCATCATAGACGGAGGGAGCTGCAACAACTTGGCTAGCATGGAGATGGTGGAGAAGCTTTCTCTCACCACAAGACCACATCCACATCCTTACTACATCCAATGGTTCAACAACAGCGGCAAGGTTAAGGTAACACGTACTGTTCGTGTGCATTTTAGTATCTCTACATATGCTGATTATGTTGATTGTGATGTGGTACCTATGCAAGCATGTTCCTTATTACTTGGTAGACCATGGCAATTTGATAAAAATTCTGTACACCATGGTAGAAACAATCACTATACTCTTGTTCATAGGGATAAAAATATTACTTTGCTTCCTATGACTCCAGATTCCATTTTGAAAGATGATATTAATAGAGCTAATAAAGCAAAACAGGAGACGAATAAGAGTGAAAATCAGATTGTGGCAAAAGAATTTGAGCAACAAATGAAGCCTAATAATAAACCATCTAGTGTTGCTTCTGAAATTAAATTGAAAAGTGCATGTTTATTTGCCACCGAATCTGATATTGATGAGCTAGATTTCAGCAAATCTGTTTGCTATGCTTTTGTGTGCAAAGAGGCATTATTTTCATTCGAGGACGTGCCTTCCTCTTTGCCTCCTGCTGTCACTAACATTTTGCAGGAGTTCGCTGACGTCTTTCCACAAGACGTGCCACCGGGATTACCGCCTATTCGAGGGATTGAGCATCAGATTGACTTAATTCCTGGTGCTTCACTGCCAATCCGTGCACCATACCGTACCAATCCAGAGGAGACGAAGGAGATTATGCGTCAAGTACAAGAGCTTCTCGACAAAGGTTATATACGCGAATCCCTTAGTCCTTGTGCTGTTCCTATTATTCTAGTGCCGAAAAAGGATGGTACATCACGTATGTGTGTTGATTGTAGAGGCATTAATAATATTACTATTCGTTATCGTCATCCTATTCCTAGGCTAGATATGCTTGATGAATTGAGTGGCTCTACAATATTCTCCAAAGTTGATTTGCATAGTGGCTACCATCAAATTCGTATGAAATTGGGAGATGAATGGAAAACAGCATTTAAAACTAAGTTTGGATTATATGAGTGGCTAGTCATGCCTTTTGGGTTAACTAATGCACCTAGTACTTTCATGTGATTAATGAACGAAGTTTTACGTGCTTTCATTGGACGATTTGTGGTAGTTTACTTTGATGACATATTGATTTATAGTAGATCTTTGGAAGAACATTTGGAACATTTACGTGCTGTTTTTATTGCTCTACGTGATGCACGTTTGTTTGGTAACCTTGGGAAGTGCACCTTTTGCACCGACCGAGATCTTTTCTTGGCTATGTTGTTACTCCACAGGGAATTGAAGTTGATAAAGCCAAGATTGAAGCTATTGAGAGTTGGCCGCAACCCAAAACGGTCACACAAGTGATGAGTTTTCTTGGCCTCGCTGGATTCTATAGGCGTTTTGTGAGAGATTTCAGCACCATTGCTGCACCTCTCAATGAGCTTACAAAGAAAGATGTGCCTTTTCTTTGGGGTACCGCACAGGAAGAAGCCTTCTCGGTATTGAAAGATAAGTTGACACATGCTCCTTTACTCCAACTTTCTGATTTTAATAAGACTTTTGAGCCTGAATGTGATGCTAGTGGAATTGGATTAGGCGGTGTGTTATTGCAAGATGGCAAACCTGTTGCATACTTTTCTGAAAAATTGAGTGGGCCTAGTCTGAATTATTCTACTTATGATAAAGAATTATATGCTCTTGTTCGGACTTTAGAAACATGGCAACATTATTTATGGCCCAAAGAATTTGTTATACATTCTGGTCATGAATCTTTGAAACATATTAAAAGTCAAGCTAAACTAAATCGTAGACATGCTAAATGGGTTGAATTCATTGAGACTTTTCCTTATGTCATTAAACACAAGAAGGGAAAAGAAAATGTTATTGCTGATGCATTGTCCCGCCGCTATACTATGCTTTCACAACTTGACTTCAAAATATTTGGTTTGAAGACCATCAAAGATCAATATGTGCATGATGCTGATTTTAAAGATGTAATGCAGAATTGTAAAGAAGGAAGAATGTGGAACAAGTTCGTCGTTAATGATGGATTTGTGTTTCGTGCTAACAAGCTATGCATTCCAGCTAGCTCCGTTCGTCTTTTGTTGTTGCAGGAGGCGCATGGAGGAGGATTAATGGGACACTTTGGCGTGAAGAAGACGGAGGACGTACTTGCTACACATTTCTTTTGGCCAAAGATGAGACGGGATGTTGAGCATTTTTTGCTCGATGCACTACATGTCAAAAAGCTAAGTCACGACTCAATCCTCATGCTTTATATATGCCTTTGCCTGTACCTAGTGTTCCTTGGGAGGATATATCTATGGACTTTGTTTTAGGTTTACCTCGAACAAAGAAGGGGAGGGATAGCATATTTGTTGTCGTGGATAGATTCTCGAAAATGGCACACTTTATACCATGTCATAAAAGCGATGATGCTGTTAATGTTGCTGATTTGTTCTTTCGTGAAATTATTCGCTTGCATGGTGTGCCAAATACTATTGTTTCAGATCGTGATACTAAATTTCTTATCCACTTTTGGAGATGTTTATGGGCTAAGTTGGGGACTAAACTGCTTTTTAGTACTACTTGTCACCCCCAAACTGATGGACAAACTGAAGTAGTCAATAGAACATTGTCTACTATGCTTAGGGCTGTTTTGAAGAATAATAAGAAAATGTGGGAGGAATGCTTGCCTCATATTGAATTTGCTTATAATCGTTCATTGCATTCTACTACTAAGATGTGTCCTTTTGAAGTTGTGTATGGTTTCCTACCTCGTGCACCTATTGATTTGTTGCCTCTTCCATCTTTGGAGAAGGTTAATTTTGATGCTAAACAACGTACTGAATTGATTTTAAAAATGCATGAGTTAACTAAGGAAAACATTGAGCGTATGAATGCTAAATATAAACTTGCTGGAGATAAGGGTAGAAAACATGTTGTGTTTGCACCTGGAGATCTTGTTTGGTTACATTTGCGTAAGGATAGATTTCCTGATTTGCGCAAATCAAAGCTAATGCCATGTGCTGATGGTCCCTTTAAGGTGTTAGAGAAAATAAATGATAATGCATATAACCTTGAGCTGGCTGCAGATTTTGGGGTTAGTCCCACTTTTAACATTGCAGATTTGAAGCCTTATTTGGGTGAGGAAGATGAGTTTCCGTCGAGGACGACTTCATTTCAAGAAGGGGAGGATGATGAGGACATCAATACCATTGTTACACCCACAGCCCCTACTGCTACATATACGGGACCAATTACTAGAGCTCGCGCACGCCAATTAAATTATCAGGTACTTTTGTTTCTTGGTAATGATTCTAATGTTCATGAGAATATGATGCTGCCTAAATTGGATACATTTGTTTTGCTTACAAATGAAGGGCCTAGCTTGGAGAAGGATGAACATTGGAGCAAGAACAAGCATGGAGATGATGCCATGCGCAAGGGGAACAAGAACGGAGTTACAAGTGATGATTTCAGGACTTTGAAGCCACCATAATGGGTGCATGAAGCCATGGACGAAATATACAAGATGCCACTTCATAAATTTCGTCCCGAGGCTATTATAGGTGCTGCGTCACCTTTTTATTGGGCCAGGCCCATGTAATTTCGAAATACATAAGTATAGGCTATTTTTAGAGTCCGTATGTGTGGGGAAACAAGAGATAGGGTTGATTTCGGACCCCTCCACCAAGGGCCACGAAATTCCCCCTCTCTTCCTCCATATATACAGCCCTTAGGGCACCGTTTAGACTTTGGGTTTTGTTTAGATTGAAAGTTCGCCATAGCTGCAACTTCGCGTACTTCGTTTGTGTTCAACGACCAGACAAAGGCGTCACAGAACCCCACCTTGATCAATAAAGCTTTCATCTTATATTCGCAATATCCAGATTGCAATCTTAGTTTCTTGCTTGTTCTTCGTTTGCTCGCAGGAAACAGACCCTCGTGGTCAGGTTGATCGTGCTCCGGCGTGGTCAATAACCTCTCGGAGTTGGTTTAGCGATTGCTAAGGCGCGACGTCCTCGCACGTTCGTAGTCGGATCGTCAAAGTCGACTTCCACCAAAGCGATATCCATCATCTCATCGAAAGACGGGACACCTTTGCCTCTATCAGTTAGCACGGCAAGGGGTGAAGCACAACAAAACTACCTATCTAGGCAAGTTTAAATGAGGCCGGAAACAACGAATAACAGTCCCGGTAAATCCCCATATGCATATTTTAATTTTGGTACTTTTCTGCCCTAAACCATATTTTATAGTTGTTAAACATGCAAAGAGATGCCACCATGTTAAACTATGCATTTTTCTACCCCATTTACATATAAAGTTTATTAAATTCGGAGCTACGGTTATTTAATTATGAAATAAACAATTTTAGCATGGCATAAGAGTAAATCTACACAAACAACAATTTAAACATTTTAAACATGGGTGAAAGTAGCATATTATTAATCTACACATAATTCTAAGCATTTTTCATATATAAAACATTTTAATCTGATGCACCATTTGTGAGTTATTAAATGAATGAAGTATGGGGGCTTTTCTGTAAAACTGCCAAACACCTGGATAAAAGATAAAATCGCAGATCTGAAAAAAAACATGGGTGGGCCGAAACTGCTGGCCCAATAGTGCACAGGGGGGCGCTAGATCTGCTGCTCACCATGTGCTTAGCCCGTTCGGAAAAAGAGGAGGCCTGCAAGGGTGGCGTTGGGCCTTAAGGCGATGCGAAGGGGGCAGCCCACATGCGCTACCACTCGTCCTCCCCGCTCGAACGAGCGCAGAAAACAGAGGAGGCAGCGCACGGCATGGCAGCGTCCATCGACGGGTCCCGGGGGCGTGGACCAGCAAGGAGGGTGACTGGAAGTGGTGTATCCGAGCACGGGACGACAAGGGCAACCGGATCCGGGGCGGAGAAGGCCGGCGGCATTGACCTGCGAAGGGCATAGAGAGAGAGACCATGAGAGAGCAGAGAGACGGAGAGAGAGCGGCGAAGAGAGAGGAGGGCAGGGAAGGTGGTATGGCGGACGAGGGAGCCGCTCGGGCATGGGCTCTCGGGCACGGGATGGTGGCCTGGTCTCGGGCACGGGCGATCTCTTGAGTGGCTCGAGGCAGGGCACCGTGGATCGAGAGGAGGGAGCTCGAGTTCGTCTCGATCTCGCATGAAAGGAAGCAGGCAGCAGCAGAAGGAACAGCAGGCCACGGTGGATCCCTCGGGGACGGATCCGATCCGGCAGCTGCGGGCAACCGGCGACGTCGGGAAGGCCATGGCGACTCGAGGTGGCGGCGGTCCATGGCGACGGTGGTGGTCCTGCAAGTACAGGGCATTTTCTGTCCAAGTCAGAGAGAGCCTTGAGAGAGAGAGAGAGACGAACAAAGGGAGGAAGAAGAACGAGGGAAGAAGGCGGGGTCGGCCTGGCAGTGGTGGTTCCAATCGCCGGCGGAAGAAGTAGCTCCAGGAGGTGTGGAGTTTGGGGATCGAGGAACAGGAGGGGGCTTGCGGGCTGATTGGAAGAAGAATGGGGATGGATCTCGAGGGAGATTTTGTGGAGTGGCGGCGGTGGCTAGCTGGGAGGATGGGACATCTCCCTAAATTTTAGGGTTGGCCTATACATATATAGCAAAAGGATTTTTGGATAGGGGCATTTGGTCCCTCCGATCTTAATCGGACGATCCCGGATAAATAGGTTAGGGGCCCCAAATAAGAAAACGGTGATGTTTTGTAGATGTTTGGGGATGATCCGGACACAACGGTAGCGACAGTCCGAGTCGGGTTCGGGACAACTATCGGACGCGCACGCGAGGAGGGCCGCGGGCTGACGAGAGAGGTTAGGTTGGACCTGGTGGTAGGTAGTGGGCTGTGTAGACGGTCTCGAGCTGAGAGAAGAGAAGAGAGGGAGGCCCGGCGACTGTTTCCGGAGACCGAAAACGTCCGACGTGTGCCCGGCTATAATGCTGCTATAGTTTAACGGTTGGGCTATCAAACGAACTCCGAATGCGATGAAACTTGACACACGGTCTATCTACACTATAATAAGACCACACACCAACTTTCAACCCAAACCGAGGACATTTTCCGGCCACTTATAAAATAATATTTTGGACGTGCCGCGGGCGCGTGCAAGGGTGTCTGGACTCAGAACGGACAACAGAAGGAACGGGGAGGCCGGGACGGATGCAAGTTTGAAAACATGCTGATGCAATGCACATGATGAAAGCAACCAACAAACAAAACACATGACAGCAATGAAAAACATGGAAGCCGTCTGGAGCGTCGGTCTCGGGGCGTCACAACACTCCACCACTACGAGAGGATCTCATCCCGAGATCTAGGATGGCACCGGAGGGAAAACGGAAGTGGAAGAGGTAAAACAAAGTTGCTTCTTTGACAATTGAGTGAAACCAAAGAACCTTGCGAGGTTGAACAAATTGAAAGGAATAATATCACGGAGGTGATCGAAGTTGTAAAACACCCTGTTAGGAACGAGGAACAAGGGAGAACAAATTCGTATAGCACTCTGGTTGAAAAGAGATGCAAGACTATATAAGTAGAAAAGAACTTGAGCAGAGGGCACAACACTCCGGTTAAAACAAGATAGAGAAGGAAAAAGAATGATATAATTTGGGCAGCATTCCGACTGAAAAGAAAAGGAATTGAATAAGAACATGACAAGATGAGAAGATACTTGAATGAAAACACGACACCTCGGTTGAATGGATAAGCAAAAGAAAGAACATGATCCTCACAATTCGAGATGATGTTAGAAAAGAGCAACATCACAATGCCTTCGGATAAAGGAATAGAAGGTAGATCGTCGGAACAAAAGAATGGAGAAAACAATGACAACTTCTGCCACAAATGAGCTTGGAAAGCACCCTTCCGAGAAGGTTATAACGGAGTTGTTGAAAACCAACAGCGAAAAGAGTAAGCTTGTTGTGGGCTTATGGAGAACATCTCAAATTAATGAGGTGACAACCTACCACTCACGGGAAAAAGATTTGATTAAGAACTAGAAAGGATAGAAAGCTTCTTCCACCGAGGTGATAGAGATAACTTGGATCATTGATAAGCACCACAATAGCAACATTCCTTAGGGAAGGCTTTAGGTGAAATATAACCCAAGATAACTCCAATGAAGAGATTGATGGGTTGCAAAAGTTCTCATGACCGAATTGAAAATGATGGGTTTAAAATATGTCATTCCGGACAACTTGTGAATCATGAAGCATGAAGGAAATTATGAAAAATGACATAACACCACCTCAAAAGATAAGGTAAAAAGAATTGCACTTCGGAATGCAAGATGAAGAAAGCTTGAACTCCTGAAAACAAACATGTGTAGAGCACCATGTTTAATTTTGAGTAAAGCTTGGCAGATCTTAACTCCGAGAGAAATCTTGAAGAACAACTGAAGAATGAAAGAAAACCTAGACGAACCATGATGTAGAGCCTCCAAGAAGAACTCCGGTAACAAAAGGATGATCAAATGAAAGGAAAGAGAAGTAGAAAACACAAGGTGAATCCTTGCAATGATTGGATGGAGCTTTGCGACGAGATAAAGCGGAAAACTTGGCACTCCAGAAAAGAAAAGATGAAGCACTGAAAACAAGAATTTTGATGAACCTCTGGAATAAGGAATTGAATTTATTCGACGAAACAAGAATACGAATTACATTATGCATATCCTTCATCAATTAAATTGATGACAAGCAACGGATTTGACATACTACTTATTGTCGTAGAAAGGATTAAGATAGATATTGCGCAACTTGGGAAGGTCTTCAACGCACCACCGGAAGGGTCTGGAAACAACGAATGAATTGATATGAAAACGAAGGAAGAAGAATTTTGAACAAACCACCGTAAGAATTGAAAACGAATGAAGTAAAAGGGATGAATCACCGGTAAGAATTAGAGAACGAGTGAAGATACTTGAGGGAATTTGATACAAGAGAACGAAGAGAGCACGAGCTGATTAGAGGATATTTGAACGATGCACCGGTAAGATTTTGGAGAACGATAGCTACACACTGAGAATGAATAACTCTGAGATGATGGGCTCCGGAGAATCAAACTGAAAAGAATCTTGAATTGCTCCAGATAGGCGAAAAGAATTCTCTCAACCGAAAACAATTATGAGAAGATGGCATCAAGCTAGCACCCTTAATCTTGAAGAGAATGGAGCAAGATATGGAAGAAAACTCTTCTTCGGTCTTCAAAATCTGAGAATTACGACAGGAAACACCACCATGAATTATTTAGACACTCTACAAGAATCAAAAATGAAGAAGTTGATCCAACGATGAAAAGAATTTGACCGATCTTGGAGAAATACATAATACTGATGATAATTCATTCTTACGTCAAACTTGGAAAAGAATTTGAGATTTGACTCCGGCGAAAATTAAAAGAGTCAGGTAAGATCCTGGGAAAAAGAACTGTGGGTTAGGGCCCACTCAAAAGATACACCGTTGAAAAGATTGCTTGAAAAATAGAGATTGCACCCGTTGAATTAAATGGATTGAATGAGATAACAACCTCGAAATAGGTTGAGCAGATCTTGAATGAAAAGATGAGCCTTCTGAGATATCTTCAGCACTCCGGAACAAAAGAATAGCGAGAAGAGGATGATTATGAGGTGCACCGGCATGAGAAAACATTTGAAACGAGGAAAAAATATGATCGACAAAGCTTGAATTGGATCCACCGGAGAAGAAAAGAATGCAGAATATTGAACTTGTAGCTTCCTTAGCATCTTCCCGAGAATCACCGGATAAGAACATTGACGAAAAAGAATGGACAGGCTTCCCGTCAATAAAAAGGATAGTTGAATAAGAAAAACGAGTCCTTGAAGAAAAAGGGTTGGGAGGGTGGGAAAAACAAAGGCAACTTGGGACGGATGAAACAAACACCGTTGAGAAGAAATGGTAATTGATCTTGCTGATGTTGAAATGATCGGATCCACTTGAAGAGAAACACGCCGGTTGAAAAGGATTGACAACACAATCTCGATGATCAAAAAGGATTAGTATTCACATAGAAATATGAGAACACCACATAGGAAAGGTATGGAATCAACACTTGACTTTGAAGCAACTCGAATACCACAACTAAAAATAAAACAAAGGATTGGCTTGCAAAATAAGCCGGGACAAACATATGATAGAGATTTCGTCCGAAGTTTTCGTGGTGGGGCCCACATGGGTTCGATTGTACAGCACCATCATGTGCAAGGCAGTGCACATGACATACGAAGCGTCCTCGAGTCAGCATAGCCAAGGACTCTTTAAGACACAACGAGACCACTGTAAAACCAACCGTGGATAGGCGGACCACTAGATGTCGAACCCCAATCTCATATCATGCATCTATCAGAAAGATATCCTAAGAGCTACTTGAATTCCCACTTATAAACTCCCGAAAATTTCCGATTATGCAATCAGGTGTTGGGGATATAGGGGAAGCATAATATCTCACCCAAAACTAGCAAATCCTACATCCAGCTGTATCCATCCTTCAACACATAACCAAGAAACCTTCGGAAATCATTTACCTCAACCTTCAAAAAGCATCCGTTATATGAGTTATGGCAACACTCCCGAACTCCCGCCCCAGTACTGGGTGGCGTCGAGGTTATCTCACCAACAACTGCATAAAAGAGATTTTCGATGTCGGTGAAACTCAGGTATTCCAGAACTGCAACGATAAAATTGTGATGACAACACCTCAGAGCTCAACTCCCCGGGACACTACCACAACCCCTAAATGTTAGGACGCACCAAGAACAATGTTCTCGTCACAAAACCATCGGAACGATTCTAAGATACCCGCGTGATCCTAAATTTTTTTTAGTGAAATTTGAGAAGAGAAGAGTCAAAACTCTACGTCGGGATGCCTCACCAGAGCGACGAAGGGACTGAGGAGTAAAAAGAATCCTACTCTCCGATATATATAGTCCTATAAGACTCAAAACTTTTTCTAGACACAACAACGCCAGCGATTCGATCAAGCAGGGGGCTCCTAAGTCGGGGAAGGCTCTGATTACCAACTTGTAACACCCACGATGCGGCTATATCTCCCACGTGTCGGAGCACGACTTAGAGGCATAACCGCATAGTAGGCATGTCGCAAGAGGGGTAATCTTTACGCATCCCATGTACTGAATAAGAAGGGATAAAGAGTTGGCTTACAATCGCCACTTCACACAATACATAAATATAGCATTACATAAATGTATCACCACTTCTCAAGAAACTCCAACAACTCAAGCAAGGAACCAAGAGCGTTGAAGAATACTACAAGGAGATGGACATTGCAATGATAAGAGCCAATGTCACGGAAGACAATGAACAAACAATGGCACGCTTCTTGAATGGCCTCAACCATCCCATCAAGAAGATCGCCGACTTCCAACCATACTCAAATCTCATCGAGCTAGTGCACCAAGCCACCAAAGCGGAACGACAAGTGCAAGATGATTTCAAGTATGCCAAGTTCTCGTCCAAGACCTACGGCTCCTCTTATCAAGCTCCTGCGACTTCGGCAACTCCTACCTCAACTAGAGAATCACCAAGTACCGGCGACAAGTCAAGTTCCAAGAAAGCTTCGTCAACTACAAGCCATCCTCCTACGAGCAACTTCAAGCCGAGAGCTTCTTCATCATCTACCCCGACCAATGAGACCGTCAAGACGAGTTCCTTCGAGTGTTTCACTTGCGGAGGCCAAGGCCACAAGTCCTACGAGTGCACCAAGAAGCGAACCTTGGTCTTCAACGACGATGGCACTTATGACTCCATGAGCGAAGGCGAAATGAAAGCCCTCGAGCAAGTCGCCATGCACCGCCAAGTGAACAATAAAGAAGAACAAGTCTTTTGTGATGAAGACTCAAATCCCCACTTGTTGTCTCCAAAGTCTTGACCCTCCAACATAACCAAGAAGAAGACCAAAGATGCAACATATTCCTCACCAAGGCCGGCATCAATGGACGATCCGTCAAGGTCATCATCGATATAGGAAGTTGCCATAATCTCGCAAGTGAAGAACTTTGCTCCAAGCTCCAATTGCCCAAGACGAAGCATCCACATCCATACAAAGTGCAATGGCTTAGTGACTCCGGCACTATCCAAGTCGAGCACCGAGTACAAGTCTCCTTCAAGATCGGCGCCTACGAAGACACCTTGGAGTGCGACGTCGTTCCAATGACCGTTTGTCATCTTCTCCTTGGACGGCCATGGCAATTCGATAGTGGAGTCGTACACAACGGCCTAACGAACCACTACATCTTCAAGATGAAGGGCAAGGAGTACGTTCTCCGTCCAATGTCGCCAAGTCAAGTGATCACCGACAAGCACGCCACCCATCGTGGAGATCATAGTGGGAGAGCGAGCCACCAAAAAGAGAGTGAGCGCCACAAGCCAAAATCGAGTGCCTCCACGATGAGCAAAAACAAGAACCTAGTTCTATTTGCCACCAAACGTGAGATGAGAGAAGTGTGTGAGAACCCATCTAGTGTCCTACACTACGCCCTCGTGTGCAAGGACAATGCACAACAAACTAACACTTCTCACACTCTTCCTCTAGTATTGTCTTCTCTTTTGCAGGAATTTCAAGATGTTTTCCCCGATGAGCTCCCTCCGGGACTACCTCCACTATGAGGCATTGAGCACCGCATCGACCTCATCCTCGGAGCACCGCTTCCGAACAACGCTCCCTACCACGTCAAGTTCTTGCGTTACTTTTGGAACACCTTATGCGCCAAGCTCGGACTCAAGTTACTCTTCTCCACGGCGTACCACCCTCAAACCAACGGCAAAACGGATGTGACGAACCGTACACTCTCCACTCTACTATGAGTCTTAATCAAGAAGAACATCAAGGAGTGGGAGGAGTGCTTACCCATCGCCAAGTACGCCTACAACCGCGCAAGACATTCGACTACCGGCAAGTCTCCCTTCGAGGTTGTCTACAGTTTCAACCCGTTGTCCCCATTGGACATCCTACCTCTACCACTCCACGAGCGCACAAACATGGACGTGAGTGACCGAGCCAACCACCTCAAGAAGATGCATGAAGATACAAGGAACACCATTGAGCTCCAAGTACAACGACTCGAGACCAACCTCAACGTCATCAAGAATCACATGATATTCAACATTGGAGATCTTGTGTGGCAACACCTTCGCAAGGAACGTTTCCCCAACGAACGCAAGTCCAAGCTACTACCACGAGCCGATGGACCATTCAAGGTGCTTGCCCGCTACAACAACAACGCATACAAGACCGACATCCCACGTGACAAGTACTCCGTGAGCGACATCTTCAACGTCAAAGATCTCTCCCCATACCATGGTGATGAGGATTTCGATCCGAGGTCGGATCTTCCCCAAGGGAGGGGAAATGATGTGGAGCATCCCAAGGTCATCCCCATGGACCTACCATTGTCTCATCAAGTGCCTAGTGGACCCATGACTCGATCACGTGCAAGAGCTCTTGAAACCGAGGTGACATCTCTCCTCTCACAATTCCACTTCGATGCACATGAATCATGGCTACTACCTCATATGGACACTTTGTGCATACTCAGGAACCATGGAGAAGCTAAGGAGCAAGGACAAGAAGAAGATGAAAATGGACGAGAAGACGGAGAAGAAGGAGGCTTGAAGGAAAAGTCCCAGCCACCGGACGACCGGCTGGGACCGGACGTCCGGCGCCTGAAGCATCAGCCGAGCCCCAGCCAGCGGACGTCCGGTCTAGACCGGACGACCGGTGCCCCGACACCCAAAGCAAACAAGCGGACGTCCGGTCCGGACCGGACGACTGGCGCACCTGCACCCGAACCAAAGTCAGCGGAAGACTGACGCCTCCGGATGTCCGGCACCCCCATCACAGAACAGAACCAGCGGACGACCGGAGGACACCGGACGTCCGGCAGCTCCTGAGACACCGGACGACCGGTCCCCAGCAGACGTCCGGTACCTGTCTGCGCACAATGTTCGGGCCCGAGGCCCATGTACCCTTTCGCTTCGCCCCCATTTGCACTTAGACTATAAATAGACCTCCCCCACCTCCTTTCTAGGGTTAGAATTGGTTTAGCCCATTTGAGAGATAGAGCATTGCTCATCCATATCGGATCTACTCCACGAGAGAGACCGCGGCCCCTCTTCCGAGAAGATCCACCTTGGATTCAAGACCCCATTACGGGAAGATCCCCTTGTGGATTCAAGACCTCCTCACGGAGAAGAACTGGTTACCGTGTATCATCCCTAGTTGCCCGTGGATTCGTGTATCGTTCCTATGTACTCGAGGATCTAGCCCATGTGTGACTTATTCATGTCGGTTTAGTAATTTCCTCTTGTGTTTTCCTTCCATTCATCCTCGTGTTCTTCGTGTTTTCCCCGGGATCCGCTCCTTTCGTGAAAGACCGGGCGATTAGGGTCTCCACCCTACATCACTATGCTCCATAGGATATCATGTGAAAATTCTATTGGTCACATCATGTTTGCCAATCCTTTGAACTTGTCATATGCTATGAGTGAGATCTCTCAAATTGCATCATTTCAATCTCAACATAGTGACTATGCATGCCCCGTTACAATAAATCCCATTTGCACTTATGGCATAGATGACGAGATGATGGTCATTGGCTTTTGTTTTTCTTGTGATGATATTGCCATGCTTCCTTTACATGATTTGCGCAATTCATCTACTGTGCCATGCCATGATCACATTGTACCAAATATGATTTGTTTTGGATGTTGTCATAATTGTTTGCACTGTATGCATTCCATGAATAACAATGCTCTACATATTTCTTGTGATGCATTACACACTTTGGGTCTCCATTATGCTATACATAACAACAAACCTATCATGATGGATGACATGTTTCTATATCACGCATCTCATTTATTCGAGCATTGGATATTTTGTGCTAACCAACACAAGCACGTGCGCATCATGATGGATGATGTGTACATCTACCACGCACACACAATTTTCCCTTTGTCTTTGTTTTGTGTAAGTACTCACGTATACTCGTCAACCTCTCAATACCAAGAGTTGACGAAACAAGCTCTTGAGAGCATAGATGACTTGGGATCCCGTGAACTACCCTCCCCACCGCTCTCTTCGCGCATCTCTCTCACTTGGATCTCACATGGCTATGGGCTATATACTGCTTCTCGCTTCTTGCTCATTTTACCGTGTTCACTTTGCATGCTATGCTATGCTTGCTTCTATGCCTTTGCCATGCAATTGTGACCCTTGCTTGCATCTACCCATGATTCACCATTATGCTACTTCTATGTGTATTTGCATGCTTGGTGGAGATCCTTGTTGCTATTGCCATGTTTATCATGTGCCTCATGCTATTGATGCTATTTTGCTCATCTCTTGCCTTCATGCTTGTGATGTGTCTTGTGCATTATTCATGACTACCATTTCCACACATGACATACTTAACATGATTCCTTCTAGTACGTTGCATCTTTGCACTACTAGCTTGCTTGCCTTGATTCATATGATTGCTTGCTTTGTCGCATCACCCATGTTCCATTATTACTTGCTTTCTTGGGTTGATGACGTATATGTTCATGCCTCTCACATGATACATCTTGTGATGCATGCTTGCTTGCTTGCGCCTATTCTATTTGGTTGTTCTCACATCATATGCCTCCATACTATGAAATGCTCCCTTGTCCTTTCTTATGATGAGCATGATGCATCCACTTGTTGGGTATTTTACCGCACGAATGATAGGTTTTCCGCTAACCTCATTTGTTTTTCCGAGTGTTTGTCATGTTCTTTCAGGTTGAAGGATTCACAAGGCGATACCGTCATGACACAATTTGGTCATGTGAAGGCATACACGATGTGCAACACCAACATTTGCGAGAATCTCCTAAAGGTGAACTCCTTCCCTTTGAGCCATCCTCAAATATGCATATTGGATGGGTCACTCTTTCATTGTTGTTCCCTTCTTCTTGTCTACATGTTACATCTATTGGATGGAGGACCGACATTGGAGATGGAACCCATGGACCTTCAAGTTGAGGAGCGCTCGGACTTATTGGATGCACCTTCGAACCTCCACTCATGCCACAACATCGAGCATTGGTATACCAAGACCTCCATATGTGTTGATTGTGTTCATAAATGTCATGCTCGATGGACATATCATACACATAACAAATTTGCATCTTATGCATGGATTGACTCACATCATGATTGCCTTGTTGCATCTTGTATTCCCATGTCATCCATGATATATGAGCTTGTGCATTTCATTAGAAAATTTGTTGTGATATACCTTGATGGCATATTCATACGTCATGATCTTATTGCCTACCATCAATTGCATGATCACATCACATTGAGCATCCATTACCATATTCATGCTTTTGATAAACCGTCTCACTATGACATCATTTTGCACCATGGTTGCATTGATCACATCCACAATACATTTGTGTGCACAATGAATGATTTTGCTCCCATGAATGCTTTACATGTCATTTTACATCATTTGGATAAGCATCTCATGCATCTTCATGAACAATTCCTTTGGACGAACTCATGTTTATTTGATGGACACCTTGTGTGCATTAACCATTGTATTTCCGAGTGTTGTTTGTGTTTGCTCTTCTTGCATGTATACCACTCCGGCGACACCTTGGAGTACTTGGATTGCGCAATGTCTTCAACTCCGTCCAACTACAAGTCCGTCCATGACTACCGTTTCCATGGTGATGAGGATCACGATCCGAGGTCGGATCTTTCCCAAGGGGGGGGGGAGATGTTGCGGAGCATCCCACGTTCATCCCCATGTAAACTCCGACTACTCTCCAAGCCCTAAGAGAACATAAGACGAGACATCATCTATACACCATTGGACACAAGGTGAACTCGCTCCTCTTCGAACCATCACTTTCCATATGAGAGACATGGCTACTACCTCAAACATGTGTGCTATGCATGACCAGGAACCAAGAGGAAGACCATGGACAAGAAGGCGAGGACACCAAGCGCGAGGAACAAGAAGAAGAGCTACGGAAGAAGCTCCAGCCACCGGACGAACGGGCGGGACCGGACGTCCGACGCCTGAAGGCCCACCGGACGACCGGCCCGGACCGGACGACCGGCAATCCCACACCCGAGCCAAACGAGCGGACGTCCGACAAGTCCCGGACGTTCGACACACTCCAGCGACCGGACGTCCGACCGTCTCCGGAAACCCGGTGCCACGTTAGCAGAGCCAAAACGTCGGACGTCCGACAAGTACCAGATGATCGGACCCTCGTGAGCCACCGGACGTCCGGTTCCCGTCGGACGTCCGACGCCTGTCTGTGCACAGTGTATCGGGCCAAGCCCATGTATCCCTTCGCCCTCACTTACCCCTTCGTGGCCCTAGACTATATATACTCCTCCACCTCCACCATTTGAGGGTTAGCGTTGGTTTAGCTCATACTTAGAGATAGAGCTTCGCTCATCCACATCGGATCTACTCCTCGTGAGAGACCGCGGCCTCTTCGGAGAAGATCCCTTTGGATTCAAGACCTCCTTTCGGAGAAGAACATCAAGACCTCCTCACGGAGAAGACCGGCTACCTTTGTATCGTCCGTTGTTGACTTTGGATCGTGTATCTTCTCTTATGTATTCGAGGATCTAGCACATGTGTGACTATCTTGTTGGTTTGAGTGTTCCTCTTTGTGCCCCTTTGTGATTTCCCCTCGTGTTTCCTCCTCGTGTTCTTCGCGGGATTCCGCTCCTATTGTGAAATATCGGGCCATAGGGTTCTACCCTACATCAATGACGCTTGTTCAACTTGGTTTGACCCTTAAGATACTTGAGGGTCTCATGATCGATATGAATGATAAACTCATGGGGACGAAGGTAATGTTCCCATTCACGCAAAACGCGGACTAAAGCATATAGCTCTTTGTCATAGATGGCGTAACTGAGTGGCGCTTCGAAAAGTTTCTCACTAAAGTAAGCTATGGGGCGCTTCTCTTGCGTTAACACACCCCCTATGCCATTACCACTAGCATCACAATGAATCTCAAAAGGCTTGTCAAAGTTGGGTAAAGCAAGCACGGGAGCATGAGTAAGCAAATTCTTAAGCTCATTGAATGCGGTATCTTGGGATGGTCCCCAAACAAAAGGCGCATTCTTCTTGCTCAAAGCATGCAAAGGCGAAGCAATGGTGCTAAAATCCTTCACAAAGCGACGATAGAAAACCGCAAGTCCAAGGAAACTACGCACTTGATGCAAGTTTGTTGGTTGCGGCCAAGTCTTAATAGCATTGATCTTGGACTCATCAACATGAACACCCTTAGAAGAAACAACAAAACCCAAGAAAACGAGCTTATCAACACCAAAAAGGCATTTCTCCATATTAGCATAGAGGTGCTCTTTTCTAAGAGTTTGCAAAACGGTGCGGACATGGGTGACATGCTCTTTGATAGATTTGCTAAACACAAGAATGTCATTGAAGTAAACCACGACAAATATACCAATGTAAGGGCGAATGACATGATTCATAAGGCGCATAAAAGTGCCCGGTGCTTCCGAGAGACCCATAGGCATGACTAACCACTCGTACAAACCAAACTTGGTTTTGAATGCGGTCTTCCATTCATCACCTTCTTGTATGCGGATTTGATAGTAACCACTCTTAAGATCAATTTTGGAAAATATAGTGGCACCACTAAGTTCATCTAGCATATCATCTAGGCATGGAATGGGATATCTATAGCGAACGGTGATAGCATTGATAGGTCTACAATCGGAGCACATGTGAAAGCTACTGTCACGTTTTGGCACAAGAATGACCGGTACGGCACAAGGGCTCAAACTTTCACGCACATGTCCATGGTCTATGAGATGCATTACTTGCCTTTGTATTTCTTTGGTTTCTTCGGGGTTGACGCGGTAGGGAGCTTTGTTCAGAAGCGGTGCTCCGGGGATGAGGTTGATGCGGTGCTCAATGCCTCGTAGTGGAGGTAGTCCCGGGGGTAGCTCATCGGGGAAAACATCTTGGAATTCCTGCAATAAAGAAGATAACACCAAGGGTAGATTGTGAGAGGTGTTAGTTTGTGGTGCCTTGTCCTTGCACAATAGGACATAATTTAGTACACTCGATGGGTTCTCACACACTTCCCTCATCTCATGTTTGGTGGCAAAGAGAACTAAGTTTTTCTTGTCGCTCATCGTGGAGGCGCTCAATTTGGGCTTGTGGCGCTCACTCTCTTTTTGGTGGCTCGCTCTCTCACTATTTTCTCCGTGATGGGTGGCTTGCTTGTCGGCGATCACTTGACTTGGGGACATGGGACGTAGCACAAACTCCTTTCCTTTCATCTTGAAGCTATAGTGGTTTGTACGCCCATTGTGGACGACTCCTCTATCGAATTGCCATGGCCGTCCAAGGAGAAGATGACAAACGAACATTGGAACGACGTCACACTCCAAGGTGTCTTCGTAGGCGCCGATTTTGAAGGAGACTTGTACTCGGTGCTCGACTTGGATGGTGCCGGAGTCACTAAGCCATTGCACTTTGTATGGATGTGGATGCTTCGTCTTGGGCAATTGGAGCTTGGAGCAAAGTTCTTCACTTGCGAGATTATGACAACTTCCTCCATCGATGATGACCTTGACAGATCGTCCATTGATGCCGGCCTTGGTGTGGAATATGTTGCATCTTTGGTCTTCTTCATGGTGATGTTGGAGGGTCAAGACTTTGGAGAGAACAAGTGCGGGACTTGAGTCTTCATCGCAAAAGACTTGTTCTTCTTCATTGTTCACTTTGCGGTGCATGGCGACTTGCGCAAGGGCTTCCATTTCTCCTTCACTCATGGAGTCATAAGTGACATCGTCGTTGAAGACCATGGTTCGCTTGTTGGTGCACTCATAGGACTTGTGGCCTAGTCCTCCGCAAGTGAAACACTTGAAGGAACTCGTCTTGACGGTCTCATCGGTTTGGGTTGACGATGATGAAGCTCGCGGCTTGAAGTTGCTCGTAGTAGGATGGCTTGTATTTGACGAAGCTTTCTTAGAAGTCGATTTGTAGATGTTGGTAGAAGAAGGCTTTGTAGTCGGTGTTGGAGTCGTTGAAGCTTGGTTGTTGGTGAAGCCGTAGGACTTGGATGAGAACTTGGCATACTTGAAATCATCTTGCACTTGGCGTTCCGCTTTGGTAGCTTGGTGCACTAGCTCGATGAGATTTGAGTATGGTTGGAAGTCGGCGATCTTCTTGATGGGATGATTGAGTCCATTCAAGAAGCGTGCCATTGTTTGCTCATCATCTTCCGTGACATAGGCTCTAATCATTGCAATCTCCATCTCCTTGTAGTATTCTTCAACGCTCTTGGTTCCTTGCTTGAGTTGTTGGAGTTTCTTGAAGAGGTCGCGGTTGTAGTAGGTAGGTACGAAGCATCCTCATGACATCCTTCATTTGCGCCCAAGTAATGATGGGTGGTTCACCTCTTGCCGCGGTGCTCAATGACTTGTTCCCACCAAATGAGCACATAGTCTTGGAACTCAAGGGGTGCCATTGCGATCTTCTTCTCTTCTTCATAATTGTGCAAACGGAAGATCTTGTCAACTTTCAATGCCCATGAAAGGTACTCTTTGGGATCGTTGCTTCCGTTGAACTTGGGCATGGTGAACTTGAGCTTGTCGTAGCGTTGCTCTTCATTGTGTTGGGGTCGGGGATGGTGACGCCCATGTTGTAGATGATTGTTCAACGCATGGTGCTCTTGGCACGGAGGGTTGTCAACCTCATGTTGCACTTGTCGTGGAGGATTCCCATTGTCTTCATGCTCTCGATGAACTTGATGGTCTTGGCGAGCTTGTGGAGGAGCTTCTCGAGCTCGAGGAGGGACTTGACGGTGCACACAAGCTTGATAAATCCTCTCACGGACTTCTTCGTGAAGTGCTTCGGCATGGTCACGAGCTTGTTGGCCTCGGTCGGCTATGGCTCGATTTGAATCGCGTAGAGCTCATTGTGCCTCAAGTGCTTGAGCGTTACGGAGTTGTTGTTCTTGGCGTTGTGCCTCGGCATCTTGTGCATTTTGGTGTATACGTGCGTTCTTCCTCTTCATGTTGGCGTTGTCGTTGCCGTTCTCGTGCTAGCGCAAAGGCTTCTTGGGTTTGACGTTGTCGGTGCTCTTGCGAGTCGGTGTCGCGTAGAGGATTGAGGCTTGCTTGATGCTCATTGCGTGCGGCACGTAGAAGAGTGTTCGATGATGGTGTACTTGAGCCGGAGAGGGTAAAGTCGGAGTGGCGACTTGAACGGCTCCTTCTTGAAGTGGAAGAAGAGCGGTTGAGCAACAAAGCGCGAATCTTGTCCATCCTTGCGTCATTCTCTTGCTTGTGATCGTCGAGCTTGTAGTCGAAGTAGTCCCTTGTACGTTGCTCGGAGAGTCGCAATTCTGTGGCGAGGTTGTCAATGCGGTCACTCATGGCTTGTTGTTCTTGATGCAAAGCATGTTGTGCACCAAAGAGGTGGCTTTTGGTGACGAAGGAGTTCATGTCATCATCTTGCTCCGCGAAGAGTGGGTTGGTAGATGTACTTGGCCTATCCATCATTCCAAGACAAATGTGAGTGGTAGAAAGAGAAGAACGAATACCAAATGTACCTTGACCGAAGATGAAAGTGGATCGATGATCACTCCAATGTAGGACAAGGGAAAAGCCCAATTGGTACGAATTCTTGTCGGTTTCTCACACCTACACAAGTAAAAGCTTATGGTGGAGCTTGGTTAGGATGGTGGCACAATTTTTTATGTGAATGTAAGCAAGATTCAATAATGTTGGAGAAGATTCACGACTTGTAAATGCAACAAGTAGACCAATAGCAAGATGTGGTACATGGAAACACGACACACGGAAAGATAAATGGGGTCGTGCAACCAAGGGTGAGCCAAAATGTGGAATCCACGAAAATGCTCTTGTTGCACAACACTAGAGAGACGCTAGCACGATTGCAAAATAGGCGGATATGAACTTGTGCACAACCTACTAAGCAAAAATGCAACGACTTCTATCCCAAGTATGAGGTTCCGGAGATATGATCCAAGATGATCGAGTATGACAATCTTAATGTTGTATTGATAGAGGCAAAGGTGTCCCGTCTTTCGATGAGATGGTGGATTTCGCTTTGGTGGAAGTCGACTTTGACGATCCGACTACGAACGTGCGAGGACGTCGCGCCTTAGCAATCGCTAAACCAACTCCGAGAGGTTATTGACCACGCCGGAGCACGATCAACCTGACCACGAGGGTCTGTTTCCTGCGAGCAAACGAAGAACAAGCAAGAAACTAAGATTGCAATCTGGATATTGCGATATAAGATGAAAGCTTTATTGATCAAGGTGGGGTTCTGTGACGCCTTTGTCTGGTCGTTGAACACAAACGAAGTACGCGAAGTTGCAGCTATGGCGAACTTTTAATCTAAACAAAACCCAATGTCTAAACGGTGCCCTAAGGGCTGTATATATGGAGGAAGAGAGGGGGAATTTCGTGGCCCTTGGTGGAGGGGTCCGAAATCAACCCTATCTCTTGTTTCCCCACACATACGGACTCTAAAAATAGCCTATACTTATGTATTTCGAAATTACATGGGCCTGGCCCAATAAAAAGGTGACGCAGCACCTATAATAGCCTCGGGACGAAATTTATGAAGTGGCATCTTGTATATTTCGTCCAAGGCTTCATGCACCCATTATGGTGGCTTCAAAGTCCTGGAATCATCACTTGTAACTCCGTTCTTGTTCCCCTTGCGCATGGCATCATCTCCATGCTTGTTCTTGCTCCAATGTTCATCCTTCTCCAAGCTAGGCCCTTCATTTGTAAGCAAAACAAATGTATCCAATTTAGGCAGCATCATATT
This sequence comes from Triticum dicoccoides, assembly GCF_002162155.2. NCBI lineage: Eukaryota > Viridiplantae > Streptophyta > Magnoliopsida > Poales > Poaceae > Triticum > Triticum dicoccoides. Next base: position 462,141,478 of record NC_041388.1, on the reverse strand, counting down.
CTCATGAACATTAGAATCATTACCAAGAAACGAAAGTACCTGATAATTTAATTGGCGTGCGCGAGCTCTAGTAATTGGTCCAGTATGTATAGCAGCAGGGGCTGTGGGTGTAACAATTGTATTGATGTCCTCATCATCCTCCCCTTCTTGAAATGAAGTCGTCCTCGACGGAAGTTCATCTTCCTCACCCAAATAAGGCTTCAAATCTGCAATGTTAAAAGTGGGACTAACCCCAAAATCTGCAGGCAGCTCAAGTTTATATGCATTATCATTTATTTTCTCTAACACCTTAAAGGGACCATCAGCACGTGATAGAGGCAAAGGTGTCCCGTCTTTCGATGAGATGGTGGATTTCGCTTTGGTGGAAGTCGACTTTGACGATCCGACTACGAACGTGCGAGGACGTCGCGCCTTAGCAATCGCTAAACCAACTCCGAGAGGTTATTGACCATGCCGGAGCACGATCAACCTGACCACGAGGGTCTGTTTCCTGCGAGCAAACGAAGAACAAGCAAGAAACTAAGATTGTAATCTGGATATTGCGAATATAAGATGAAAGCTTTATTGATCAAGGTGGGGTTCTGTGACGCCTTTGTCTGGTCGTTGAACACAAACGAAGTACGCGAAGTTGCAGCTATGGCGAACTTTTAATCTAAACAAAACCCAAAGTCTAAACGATGCCCTAAGGGCTGTATATATGGAGGAAGAGGGGGGAATTTCGTGGCCCTTGGTGGAGGGGTCCGAAATCAACCCTATCTCTTGTTTCCCCACACATACGGACTCTAAAAATAGCCTATACTTATGTGTTTCGAAATTACATGGGCCTGGCCCAATAATAAGGTGACGCAGCACCTAAAATAGCCTCGGGACGAAATTTATGAAGTGGCATCTTGTATATTTCGTCCAAGGCTTCATGCACCCATTATGGTGGCTTCAAAGTCCTGAAATCATCACTTGTAACTCCGTTCTTGTTCCCCTTGCGCATGCCATCATCTCCATGCTTGTTCTTGCTCCAATGTTCATCCTTCTCCAAGCTAGGCCCTGGTAATTTAGTTGGCGTGCACGAGCTCTAGTAATTGGTCCAGTATGTATAGCAGCAGGGGCTGTGGGTGTAACAATTGTATTGATGTCCTCATCATCCTCCCCTTCTTGAAATGAAGTCGTCCTCGACGGAAGTTCATCTTCCTCACCCAAATAAGGCTTCAAATCTGCAATGTTAAAAGTGGGACTAACCCCAAAATCTGCAGGCAGCTCAAGTTTATATGCATTATCATTTATTTTCTCTAACACCTTAAAGGGACCATCAGCACGTGGCATTAGCTTTGATTTGCGCAAATCAGGAAATCTATCCTTACGCAAATGTAACCAAACAAGATCTCCAGGTGCAAACACAACATGTTTTCTACCCTTATCTCCAGCAAGTTTATATTTAGCATTCATACGCTCAATGTTTTCCTTAGTTAACACATGCATTTTTAAAATTAATTCAGCACGTTGTTTAGCATCAAAATTAACCTTCTCCGAAGATGGAAGAGGCAACAAATCAATAGGTGCACGAGGTAGGAAACCATACACAACTTCAAAAGGGCACATCTTAGTAGTAGAATGCAATGAACGATTATAAGCAAATTCAATATGAGGCAAGCATTCCTCCCACATTTTCTTATTATTCTTCAAAACAGCCCTAAGCATAGTAGACAACGTTCTATTGACTACTTCAGTTTGTCCATCAGTTTGGGGGTGACAAGTAGTACTAAAAAGCAGTTTAGTCCCCAACTTAGCCCATAAACATCTCCAAAAGTGGCTAAGAAATTTAGTATCACGATCTGAAACAATAGTATTTGGCACACCATGCAAGCGAATAATTTCACGAAAGAACAAATCAGCAACATTAACAGCATCATCGCTTTTATGACATGGTATAAAGTGTGCCGTTTTCGAGAATCTATCCACGACAACAAATATGCTATCCCTCCCCTTCTTTGTTCGAGGTAAACCTAAAACAAAGTCCATAGATATATCCTCCCAAGGAACACTAGGTACAGGCAAAGGCATATATAAACCATGAGGATTGAGTCGTGACTTAGCTTTTTGACATGTAGTGCATCGAGCAATAAAACGCTCAAAATCCCGTCTCATCTTTGGCCAAAAGAAATGTGTAGCAAGTACGTCCTCCGTCTTCTTCACGCCAAAGTGTCCCATTAATCCTCCTCCATGCGCCTCCTGTAACAACAAAAGACGAACGGAGCTAGCTGGAATGCATAGCTTGTTAGCACGAAACACAAATCCATCGTTAACGACGAACTTGTTCCACATTCTTCCTTCTTTACAATTCTGCATTACATCTTTAAAATCAGCATCATGCACATATTGATCTTTGATGGTCTCCAAACCAAATATTTTGAAGTCAAGTTGTGAAAGCATAGTATAGCGGCGAGACAATGCATCAGCAATAACATTTTCTTTTCCCTTCTTGTGTTTAATGACATAAGGAAAAGTCTCAATGAATTCAACCCATTTAGCATGTCTACGATTCAGTTTAGCTTGACTTTTAATATGTTTCAAAGATTCATGATCAGAATGTATAACAAATTCTTTGGGCCATAAATAATGTTGCCATGTTTCTAAAGTCCGAACAAGAGCATATAATACTTTATCATAAGTAGAATAATTCAGACTAGGCCCACTCAATTTTTCAGAAAAGTATGCAACAGGTTTGCCATCTTGTAATAACACACCGCCTAATCCAATTCCACTAGCATCACATTCAAGCTCAAAAGTCTTATTAAAATCAGGAAGTTGGAGTAAAGGAGCATGTGTCAACTTATCTTTCAATACCGAGAAGGCTTCTTCCTGTGCGGTACCCCAAAGAAAAGGCACATCTTTCTTTGTAAGCTCATTGAGAGGTGCAGCAATGGTGCTGAAATCTCTCACAAAACGCCTATAGAATCCAGCGAGGCCAAGAAAACTCCTCACTTGTGTGACCGTTTTGGGTTGCGGCCAACTCTCAATAGCTTCAATCTTGGCTTTATCAACTTCAATTCCCTGTGGAGTAACAACATAGCCAAGAAAAGATACTCGGTCGGTGCAAAAGGTGCACTTCCCAAGGTTACCAAACAAATGTGCATCACGTAGAGCAATAAAAACATCACGTAAATGTTCCAAATGTTCTTCCAAAGATCTGCTATAAATCAATATGTCATCAAAGTAAACTACCACAAATCGTCCAATGAAAGCACGTAAAACTTCGTTCATTAATCTCATGAAAGTACTAGGTGCATTAGTTAACCCAAAAGGCATGACTAACCACTCATATAATCCAAACTTAGTTTTGAATGCTGTTTTCCATTCATCTCCTAATTTCATACGAATTTGATGGTATCCACTACGCAAATCAACTTTGGAGAATATTGTAGAGCCACTCAATTCATCAAGCATATCATCTAGCCTAGGAATAGGATGACGATAACGAATAGTAATATTATTAATGCCTCTACAATCAACACACATACGTGATGTACCATCCTTTTTCGGCACTAGAATAATAGGAACAGTACAAGGACTAAGGGATTCGCGTATATAACCTTTTCGAGAAGCTCTTGTACTTCACGCATAATCTCCTTCGTCTCCTCTGGATTGGTACGGTATGGTGCACGGTTTGGCAGTGAAGCACCGGGAATTAAGTCAATCTGATGCTCAATCCCTTGAATAGGCGGTAATCCCGGTGGCACGTCTTGTGGAAAGACGTCAGCGAAGTCCTGCAAAATGTTAGTGACAGCAGGAGGCAAAGAGGAAGGCATGTCCTCGAATGAAAATAATGCCTCTTTGCACACGAAAGCATAGCAAACAGATTTGCTGAAATCTAGCTCATCAATATCAGATTTGGTGGCAAATAAACATGCACTTCTCAATTTAATTTCAGAAGCAACACTAGATGGTTTATTATTAGGCTTCATTTGTTGCTCAAATTCTTTTGCCACAATCTGATTTTCACTCTTATTCATCTCCTGTTTTGCTTTATTAGCTCTATTAATATCATCTTTCAAAATGGAATCAGGAGTCATAGGAAGCAAAGTAATATTTTTATCCTTATGAACAAGAGTATAGTGATTGTTTCTACCATGGTGTACAGAATTTTTATCAAATTGCCATGGTCTACCAAGTAATAAGGAACATGCTTGCATAGGTACCTCATCACAATCAACATAATCAGCATATGTAGAGATACTAAAATGCACACGAACAGTACGTGTTACCTTAACCTTGCCGCTGTTGTTGAACCATTGGATGTAGTAAGGATGTGGATGTGGTCTTGTGGTGAGAGAAAGCTTCTCCACCATCTCCATGCTAGCCAAGTTGTTGCAGCTCCCTCCGTCTATTATGACGCGCACAGAACGTTCCTTCACAACTCCCTTGGTATGGAACAAATTGTGCCTCTGATTTTGCTCAGCTTGTGTGACCTGCACACGAAAAACACGTTGAGCAACTAAACATTCATACCTGTCAGCGTCTTCAGGAGCCATGTATTGCGTCTCATGATCAGAATCATCTCCACCATGTTCTTCACGTGTAATAAGAGCCAATGTCTCCTCATCATAGTCACTAGCGGACTCATATCCACCACCCTCGGTAGCAATCATCACACGCGGAGATTTGCATTCTCTCGCATAATGACCTCCTCCCTTACAACGACGACAAATAGTATCACTTGTGTGCCCTGTTGATGCCATGGAAGAAGAAGAACGCTGTGCAGGCCCCGCAGGTGCGCTCTTGGCAGATAATGGTGGTTGTGCCTGTTTTCTTGTATCACGGCTGGAGGTGGCACCGGATGGAGGTGCTGGTGCAGTTGAAGTAGAAGATGCACGTGGTGTCCATGATGAAGGTCGTCCTGCAGAAAAGTTAGTTCGCCCCAATGCTTGTCGATCCTGCACTTCACGTTCAGCTTTACAAGCAAGATGGAATAAACGAGTGATGTTAGTATACTCCTTATAGTCTAGAATGGTCTGAAACTCTCTATTTAATCCACCCAGAAAACGTGCAAGCATAGCTTCATTCTCCTCAACAATACCACATCTAATCATGCCAGTTTGTAATTCCTAATAATATTCTTCTACAGAATTTTTCCCTTGTCTTAAACGCTGCAATTTTTGAAGCAATTCACGTTGATAATATGTTGGAACCCAACGCGTACGCATAGCAGTTTTCAAAGCAACCCAAGTAGTTGGAATAGGATATAATCTACAATGTTCAGACCACCATACACATGCAAAACTAGTGAAAGCACAAACAACAGCAGCAACTCGTCTCTCCTCAGGATATTGTAAACATGTAAATCGTTGTTCAGTTTCTAACTCCCAAGTAAGATATATATCAGGAACATATCTACCCTCAAATGGTGGAATATTCAATTTCAGTTTAGGAATATGGACATCATCTCGTACCTGAGGTGGTGGTGCAGGCCTACCATTACGAATATATACCTGAGGTCGACCTGCTGGTGGTGGTACAGGTGGCTGCACGTAGTGCTGATTTTGATCAACCTCATCCTCATAATCTCCCACATAATCATCCTCCTCCGCATCAGCAGCAGGAGCCACAGAAGTATCAACAGCAGCACCAACAGTTTGGCCAAATGCAAGAGGAACACGGCTTGCTCGGTGGAGGTCTGTTTCGCGACGCGGAGGTAGTCATTGTTGTTGTTGTTGGAGAGGTGCGTTAGGTGCAGCGGGTGGTGGTGGTGGAAGACGCGCGAGCAATTCATTAAACTTGTTATCGAGCTTTGTTTCGAGCGTCTTCTCAAGGCCAGTGATCTTCTCCATGGCCTCTTCAAAATTGTTCAGCACATCTTGCACCTGTTCAGTCATCATTTGCTGAAACTTATCATGAAGCTCCTTGTCCGATAAATTCTCCCAGTCAATCTCGTCGGCTTGTGATCCTGGCATGGTTAGCAGCAATAGAAACACACAAGAATATGATCCTACAGACTACGAACAAGTGGTGGTGGTGGGTGTCACAAATCCGTCAAGCAAAACTCAAATTCTTACCAGTTCTTACCCAGCAACAGGCGGTGATCGGCAACCGTTGTAGTCAAAACTCTCAAAGCTTGGATAGAGCGATTACCAGGGAGAGTCAAACGCACGACATAGATGTATGTGGAGCTGGGAAGGCTTATAATATGGTAGCAAAAAGGGTCAGCAATAATCAATTCAGAGATGCAAAGTTGAATAAACGCTCAACGACGGTACTGTGCTGGTCCTAGGCTAGACTGTGCTAGAGACGCGAGCCTAGAACACCAACAAAATCACGGCGCGGCACGTAAACAAGGGAGGAGCACACTCTGAATTTTTTTTCTTTTTTTTTTCTTTTTTTTTCCTCTTTTTTTTTGCTCCGCAACAAATTTTTTTCGAAAAAGTCTACAAATGGTCTAAAAACTGCCTAGCCAGAATTTTCCAGACTTAGTTTTTTTTTTTGAAATTGGAACTATTTTTCTTCTGCGGATGGCTCGGAAGTTGGGGAGTCCTTCTCTGTCATGACTCGGAGTATCGCGTGATCTGGAAATCGAGAACAATGCAACAATTACTGGACTCGGACTAGGACTGGTGGCGGAGATGAATCTAGTGGAACTCGGACTGGTGGCGGAGATGAATCTGGTGGAACACGGACAGGTGGCGGATATATGTTGCAGGTGAACTCGGATTGGCGTGATGGCGGCGGATATGTGGTGGCGTATATGGATTCGGATTGGCGGTGAATATGTGGTGGTGGTATATGGCAACAGCGACGATGATGATGCGGTGGTGATATATGGTAGCGGCGACGTGACAACCTGTGAACAGAACTCGAAACTCTAAAAGACTAGACGCTAAGACCAGCAACTGGACACGACGATGCAACCGCAAATTCAACAAAGCAAATACAGAAAAGATTATGCAAGGCTTAGATTGGTTCGGATGGGATGAACTAACCCTAATTTTTTTGGCTTTTTCGTGGACTATAGGTATGAAGAACAGACTCGGTCTAAACTACGAAAAACTGTAAAATCTCACAGAGCAACCTGGAAATCTGATACCACTTGATAGAGGCAAAGGTGTCCCGTCTTTCGATGAGATGGTGGATTTCGCTTTGGTGGAAGTCGACTTTGACGATCCGACTACGAACGTGCGAGGACGTCGCACCTTAGCAATCGCTAAACCAACTCCGAGAGGTTATTGGCCACGCCGGAGCACGATCAACCTGACCACGAGGGTCTGTTTCCTGCGAGCAAACGAAGAACAAGCAAGAAACTAAGATTGCAATCTGGATATTGCGATATAAGATGAAAGCTTTATTGATCAAGGTGGGGTTCTGTGACGCCTTTGTCTGGTCGTTGAACACAAACGAAGTACGCGAAGTTGCAGCTATGACGAACTTTTAATCTAAACAAAACCGAAAGTCTAAACGGTGCCCTAAGGGCTGTATATATGGAGGAAGAGAGGGGGAATTTCGTGGCCCTTGGTGGAGGGGTCCGAAATCAACCCTATCTCTTGTTTCCCCACACATACGGACTCTAAAAATAGCCTATACTTATGTATTTCGAAATTACATGGGCCTGGCCCAATAAAAAGGTGACGCAGCACCTATAATAGCCTCGGGACAAAATTTATGAAGTGGCATCTTGTATATTTCGTCCAAGGCTTCATGCACCCATTATGGTGGCTTCAAAGTCCTGAAATCATCACTTGTAACTCCGTTCTTGTTCCCCTTGCGCATGGCATCATCTCCATGCTTGTTCTTGCTCCAATGTTCATCCTTCTCCAAGCTAGGCCCTTCATTTGTAAGCAAAACAAATGTATCCAATTTAGGCAGCATCATATTCTCATGAACATTAGAATCATTACCAAGAAACGAAAGTACCTGATAATTTAATTGGCGTGCGCGAGCTCTAGTAATTGGTCCAGTATGTATAGCAGCAGGGGCTGTGGGTGTAACAATTGTATTGATGTCCTCATCATGTATGATGCTATGGTTCTTGCTTATAAGATCTTTGCTTATCTTTTCTCTTTTGTTAAAAGCTTGTTTGGATCTTTGATGTTTGAGCTCTTTTCTCATGCGATGCTTCATGGACCAAGATAGCAATTGTGTATGCGATGACAACTTTGTGACACAAGAGATGATTCCAAGATATGCAACACGATGATAGTATGTATGCTATGGGATGTATGATCACTAATGTGCACAAGTCATGTTGCCGGCAATACTCAAATGCTAGTCTCAATGATAGAGGCTAAGGTGTCCCGATGTTTCGATGAGATGGTGGCTATCGTTTTCTGTGGGAGTCGACCTTGACAATCCGACTACGAACGTGCGAGACGTCGCGCCTTAGCAATCGCTAAACCAACTTCCGAGGGTTATTGACCACGCCGGAGCACGATCAACCTGACCATGAGGGTCTGTTTCCTGCGAGCAAACGAAGAACAAGCAAGAAACTAAGATTGCAATCGGGATATTGCAAATATAAGATGAAAGCTTTATTGATCAAGGTGGGGTTCTGTGACGTCTTGGTCTGGTCGTTGGACACAAACGAAGTACGCGAAGTTGCAGCTATGGCGAACTTTTAATCTAAACAAAACCCAAAGTCTAAACGACGCCCTAAGGGCTGTATATATGGAGGAAGAGGGGGGAATTTCGTGGCCCTTGAGGGTGGGGTCCGAAACCAACCCTAACTCTTGTTTCCCCACACATACGGACTCTAAAAATAGCCTATACTTAAGTATTTCGAAATTATATGGGCCTGACCCATTAATAAGGTGACACGGCACCTAGAATAGCCTATGGACGAATATTATGAAGTGGCATCTTGTATATTTCGTCCAAGGCTTCATCTACTCCTTATGGCGGCTTCAAAGTCCTGAAGTCATCACTTGTAACTCCGTTCTTGATCCCCTTGCGCATGCCATCAACTCCATGCGTGTTCTTGCTCCAATGTTTATCCTTCTCCAAGCTAGGCCCTTCATTTGTAAGCAAAACAAATGTATCCAATTTAGGCAGCATCATAATCTCATGAACATTAGAAACATTACCAAGAAACGTAAGTGCCTGGTAATTTAATTGGCGTGCGCGAGCTCTAGTAATTGGTCCAGTATATGTAACAGTAGGGGCTGTGGGTGTAACAATGGTATTGATGTCCTCATCATCCTCCCCTTCTTGAAATGAAGTCGTCCTCGACGGAAGTGCATCTTCCTCACCCAAATAAGGCTTCAAATCTGCAATGTTAAAAGTGGGACTAACCCCAAAATCTACAGGTAGCTCAAGTTTATATGCATTATCATTTATTTTCTCTAACACCTTAAAAGGACCATCAGCACGTGGCATTAGCTTTGATTTGCGCAGATTAGGAAATCTATCTTTACGCAAATGTAACCAAACAAGATCTCCAGGTGCAAACACAACATGTTTTCTACCCTTATCTCCAGCAAGTTTATATTTAGCATTCATACGCTCATTGTTTTCCTTAGTTAACTCATGCATTTTTAAAATCAATTCAGAATGTTCTTTAGCATCAAAATTAACCTTCTCTGAAGATGGAAGAGGCAACAAATCAATAGGTGCACGAGGTAGGAAACCATACACAATTTCAAAAGGGCACATCTTAGTAGTAGAATGCAATGAACGATTATAAGCAAATTCAATATGAGGCAAGCATTCTTCCCACATTTTGTTGTTATTCTTCAAAACAGCCCTAAGCATAGTAGACAATGTTCTATTGACTACTTCAGTTTGTCCATTAGTTTGGGGTGACAAGTAGTACTAAAAAGCAGCTTAGTCCCCAACTTAGCCCATAAACATCTCCAAAAGTGGCTAAGAAATTTAGTATCACGATCTGAAACAATAGTATTTGGCACACCATGTAAGCGAATAATTTCACGAAAGAACAAATCAGCAACATTAACAGCATCATCGCTTTTATGACATGGTATAAAGTGTGCCATTTTCGAGAACCTATCCACGACAACAAATATGCTATCCCTCCCCTTCTTTGTTCGAGGTAAACCTAAAACAAAGTCCATAGATATATCCTCCCAAGGAACACTAGGTACAGGCAAAGGCATATATAAACCATGAGGATTGAGTCGTGACTTAGCTCTTTGACATGTAGTGCAGCGAGCAACAAAACGCTCAACATCCCGTCTCATCTTTGGCCAAAAGAAATGTGTAGCAAGTATATCCTCCATCTTCTTGACGCCAAGGTGTCCCATTAATCCTCCTCCATGCGCCTCCTGCAACAACAAAAGACGAACGGAGCTAGCTGGAATGCATAGCTCGTTAGCACGAAACATAAATGCATCGTCAAGAACGAACTTGTTCCAAGTTCTCCCTTCCTTACAATTCTGCAATACATCTTTAAATTCAGCATCATGAACATATTGATCTTTGATGGTCTCCAAACCAAATATTTTAAAGTCAAGTTGTGAAAGCATAGTATAATGACGAGACAAGGCATCAGCAATAACATTTTCTTTACCCTTCTTGTGTTTAATGACATAAGGGAAAGTCTCAATGAATTCAACCCATTTAGCATGTCTACGGTTCAGTTTTGCTTGACTTTTAATGTGTTTCAAAGATTCATGATCAGAATGTATAACAAATTCCTTGGGCCATAAATAATGTTGCCATGTTTCTAAGGTCCGAAAAAGAGCATATAATTCTTTATCATAAGTAGAATAGTTCAGACTAGGCCCACTCAATTTTTCAGAAAAGTATGCAACAGGTTTTCCATCTTGTAATAACACACCTCCTAATCCAATTCCACTAGCATCACATTCAAGCTCAAAAGTCTTATTGAAATTAGGAAGTTGGAGTAAAGGAGCATGTGTCAACTTATCTTTCAATACCATGAAGGCTTCTTCCTGTGCGATACCCCAAAAAAAAAGGCACATCCTTCTTTGTAAGCTCGTTGAGAGGTGCAGCAATGGTGCTGAAATCTCTCACAAAACGCCTATAGAAACCAGCGAGGCCAAGGAAACTCCTCACTTGTGTGACCGTTTTGGGCTGCGGCCAACTCTCAATAGCTTCAATCTTGGCTTTATCAACTTCAATTCCCTGTGGAGTAACAACATAGCCAAGAAAAGATACTCGGTCGGTGCAAAAGGTGCACTTTCCAAGGTTTCCAAACAAACGTGCATCACGTAGAGCAATAAAAACAGCACGTAAATGTTCCAAATGTTCCTCCAAAGATTTGCTATAAATCAATATGTCATCAAAGTAAACTACCACAAATCATCCAATGAAAGCACGTAAAACTTCGTTCATTAACCTCATGAAAGTACTAGGTGCATTAGTTAACCCAAAAGGCATGACTAACCACTCATATAATCCAAACTTAGTTTTAAATGCCGTTTTCCATTCATCTCCCAATTTCATACGAATTTGATGGTATCCACTATGCAAATCAACTTTGGAGAATATTGTAGAGCCACTCAATTCATCAAGCATATCATCTAGCCTAGGAATAGGATGACGATAACGAATAGTAATATTATTTATGCCTCTACAATCAACGCACATACGCGACGTACCATCCTTTTCCGGCACTAAAATGATAGGAACAACACAAGGACTAAGGGATTCGCGTATATCACCTTTGTCGAGCAGTTCTTGTACTTGACGCATAATCTCCTTCGTCTCCTCTGGATTGGTACGGTATGGTGCACGGTTGGGTAGCGAAGCACCGGGAATTAAGTCAATTTGATGCTCAATCCCTCGAATAGGTGGTAATCCCGGTGGCACGTCTTGTGGAAAGACGTCAGCGAACTCCTGCAAAATGTTAGTGACAGCAGGGGGCAAAGAGGAAGGCACGTCCTCGAATGAAAATAATGCCTCTTTGCACACAAAAGCATAGCAAACAGATTTGCTGAAATCTAGCTCATCAATATCAGATTTGGTGGCAAGTAAACATGCACTTTTCAATTTAATTTCAGAAACAACAGTAGATGGTTTATTATTAGGCTTCATTTGGTGCTCAAATTCTTTTGCCACAATCTGATTTTCACTCTTATTTGTCTCCTGTTTTGCTTTATTAGCTCTATTAATATCATCTTTCAAAATGGAATGATGAGGACATCAATACCATTGTTACACCCATATCCCCTGTTGTTTTACCTCTTGAGATCAATCTAAATTCCGATTCGTGTTTCCTTGCCTGCGTAGGTCTCGGAAAAAAAAATCTGGAGACCCCCGGGCAGTTTTTAGGCCAAAAATTTCATGGGCAAATATTTTTCCCCTATCCTATTTTTAGGCTTTTCTGAGTCTTTTGAGCCACGTGCCATCATAGTGATTTTTTGTCGCACTTTTTCGTCATCGCTACCCTGATTTCCGAAAAAAAAGTGAAAAAAAATTTCGTGCCCATCCTATCAGTTTGACGAGGGAAGAGTTTTGAGACACTCGCCATTATAGTGATTTTTCGCAAAAAAAAAGAGGAGCGCAAAAAAAAAGAGCGCACAAAAAAAAAGAGCGAAAAAAAAAGTTCCAGAGTGTGCTTTTCCCTTATTTACGTGCAGCGCCGTGATTTTGTTAGTGTTCTAGGCTCGCGTCTCTAGCACGGTCTAGCCTAGGACCAGCACAGTACCGTCGTTGAGCGTTCATTCAACTTTGCATCTCTGAATTGATTATTGCTGACCCTTTTTGCTACCATACTATAAGCCTTCCCAGCTCCACATACATCTACGTCGTGCGTTTGACTCTCCCTGGCAATCGCTCTATCCAAGCTTTTGAGAGTTTTGACTACAACGGTTGCCGATCACCGCCTGCTACTGGGTAAGAACTGGTAAGAATTTGAGATTTGCTTGACGGATTTGTGACACCCGCCACCACCACCACTTGTTAGTAGTCTGTAGGATCATATTCTTGTGTGTTTCTATTGCTGCTAACCATGCCAGGATCACAAGTCGACGAGACTGACTGGGAGAACTTGACGAACAAGGAGCTTCATGATACGTTTCAGCAAATGATGAGTGGACAGGTGCAAGATGTGATTAACAGATTTGAAGAGGCCATGGAGAAGATAGATGGCATGGAGAAGACGTTTGAAACAAAGCTCGATAACAAGTTTCCTGAATTGCTTTCGCGTCTTCCACCACCACCACCGGCTGCTCCTGCCGCTCCTCTGCAACAACATCAACAACATCGACTACCTCCACGTCGGGAAATAACCCTTCGCCGAGCGAGCCGTGTCCCTCTTCAGTCGGGCCAAACTACTGGTGCTGCTGTTGATACTTCTATGGCTCCTACTGCTGGTGTGGAGGAGGATGATTATGTGGGAGATTATGAGGATGAGGTTGATCACAATCAGAACTACGTGCCACCACTAGCACAGCAACCACCAGGTCGTCCACATGCAAATAATGGCAATGGTAGGGCTCACCCTCAGGTACGAGATCATGACCATCTCCCTAAACTAAAATTGAATATTCCACCATTTGAGGGTAGATATGTTCCTGATATATATCTTACTTGGGAGTTAGAAACTGAACAACGATTTACATGTTTACAATATCCCGAGGAGAGACGTGTTCCTGCTGCTGTTTGTGCATTCACTAGTTTTGCATGTGTTTGGTGGTCTGAGCATTGTAGATTATATCCTATTCCGGCTACTTGGGCTGCTTTGAAAACTGCTATGCGTACTCGTTGGGTTCCACCATATTATCAACGTGAATTACTTCAAAAATTGCAGCGCTTAAGACAGGGAAAAAATTCTGTAGAAGAATATTATCAGGAATTACAAACTGGCATGATTAGATGTGGTATTGTTGAGGAGAATGAAGCTATGCTTGCACGTTTTATGGGTGGATTAAATAGAGATATTCAGACGATTCTAGAGTATAAGGAGTATACTAGTATCACTCGTTTATTCCATCTTGCTTGTAAAGCTGAACGTGAAGTGCAGGATCGACAGGCATTGGCGCGGACTAACTTTTCTGCAGGTCGACCTTCATCATGGACACCACGTGCATCATCTACTTCCACACATTCTGCTACACTGGCGCCTCCGTCGGCTGCCACCTCCAACCGTGATACAATAAAGCAGGCACAATCACCACTATCTGCCAAGAGCACACCTTCTGGGCCTGCAAAGAGCTCTTCTTCATCCATGGCATCAACAGGGCAAACACATGATATTATTTGTCGACGTTGCAAGGGTGGAGGTCATTATGCGAGAGAATGCCCATCTAAGCGTGTGATGATTGTTACTGAGGATGGTGGGTATGAGTCCGCTAGTGACTATGATGAGGAGACCTTGGCTCTTATTACACGTGAAGAACATGGTGGAGACGATTCTGATCATGAGACGCAATACATGGCTCCTGAAGATGCTGACAGGTATGAATGTTTAGTTGCTCAACGTGTTTTGAGTGTGCAGGTTACACAAGCTGAGCAAAATCAGAGGCATAATTTGTTCCATACAAAGGGAGTTGTGAAGGAATGTTCTGTGCGCGTCATCATAGACGGAGGGAGCTGCAACAACTTGGCTAGCATGGAGATGGTGGAGAAGCTATCTCTCACCACAAGACCACATCCACATCCTTACTACATCCAATGGTTCAACAACAGCGGCAAGGTTAAGGTAACACGTACTGTTCATGTGCATTTTAGTATCTCTACATATGCTGATTATGTTGATTGTGATGTGGTACCTATGCAAGCATGTTCCTTATTACTTGGTAGACCATGGCAATTTGATAAAAATTCTGTACACCATGGTAGAAACAATCAGTATACTCTTGTTCATAACGATAAGAATATTACTTTGCTTCCTATGACTCCTGATTCCATTTTGAAAGATGATATTAATAGAGCTAATAAAGCTAAACAGGAGACAAATAAGAGTGAAAATCAGATTGTGGCAAAAGAATTTGAGCACCAAATGAAGCCTAATAATAAACCATCTACTGTTGTTTCTGAAATTAAATTGAAAAGTGCATGTTTACTTGCCACCAAATCTGATATTGATGAGCTAGATTTTAGCAAATCTGTTTGCTATGCTTTTGTGTGCAAAGAGGCACTATTTTCATTCGAGGACGTGCCTTCCTCTTTGCCCCCTGCTGTCACTAACATTTTGCAGGAGTTCGCTGACGTCTTTCCACAAGACGTGCCACCGGGATTACCACCTATTCGAGGGATTGAGCATCAAATTGACTTAATTCCCGGTGCTTCGCTACCCAACCGTGCACCATACCGTACCAATCCAGAGGAGACGAAGGAGATTATGCGTCAAGTACAAGAACTACTCGACAAAGGTTATATACGCGAATCCCTTAGTCCTTGTGCTGTTCCTATCATTTTAGTGCCGAAAAAGGATGGTACGTCGCGTATGTGCGTTGATTGTAGAGGCATTAATAATATTATTATTCGTTATCATCATCCTATTCCTAGGCTAGATGATATGCTTGATGAATTGAGTGGCTCTACAATATTCTCCAAAGTTGATTTGCGTAGTGGATACCATCAAATTCGTATGAAATTGGGTGATGAATGGAAAACAGCATTTAAAACTAAGTTTGGATTATATGAGTGGTTAGTCATGCCTTTTGGGTTAACTAATGCACCTAGTACTTTCATGAGGTTAATGAACGAAGTTTTACGTGCTTTCATTGGACGATTTGTGGTAGTTTACTTTGATGACATATTGATTTATAGCAAATCTTTGGAGGAACATTTGGAACATTTACGTGCTGTTTTTATTGCTCTACATGATGCACGTTTGTTTGGAAACCTTGGAAAGTGCACCTTTTGCACCGACCGAGTATCTTTTCTTGGCTATGTTGTTACTCCACAGGGAATTGAAGTTGATAAAGCCAAGATTGAAGCTATTGAGAGTTGGCCGCAGCCCAAAACGGTCACACAAGTGAGGAGTTTCCTTGGCCTTGCTGGTTTCTATAGGCGTTTTGTTTGAGATTTCGGCACCATTGCTGCACCTCTCAACGAGCTTACAAAGAAGGATGTGCCTTTTGTTCGGGGTACCGCACAGGAAGAAGCCTTCACGGTATTGAAAGATAAGTTGACACATGCTCCTTTACTCCAACTTCCTAATTTCAATAAGACTTTTGAGCTTGAATGTGATGCTAGTGGAATTGGATTAGGAGGTGTGTTATTACAAGATGGAAAACCTGTTGCATACTTTTCTGAAAAATTGAGTGGGACTAGTTTGAACTATTCTACTTATGATAAAGAATTATATGCTCTTGTTCGGACCTTAGAAACATGGCAGCATTATTTATGGCCCAAGGAATTTGTTATACATTCTGATCATGAATCTTTGAAACACATTAAAAGTCAAGCAAAACTGAACCGTAGACATGCTAAATGGGTTGAATTCATTGAGACTTTCCCTTATGTCATTAAACACAAGAAGGGTAAAGAAAATGTTATTGCTGATGCCTTGTCTCGTCGTTATACTATGCTTTCACAACTTGACTTTAAAATATTTGGTTTGGAGACCATCAAAGATCAACATGTTCATGATGCTGAATTTAAAGATGTATTGCAGAATTGTAAGGAAGGGAGAACTTGGAACAAGTTCGTTCTTAATGATGGATTTGTGTTTCGTGCTAACAAGCTATGCATTCCAGCTAGCTCCGTTCGTCTTTTGTTGTTGCAGGAGGCGCATGGAGGAGGATTAATGGGACACTTTGGCGTCAAGAAGACGGAGGATATACTTGCTACACATTTCTTTTGGCCAAAGATGAGACGGGATGTTGAGCGTTTTGTGGCTCGCTGCACTACATGTCAAAGAGCTAAGTCACGACTCAATCCTCATGGTTTATATATGCCTTTGCATGTACCTAGTATTCCTTGGGAGGATATATCTATGGACTTTGTTTTAGGTTTACCTCGAACAAAGAAGGGGAGGGATAGCACATTTGTTGTCGTGGATAGGTTCTCGAAAATGGCACACTTTATACCATGTCATAAAAGCGATGATGCTGTTAATGTTGCTGATTTGTTCTTTTGTGAAATTATTCGCTTACATGGTGTGCCAAATACTATTGTTTCAGATCGTGATACTAAATTTCTTAGCCACTTTTGGAGATGTTTATGGGCTAAGTTGGGGACTAAGCTGCTTTTTAGTACTACTTGTCACCCCCAAACTGATGGACAAACTGAAGTAGTCAATAGAACATTGTCTACTGTGCTTAGGGCTGTTTTGAAGAATAACAAGAAAATGTGGGAAGAATGCTTGCCTCATATTGAATTTGCTTATAATCGTTCATTGCATTCTACTACTAAGATGTGCCCTTTTGAAATTGTGTATGGTTTCCTACCTCGTGCACCTATTGATTTGTTGCCTCTTCCATCTTCAGAGAAGGTTAATTTTGATGCTAAAGAACGTTCTGAATTGATTGTAAAAATGCATGAGTTAACTAAGGAAAACATTGAGCGTATGAATGCTAAATATAAACTTGCTGGAGATAAGGGTAGAAAACATGTTGTGTTTGCGCCTGGAGATCTTGTTTGGTTACATTTGCGTAAAGATAGATTTCCTAATCTGCGCAAATCAAAGCTAATGCCACGTGCTGATGGTCCTTTTAAGGTGTTAGAGAAAATAAATGATAATGCATATAAACTTGAGCTACCTGTAGATTTTGGGGTTAGTCCCACTTTTAACATTGCAGATTTGAAGCCTTATTTGGGTGAGGAAGATGCGCTTCCGTCGAGGACGACTTCATTTCAAGAAGGGGAGGATGATGAGGACACCAATACCATTGTTACACCCACAGCTCCTACTGTTACATATACTGGACCAATTACTAGAGCTCGCGCACGCCAATTAAATTACCAGGCACTTTCGTTTCTTGGTAATGATTCTAATGTTCATGAGATTATGATGCTGCCTAAATTGGATACATTTGTTTTGCTTACAAATGAAGGGCCTAGCTTGGAGAAGGATGAACATTGGAGCAAGAACACGCATGGAGTTGATGGCATGCGCAAGGGGATCAAGAACGGAGTTACAAGTGATGATTTCAGGACTTTGAAGCCGCCATAAGGAGTGCATGAAGCCTTGGACGAAATATACAAGATGCCACTTCATAATATTCGTCCATAGGCTATTCTAGGTGCCGCGTCACCTTATTAATGGGCCAGGCCCATGTAATTTCGAAATACTTAAGTATAGGCTATTTTTAGAGTCCGTATGTGTGGGGAAACAAGAGTTAGGGTTGGTTTCGGACCCCACCGTCAAGGGCCACGAAATTCCCCCCTCTTCCTCCATATATACAGCCCTTAGGGCGTCGTTTAGACTTTGGGTTTTGTTTAGATTAAAAGTTCGCCATAGCTGCAACTTCACGTACTTCGTTTGTGTCCAACGACCAGACCAAGACGTCACAGAACCCCACCTTGATCAATAAAGCTTTCATCTTATATTCGCAATATGCCAATTGCAATCTTAGTTTCTTGCTTGTTCTTCGTTTGCTCGTAGGAAACAGACCCTCGTGGTCAGGTTGATCGTGCTCCGGCGTGGTCAATAACTCTCGGAAGTTGGTTTAGCGATTGCTAAGGCGCGACCTCTCGCACGTTCGTAGTCGGATCGTCAAGGTCGACTCCCACAGAAAACGATAGCCACCATCTCATCGAAACATAGGGACACCTTAGCGTCTATCATTGATGGTATCCACTACGCAAATCAATTTTGGAGAATATTGTAGAACCACTCAATTCATCAAGCATGTCATCTAGCCTAGGAATAGGATGACGATAACGAATAGTAATATTATTAATGCCTCTACAATCAACACACATACATGGCGTACCATCCTTTTTTGGCACTAGTATAATAGGAACATCACAAGGACTAAGAGCTCGTGCACGCCAATTACTAGAGCTCGTGCACGCTAATTAAATAATGTTTCTTGGTAATCAACTACTTTTGTTTCTTGGTAATGATTCTAATATTCATGAGAATATGATGCTGCCTAAATTGGATACATTTGTTTTGCTTACAAATGAAGTGCCTAGCTTGGCCAAGACAAATGAACCTTGGAGCAAGTTCAAGCATGGAGATGGTGGCATGCGCAAGGGCAACAAGAACGGAGTTACAAGTGATGATTCTGGGAATTTGAAGCCACCATAATGAGTTCATGAAGCCTTGCATGAAATATACAAGATGCCACTTCATAAATTTCGTCCAGAGGCTATCCTAGGTGCTGCGTCACCTTATTTTTAGGCCAGGCCCATGTAATTTCGAAATACTTGATTATTTGTTGTTTTTCGAGTCCGTATGTGTGGGGAAACAAGAGTTAGGGTTGGTTTCGGAGCCCTCCTCCAAGGGCCACGAAGTTCCCCCTCTCTCCTCCATATACATCGCCCTTAGGGCATCGTTTAGACTTTGGGATTTCGTTAGTTAAAAGTTAGCCATTGCAACTTCGTGTACTTCGTTTGTGTCCAACGACCAGACCAAGAGTGCTTTTGAATCCCCACCTTCATCAATACTTCATAAATATTTGCAATATTCAGATTGCTTTTGTCATATTCTTGCTTGTTCTTCGATTGCTTGCAAGAATAGACCTTCGTGGTCAGGTTGATCATGCTCCGGTGTGGTCAATAACCTCTAGGAGATGGTTAAGCGATTGCTAAGACGCAACGTCGTGCACGTTTATAGTCGAATCGTCAAAGTCATCTCCACCAAATCTATAGTTATCATCTCATCGAAACAGCGGGACACCCCTGCCTCTATCAAGAGCAGTTCAAAGGAATTAGCAGTTGCGAAACAATGTACAGAGAACTTACTCAATGTATGGCCGCACTTTTGTTAGGTTGTTCAAGATATACAACGAAATGATCCGCCATTCTTCGACATCCAATTTTAAGGAATTAGAAGCGCAGGCTCGTGCGAGATCCCCTTTGAATAGGCTGAGGTTGGATCCACCCTTTTTAGGGTCGCCAGTATTGTACTGTAGCTTCGGATTATGCAAATGATGTTTTTTTGGCTTCGTAGTGTGCTGTCACGAAGTTTGCCGCCTCCTCGGTAACGAATGTCTCGGCCATCGATGCTTCAATTCTATGTTTATTTTTACATTTTGCGCGAAGCGTCTTCTACATCCTCTCAGTTGTGTAGCACTAATGATTTTGTACGCCCCCCCCAATCTTGCCTCGGTTGGGAGATGCAAAATCAAGTGCTGCATTGTTTTGAAGAAGCCCGGCGGAAAGATCTTCTCTAACTTGCAGATCAACTTCGGCGCCAACTCTTCCATTTCTTCTAGCAGGACAAGCGATGGTTCTTTCGCGTAAAGAGTAGAGAAGAAATAGCTCAGCTCTGCCAGTACTAGCCATTCATCCTCGGGGTGATAGAGGCAAAGGTGTCCCGTCTTTCGATGAGATGATGGATATCGCTTTGGTGGAAGTCGACTTTGACGATCCGACTACGAACGTGCGAGGACGTCGCGCCTTAGCAATCGCTAAACCAACTCCGAGAGGTTATTGACCACGCCGGAGCACGATCAACCTGACCACGAGGGTCTGTTTCCTGCGAGCAAACGAAGAACAAGCAAGAAACTAAGATTGCAATCTGGATATTGCGAATATAAGATGAAAGCTTTATTGATCAAGGTGGGGTTCTGTGACGCCTTTGTCTGGTCGTTGAACACAAACGAAGTACGCGAAGTTGCAGCTATGGCGAACTTTTAATCTAAACAAAACCCAAAGTCTAAACGGTGCCCTAACGGCTGTATATATGGAGGAAGAGAGGGGGAATTCCGTGGCCCTTGGTGGAGGGGTCCGAAATCAACTCTATCTCTTGTTTCCCCACACATACGGACTCTAAAAATAGCCTATACCTATGTATTTCGAAATTACATGGGCCTGGCCCAATAAAAACGTGACGCAGCACCTATAATAGCCTCGGGACGAAATTTATGAAGTGGCATCTTGTATATTTCGTCCAAGGCTTCGTGCACCCATTATGGTGGCTTCAAAGTCCTGAAATCATCACTTGTAACTCCGTTCTTGTTTCCCTTGCGCATGGCATCATCTCCATACTTGTTCTTGCTCCAATGTTCATCCTTCTCCAAGCTAGACCCTTCATTTTTAAGCAAAACAAATGTATCCAATTTAGGCAGCATCATATTCTCATGAACATTAGAATCATTACCAAGAAACGAAAGTACCTGATAATTTAATTGGCGTGCGCGAGCTCTAGTAATTGGTCCCGTATATGTAGCAGTAGGGGCTGTGGGTGTAACAATGGTATTGATGTCCTCATCATCCTCCCCTTCTTGAAATGAAGTCGTCCTCGACGGAAACTCATCTTCCTCACCCAAATAAGGCTTCAAATCTGCAATGTTAAAAGTGGGACTAACCCCAAAATCTGCAGGCAGCTCAAGTTTATATGCATTATCATTTATTTTCTCTAACACCTTAAAGGGACCATCAGCACGTGGCATTAGCTTTGATTTGCGCAAATCAGGAAATCTATCCTTACGCAAATGTAACCAAACAAGATCTCCAGGTGCAAACACAACATGTTTTCTACCCTTATCTCCAGCAAGTTTATATTTAGCATTCATACGCTCAATGTTTTCCTTAGTTAACTCATGCATTTTTAAAATCAATTCAGCACGTTGTTTAGCATCAAACTTAACCTTCTCCGAAGATGGAAGAGGCAACAAATCAATAGGTGCATGAGGTAGGAAACCATACACAACTTCAAAAGGGCACATCTTAGTAGTAGAATGCAATGAACGATTATAAGCAAATTCAATATGAGGCAAGCATTCCTCCCACATTTTCTTATTATTCTTCAAAACAGCCCTAAGCATAGTAGACAACGTTCTATTGACTACTTCAGTTTGTCCATCAGTTTGTAGGTGACAAGTAGTACTAAAAAGCAGTTTAGTCCCCAACTTAGCCCATAAACATCTCCAAAAGTGGCTAAGAAATTTAGTATCACGATCTGAAACAATAGTATTTGGCACACCATGCAAGCGAATAATTTCACGAAAGAACAAATCAGCAACATTAACAGCATCATCGCTTTTATGACATGGTATAAAGTGTGCCATTTTCGAGAATCTATCCACGACAACAAATATGCTATCCCTCCCCTTCTTTGTTCGAGGTAAACCTAAAACAAAGTCCATAGATATATCCTCCCAAGGAACACTAGGTACAGGCAAAGGCATATATAAACCATGAGGATTGAGTCGTGACTTAGCTTTTTGACATGTAGTGCATCGAGCAATAAAACGCTCAACATCCCGTCTCATCTTTGGCCAAAAGAAATGTGTAGCAAGTTGATGAGGACATCAATACAATTGTTACACCCACAGCCCCTGCTGCTATACATACTGGACCAATTACTAGAGCTCGTGCACGCCAACTAAATTACCAGGTACTTTCGTTTCTTGGTAATGATTCTAATGTTCATGAGAATATGATGCTGCCTAAATTGGATACATTTGTTTTGCTTACAAATGAAGGGCCTAGCTTGGAGAAGGATGAACATTGGAGCAAGAACAAGCATGGAGATGATGGCATGCGCAAGGGGAACAAGAACGGAGTTACAAGTGATGATTTCAGGACTTTGAAGCCACCATAATGGGTGCATGAAGCCTTGGACGAAATATACAAGATGCCACTTCATAAATTTCGTCCCGAGGCTATTTTAGGTGCTGCGTCACCTTATTATTGGGCCAGGCCCATGTAATTTCGAAATACATAAGTTTAGGCTATTTTTAGAGTCCGTATGTGTGGGGAAACAAGAGATAGGGTTGATTTCGGACCCCTCCACCAAGGGCCACGAAATTCCCCCCCTCTTCCTCCATATATACAGCCCTTAGGGCATCGTTTAGACTTTGGGTTTTGTTTAGATTAAAAGTTCGCCATAGCTGCAACTTCGCGTACTTCGTTTGTGTTCAACGACCAGACAAAGGCGTCACAGAACCCCACCTTGATCAATAAAGCTTTCATCTTATATTCACAATATCCAGATTGCAATCTTAGTTTCTTGCTTGTTCTTCGTTTGCTCGCAGGAAACAGACCCTCGTGGTCAGGTTGATCGTGCTCCGGCGTGGTCAATAACCTCTCGGAGTTGGTTTAGCGATTGCTAAGGCGCGACGTCCTCGCACGTTCGTAGTCGGATCGTCAAAGTCGACTTCCACCAAAGCGAAATCCACCATCTCATCGAAAGACGGGACACCTTTGCCTCTATCATTAACTCATGCATTTTTAAAATCAATTCAGCACGTTGTTTAGCATCAAAATTAACCTTCTCCGAAGATGGAAGAGGCAACAAATCAATAGGTGCACGAGGTAGGAAACCATACACAACTTCAAAAGGGCACATCTTAGTAGTAGAATGCAATGAACGATTATAAGCAAATTCAATATGAGGCAAGCATTCCTCCCACATTTTCTTATTATTCTTCAAAACAGCCCTAAGCATAGTAGACAACGTTCTATTGACTACTTCAGTTTGTCCATCAGTTTGGGGGTGACAAGTAGTACTAAAAAGCAGTTTAGTCCCCAACTTAGCCCATAAACATCTCCAAAAGTGGCTAAGAAATTTAGTATCACTATCTGAAACAATAGTATTTGGCACACCATGCAAGCGAATAATTTCACGAAAGAACAAATCAGCAACATTAACAACATCATCGCTTTTATGACATGGTATAAAGTGTGCCATTTTCGAGAATCTATCCACGACAACAAATATGCTATCCCTCCCCTTATTTGTTCGAGGTAAACCTAAAACAAAGTCCATAGATATATCCTCCCAAGGAACACTAGGTACAGGCAAAGGCATATATAAACCATGAGGATTGAGTCGTGACTTAGCTTTTTGACATGTAGTGCATCGAGCAATAAAACGCTCAACATCCCGTCTCATCTTTGGCCAAAAGAAATGTGTAGCAAGTACGTCCTCCGTCTTCTTCACGCCAAAGTGTCCCATTAATCCTCCTCCATGCGCCTCCTGCAACAACAAAAGACGAACGGAGCTAGCTGGAATGCATAGCTTGTTAGCACGAAACACAAATCCATCGTTAACGACGAACTTGTTCCACATTCTTCCTTCTTTACAATTCTGCATTACATCTTTAAAATCAGCATCATGCACATATTGATCTTTGATGGTCTCCAAACCAAATATTTTGAAGTCAAGTTGTGAAAGCATAGTATAGCGGCGAGACAATGCATCAGCAATAACATTTTCTTTTCCCTTCTTGTGTTTAATGACATAAGGAAAAGTCTCCATGAATTCAACCCATTTAGCATGTCTACGATTCAGTTTAGCTTGACTTTTAATATGTTTCAAAGATTCATGATCAGAATGTATAACAATTCTTTGGGCCATAAATAATGTTGCCATGTTTCTAAAGTCCGAACAAGAGCATATAATTCTTTATCATAAGTAGAATAATTCAGACTAGGCCCACTCAATTTTTCAGAAAAGTATGCAACAGGTTTGCCATCTTGTAATAACACATAGCCTAATCCAATTCCACTAGCATCACATTCACGCTCAAAAGTCTTATTAAAATCAGGAAGTTGGAGTAAAGGAGCATGTGTCAACTTATCTTTCAATACCGAGAAGGCTTCTTCCTGTGCGGTACCCCAAAGAAAAGGCACATCTTTCTTTGTAAGCTCATTGAGAGGTGCAGCAATGGTGGTGAAATCTCTCACAAAACGCCTATAGGATCCAGCGAGGCCAAGAAAACTCCTCACTTGTGTGACCGTTTTGGGTTGCGGCCAACTCTCAATAGCTTCAATCTTGGCTTTATCAACTTCAATTCCCTGTGGAGTAACAACATAGCCAAGAAAAGATACTCGGTCGGTGCAAAAGGTGCACTTCCCAAGGTTACCAAACAAACGTGCATCACGTAGAGCAATAAAAACAGCACGTAAATGTTCCAAATGTTCTTCCAAAGATCTGCTATAAATCAATATGTCATCAAAGTAAACTACCACAAATCATCCAATGAAAGCACGTAAAACTTTGTTCATTAATCTCATGAAAGTACTAGGTGCATTAGTTAACCCAAAAGGCATGACTAACCACTCATATAATCCAAACTTAGTTTTGAATGCTGTTTTCCATTCACCATTCATCTCCCAATTTCATACGAATTTGATGGTACGCAAATCAACTTTGGAGAATATTGTAGAGCCACTCAATTCATCAAGCATATCATCTAGCCTAGGAATAGGATGACGATAACGAATAGTAATATTATTAATGCCTCTACAATCAACACACATACGTGATGTACCATCCTTTTTCGGCACTAGAATAATAGGAACAGCACAAGGACTAAGGGATTCGCGTATATAACCTTTGTCGAGAAGCTCTTGTACTTGACGCATAATCTCCTTCGTCTCCTCTGGATTGGTACGGTATGGTGCACGGTTTGGCAGTGAAGCACCGGGAATTAAGTCAATCTGATGCTCAATCCCTCGAATAGGCGGTAATCCCGGTGGCACGTCTTGTGGAAAGACGTCAGCGAACTCCTGCAAAATGTTAGTGACAGCAGGAGGCAAAGAGGAAGGCACGTCCTCGAATGAAAATAATGCCTCTTTGCACACAAAAGCATAGCAAACAGATTTGCTGAAATCTAGCTCATCAATATCAGATTTGGTGGCAAATAAACATGCACTTTTCAATTTAATTTCAGAAGCAACACTAGATGGTTTATTATTATGCTTCATTTGTTGCTCAAATTCTTTTGCCACAATCTGATTTTCACTCTTATTCGTCTCCTGTTTTGCTTTATTAGCTCTATTAATATCATCTTTCAAAATGGAATCAGGAGTCATAGGAAGCAAAGTACTCCCTCCGTTTGTTTTTATAAGACGTTTCACACAGCTTGCTGTGTACTGTTTTGAACAGTGTCTGAATGCCTAAAACGTCTTATAAAAATGAACAGAGGTAGTAATATTTTTATCCTTATGAACAAGAGTATAGTGATTGTTTCTACCATGGTGTATAGAATTTTTATCAAATTGCCATGGTCTACCAAGTAATAAGGAACATGCTTGCATAGGTACCACATCACAATCAACATAATCAGCATATGTAGAGATACTAAAATGCACACGAACAGTACGTGTTACCTTAACCTTGCCGCTGTTGTTGAACCATTGGATGTAGTAAGGATGTGGATGTGGTCTTGTGGTGAGAGAAAGCTTCTCCACCATCTCCATGCTAGCCAAGTTGTTGCAGCTCCCTCCGTCTTTGATGACGCGCACAGAACGTTCCTTCACAACTCCCTTGGTATGGAACAAATCATGCCTCTGATTTTGCTCAGCTTGTGTGATCTGCACACTCAAAACACGTTGAGCAACTAAACATTCATACCTGTCAGCGTCTTCAGGAGCCATGTATTGCGTCTCATGATCAGAATCATCTCCACCATGTTCTTCACGTGTAATAAGAGCCAAAGTCTCCTCATCATAGTCACTAGCAGACTCATATCCACCATCCGCGGTAGCAATCATCACACGCGGAGATTTGCATTCTCTCGCATAATGACCTCCTCCCTTACAACGACGACAAATAATATCACTTGTGTGCCCTGTTGATGCCATGGAAGAAGAAGAACGCTGTGCAGGCCCCGCAGGTGCGCTCTTGGCAGATAATGGTGGTTGTGCCTGTTTTCTTGTATCACGGCTGGAGGTGGCACCGGATGGAGGTGCTGGCGCAGTTGAAGTAGAAGATGCACGTGGTGTCCATGATGAAGGTCGGCCTGCAGAAAAGTTAGTTCGCCCCAATGCTTGTCGATCCTGCACTTCACGTTCAGCTTTACAAGCAAGATGGAATAAACGAGTGATATTAGTATACTCCTTATAGTCTAGAATGGTCTGAATCTCTCTATTTAATCCACCCAGAAAATGTGCAAGCATAGCTTCATTCTCCTCAACAATACCACATCTAATCATGCCAGTTTGTAATTCCTGATAATATTCTTCTACAGAATTTTTCCCTTGTCTTAAACGCTGCAATTTTTGAAGCAATTCACGTTGATAATATGGTGGAACCCAACGCGTACGCATAGCAGTTTTCAAAGCAGCCCAAGTAGTTGGAATAGGATATAATCTACAATGTTCAGACCACCATACACATGCAAAACTAGTGAAAGCACAAACAGCAGCAGCAACTCGTCTCTCCTCACGATATTGTAAACATGTAAATCGTTGTTCAGTTTCTAACTCCCAAGTAAGATATATATCAGGAACATATCTACCCTCAAATGGTGGAATATTCAATTTTAGTTTAGGAATATGGACATCATCTCGTACCTGAGGTGGTGGTGCAGGCCTACCATTACGAATATATACTTGAGGTCGACCTGCTGGTGGTGGTACAGGTGGCTGCACGTAGTGCTGATTTTGATCAACCTCATAATCATAATCTCCCACATAATCATCCTCCTCCGCATCAGCAGCAGGAGCCACAGAAGTATCAACAGCAGCACCAACAGTTTGGCCAAACGCAAGAGGAACACGGCTTGCTCGGCGGAGGTCTGTTTCGCGACGTGGAGGTAGTCGTTGTTGTTGTTGTTGTTGTTGGAGAGGTGCGTTAGGTGCAGCGGGTGGTGGTGGTGGAAGACGCGCGAGCAATTCATTAAACTTGTTATCGAGCTTTGTTTCGAATGTCTTCTCAAGGCCAGTGATCTTCTCCATGGCCTCTTCAAAATTGTTCAGCACATCTTGCACCTGTTCAGTCATCATTTGCTGAAACTTATCATGAAGCTCCTTGTTCGATAAATTCTCCCAGTCAATCTCGTCGGCTTGTGATACTGGCATGGTTAGCAGCAATAGAAACCCACAAGAATATGATCCTACAGACTACGAACAAGTGTTGGTGGTGGGTGTCACAAATCCGTCAAGCAAAACTCAAATTCTTACCAGTTCTTACCCAGCAACAGGCGGTGATCGGCAACCGTTGTAGTCAAAACTCTCAAAGCTTGGATAGAGCGATTACCAGGGAGAGTCAAACGCACGACGTAGATGTATGTGGAGCTGGGAAGGCTTATAATATGGTAGCAAAAAGGGTCAGCAATAATCAATTCAGAGATGCAAAGTTGAATAAACGCTCAACGACGGTACTGTGATGGTCCTAGGCTAGACTGTGCTAGAGACGTGAGCCTAGAACACCAACAAAATCACGGCGCGGCACGTAAACAAGGGAGGAGCACACTCTGAATTTTTTTTTCTCTTTTTTTTTTGCACTTTTTTTCCTCTTTTTTTTTTGCTCCGCAACAAATTTTTTTCGAAAAAGTCTACAAATGGTCTAAAAACTGCCTAGCCAGAATTTTCCAGACTTAGTTTTTTTTTGAAATTGGAACTATTTTTCTTCTGCGGATGGCTCGGAAGTTGGGGAGTCCTTCTCTGTCACGACTCGGAGTATCGCGTGATCTGGAAATCGAGAACAATGCAACAATTACT
>NC_041388.1:462111458-462113052 GCF_002162155.2 Triticum dicoccoides | reverse complement strand
AATTTTTTTCGAAAAAGTCTACAAATGGTCTAAAAACTGCCTAGCCAGAATTTTCCAGACTTAGTTTTTTTTTGAAATTGGAACTATTTTTCTTCTGCGGATGGCTCGGAAGTTGGGGAGTCCTTCTCTGTCACGACTCGGAGTATCACGTGATCTGGAAATCGAGAACAATGCAATAATTACTGGACTCGGACTAGGACTGGTGGCGGAGATGAATCTGGTGGAACTCGGACTGGTGGCGAAGATGAATCTGGTGGAACACGGACAGGTGGCGGATATATGTTGCAGGTGAACTCGGATTGGCGTGATGGCGGCGGATATGTGGTGGCGTATATGGATTCGGATTGACGGTGAATATGTGGTGGTGGTATATGGCAACAGCGACGATGATGATGCGGTGGTGATATATGGCAGCGGCGACGTGACAACCTGTGAACAGAACTCGAAACTCTAAAAGACTAGACGCTAAGACCAGCAACTGGACACGACGATGCAACCGCAAATTCAACAAAGCAAATAGAGAAAAGATTATGCAAGGCTCAGATTGGTTCGGATGGGATGAACTAACCCTATTTTTTTTTTGGCTTTTTCGTGGACTATAGGTATGAAGAACAGACTCGATCTAAACTACGAAAAACTGTAAAATCTCACCGAGCAACCTGGAAATTTGATACCACTTGATAGAGGCAAAGGTGTCCCGTCTTTCGATGAGATGATGGATATCGCTTTGGTGGAAGTCGACTTTGACGATCCGACTACGAACGTGCGAGGACGTCGCGCCTTAGCAATCGCTAAACCAACTCCGAGAGGTTATTGACCACGCCGGAGCATGATCAACCTGACCACGAGGGTCTGTTTCCTGCGAGCAAACGAAGAACAAGCAAGAAACTAAGATTGCAATCTGGATATTGCGAATATAAGATGAAAGCTTTATTGATCAAGATGGGGTTTTGTGACGCCTTTGTCTGGTCGTTGAACACAAACGAAGTACGCGAAGTTGCAGCTATGGCGAACTTTTAATCTAAACAAAACCCAAAGTCTAAACGGTGCCCTAAGGGCTGTATATATGGAGGAAGAGAGGGGGAATTTCATGGCCCTTGGTGGAGGGGTCCGAAATCAACCCTATCTCTTGTTTCCCCACACATACGGACTCTAAAAATAGCCTATACCTATGTATTTCGAAATTACATGGGCCTGGCCCAATAAAAAGGTGACGCATCACCTATAATAGCCTCGGGACGAAATTTATGAAGTGGCATCTTGTATATTTCGTCCAAGGCTTCATGCACCCATTATGGTGGCTTCAAAGTCCTGAAATCATCACTTGTAACTCCGTTCTTACTTCCCTTGCGCATGGCATCATCTCCATGCTTGTTCTTGCTCCAATGTTCATCCTCCTCCAAGCTAGGCCCTTCATTTGTAAGCAAAACAAATGTATCCAATTTAGGCAGCATCATATTCTCATGAACATTAGAATCATTACCAAGAAACGAAAGTACCTGATAATTTAATTGGCGTGCGCGAGCTCTAGTAATTGGTCCCGTATATGTAGCAGTAGGGGCTGTGGGTGTAACAATGGTATTGATGTCCTCAT
>NC_041388.1:462059991-462111448 GCF_002162155.2 Triticum dicoccoides | reverse complement strand
TGGCGGTGGGCGGCTGGATAGAGAGGCGCCGGGGCGGCTGGGGGCGGAGCGGCGATGGGCGACCGGCGACCTGAGTGGTGCGGCGCCGGGGCGGGGGTGGCTCGGGCACGGGGGCGGCTCAAGCATGGTGGCGACGACGCGAGTGAGCTGAGGGGAGAGAGAGAGGGGTGGGGCGCGAGCGTTGCCCGATTTTTAGTTAGGTCACAGCTCTTTTCCCTACACTGGTGCGTGTCGGTGCTATACAAACGGTTTTTAACCCCTTTCTGCGACGACATTTAGGACCGTTGCCAAGTGAGGGTGGGCGATAGGGTGTCCTTCCCACACGACCCAGAAACCATCGGGGATATGGAGCAGTGATCCAGAGACCTTCCAAAATGTAATCGTGTGCGATGCAGCACACACTAAATGATAGAGGCAAAGGTGTCCCGTCTTTCGATGAGATGATGGATATCGCTTTGGTGGAAGTCGACTTTGACGATCCGACTACGAACGTGCGAGGACGTCGCGCCTTAGCAATCGCTAAACCAACTCCGAGAGGTTATTGACCACGCAGGAGCACGATCAACCTGACCACGAGGGTCTGTTTCCTGCGAGCAAACAAAGAACAAGCAAGAAACTAAGATTGCAATCTGGATATTGCGAATATAAGATGAAAGCTTTATTGATCAAGGTGGGGTTCTGTGACGCCTTTGTCTGGTCGTTGAACACAAACGAAGTACGCGAAGTTGCAGCTATGGCGAACTTTTAATCTAAACAAAACCCAAAGTCTAAACGGTGCCCTAAGGGCTGTATATATGGAGGAAGAGAGGGGGAATTTCGTGGCCCTTGGTGGAGGGGTCCGAAATCAACCCTATCTCTTGTTTCCCCACACATACGGACTCTAAAAATAGCCTATACTTATGTATTTCGAAATTACATGGGCCTGGCCCAATAAAAAGGTGACGCAGCACCTATAATAGCCTCGGGACGAAATTTATGAAGTGGCATCTTGTATATTTCGTCCATGGCTTCATGCACCCATTATGGTGGCTTCAAAGTCCTTAAATCATCACTTGTAACTCCGTTCTTGTTCCCCTTGCGCATGGCATCATCTCCATGCTTGTTCTTGCTCCAATGTTCATCCTTCTCCAAGCTAGGCCCTTCATTTGTAAGCAAAACAAATGTATCCAATTTAGGCAGCATCATATTCTCATGAACATTAGAATCATTACCAAGAAACGAAAGTACCTGATAATTTAATTGGCGTGCGCGAGCTCTAGTAATTGGTCCCGTATATGTAGCGGTAGGGGCTGTGGGTGTAACAATGGAATTGATGTCCTCATCATCCTCCCCTTCTTGAAATGAAGTCGTCCTCGACGGAAACTCATCTTCCTCACCCAAATAAGGCTTCAAATCTGCAACGTTAAAAGTAGGACTAACCCCAAAATCTGCAGGCAGCTCAAGTTTATATGCATTATCATTTATTTTCTCTAACACCTTAAAGGGACCATCAGCACGTGGCATTAGCTTTGATTTGCGCAAATCAGGAAATCTATCCTTACGCAAATGTAACCAAACAAGATCTCCAGGTGCAAACACAACATGTTATCTACCCTTATCTCCAGCAAGTTTATATTTAGCATTCATACGCTCAATGTTTTCCTTAGTTAACTCATGCATTTTTAAAATCAATTCAGCACGTTGTTTAGCATCAAAATTAACCTTCTCCGAAGATGGAAGAGGCAACAAATCAATAGGTGCACGAGGTAGGAAACCATACACAACTTCAAAAGGGCACATCTTAGTAGTAGAATGCAATGAACGATTATAAGCAAATTCAATATGAGGCAAGCATTCCTCCCACATTTTCTTATTATTCTTCAAAACAGCCCTAAGCATAGTAGACAACGTTCTATTGACTACTTTAGTTTGTCCATCAGTTTGGGGGTGACAAGTAGTACTAAAAAGCAGTTTAGTCTCCAACTTAGCCCATAAACATCTCCAAATGTGGCTAAGAAATTTAGTATCACGATCTGAAACAATAGTATTTGGCACACCATGCAAGCGAATAATTTCACGAAAGAACAAATCAGCAACATTAACAGCATCATCGCTTTTATGACATGGTATAAAGTGTGCCATTTTCAAAAATCTATCCACGACAACAAATATGCTATCCCTCCCCTTCTTTGTTCGAGGTAAACCTAAAACAAAGTCCATAGATATATCCTCCCAAGGAACACTAGGTACAGGCAAAGGCATATATAAACCATGAGGATTGAGTCGTGACTTAGCTTTTTGACATGTAGTGCATCGAGCAATAAAACGCTCAACATCCCGTCTCATCTTTGGCCAAAAGAAATGTGTAGCAAGTACGTCCTCCGTCTTCTTCACGCCAAAGTGTCCCATTAATCCTCCTCCATGCGCCTCCTGCAACAACAAAAGACGAACGGAGCTAGCTGGAATGCATAGCTTGTTAGCACGAAACACAAATCCATCGTTAACGACGAACTTGTTCCACATTCTTCCTTCTTTACAATTCTGCATTACATCTTTAAAATCAGCATCATGCACATATTGTTCTTTGATGGTCTCCAAACCAAATATTTTGAAGTCAAGTTGTGAAAGCATAGTATAGCGGCGAGACAATGCATCAGCAATAACATTTTCTTTTCCCTTCTTGTGTTTAATGACATAAGGAAAAGTCTCAATGAATTCAACCCATTTAGCATGTCTACGATTCAGTTTAGCTTGACTTTTAATATGTTTCAAAGATTCATGATCAGAATGTATAACAAATTCTTTGGGCCATAAATAATGTTGCCATGTTTCTAAAGTCCGAACAAGAGCATATAATTCTTTATCATAAGTAGAATAATTCAGACTAGGCCCACTCAATTTTTCAGAAAAGTATGCAACAGGTTTGCCATCTTGTAATAACACACCGCCTAATCCAATTCCACTAGCATCACATTCAAGCTCAAAAGTCTTATTAAAATCAGGAAGTTGGAGTAAAGGAGCATGTGTCAACTTATCTTTCAATACCGAGAAGGCTTCTTCCTGTGCGGTACCCCAAAGAAAAGGCACATCTTTCTTTGTAAGCTCATTGAGAGGTGCAGCAATGGTGCTGAAATCTCTCACAAAACGCCTATAGAATCCAGCGAGGCCAAGAAAACTCCTCACTTGTGTGACCGTTTTGGGTTGCGACCAACTCTCAATAGCTTCAATCTTGGCTTTATCAACTTCAATTCCCTGTGGAGTAACAACAT
This sequence comes from Triticum dicoccoides, assembly GCF_002162155.2. Classification (NCBI taxonomy): domain Eukaryota; kingdom Viridiplantae; phylum Streptophyta; class Magnoliopsida; order Poales; family Poaceae; genus Triticum; species Triticum dicoccoides. Next base: position 462,108,200 of record NC_041388.1, on the reverse strand, counting down.
AGCCAAGAAAAGATACTCGGTCGGTGCAAAAGGTGCACTTCCCAAGTTACCAAACAAACGTGCATCACGTAGAGCAATAGAAACAGCACGTAAATGTTCCAAATGTTCTTCCAAAGATCTGCTATAAATCAATATGTCATCAAAGTAAACTACCACAAATCGTCCAATGAAAGCACGTAAAACTTCGTTCATTAATCTCATGAAAGTACTAGGTGCATTAGTTAACCCAAAAGGCATGACTAGCCACTCATATAATCCAAACTTAGTTTTAAATGCTGTTTTCCATTCATCTCCCAATTTCATACGAATTTGATGTTAGCCACTACGCAAATCAACTTTGGAGAATATTGTAGAGCCACTCAATTCATCAAGCATATCATCTAGCCTAGGAATAGGATGACGATAACGAATAGTAATATTATTAATGCCTCTACAATCAACACACATACGTGATGTACCATCCTTTTTCGGCACTAGAATAATAGGAACAACACAAGGACTAAGGGATTCGCGTATATAAACTTTGTCGAGAAGCTCTTGTACTTGACGCATAATCTCCTTCGTCTCCTCTGGATTGGTACGGTATGGTGCACGGTTTGGCAGTGAAGCACCGGGAATTAAGTCAATCTGATGCTCAATCCCTCGAATAGGCGGTAATCCCGGTGGCACATCTTGTGGAAAGACGTCAGCGAACTCCTGCAAAATGTTAGTGACAGCAGGAGGCAAAGAGGAAGGCACGTCCTCGAATGAAAATAATGCCTCTTTGCACACAAAAGCATAGCAAACAGATTTGCTGAAATCTAGCTCATCAATATCAGATTTGGTGGCAAATAAACATGCACTTTTCAATTTAATTTCAGAAGCAACACTAGATGGTTTATTATTAGGCTTCATTTGTTGCTCAAATTCTTTTGCCAAATTCTGATTTTCACTCTTATTCGTCTCCTGTTTTGCTTTATTAGCTCTATTAATATCATCTTTCAAAATGGAATCAGGAGTCATAGGAAGCAAAGTAATATTTTTATCCCTATGAACAAGAGTATAGTGATTGTTTCTACCATGGTGTACAGAATTTTTATCAAATTGCCATAGTCTACCAAGTAATAAGGAACATGCTTGCATAGGTACCACATCACAATCAACATAATCAGCATATGTAGAGATACTAAAATGCACACGAACAGTACGTGTTACCTTAACCTTGCCGCTGTTGTTGAACCATTGGATGTAGTAAGGATGTGGATGTGGTCTTGTGGTGAGAGAAAGCTTCTCCACCATCTCCATGCTAGCCAAGTTGTTGCAGCTCCCTCCGTCTATGATGACGCGCACAGAACGTTCCTTCACAACTCCCTTGGTATGGAACAAATTGTGCCTCTGATTTTGCTCAGCTTGTGTGATCTGCACACTCAAAACACATTGAGCAACTAAACATTCATATCTGTCAGCGTCTTCAGGAGCCATGTATTGCGTCTCATGATCAGAATCATCTCCACCATGTTCTTCACGTGTAATAAGAGCCAAAGTCTCCTCATCATAGTCAATAGCAGACTCATATCCACCACCCGCGGTAGCAATCATCACACGCGGAGATTTGCATTCTCTCGCATAATGACCTCCTCCCTTACAACGACGACAAATAATATCACTTGTGTGCCCTGTTGATGCCATGGAAGAAGAAGAATGCTGTGCAGGCCCCGCAAGTGCGCTCTTGGCAGATAATGGTGGTTGTGCCTGTTTTCTTGTATCACGGCTGGAGGTGGCACCGGATGGAGGTGCTGGTGCAGTTGAAGTAGAAGATGCACGTGGTGTCCATGATGAAGGCCGGCCTGCAAAAAAGTTAGTTCGCCCCAATGCTTGTCGATCCTGCACTTCACGTTCAGCTTTACAAGCAAGATGGAATAAACGAGTGATATTAGTATACTCCTTATAGTCTAGAATGGTCTGAATCTCTCTATTTAATCCACCAAGAAAACGTGCAAGCATAGCTTCATTCTCCTCAACAATACCACATCTAATCATGCCAGTTTGTAATTCCTGATAATATTCTTCTACATAATTTTTTCCTTGTCTTAAGCGCTGTAATCTCTGAAGCAATTCACGTTGATAATATGGTGGAAACCAACGAGTATGCATAGCAGTTTTCAAAGCAGCCCAAGTAGTTGGAATAGGATACAATCTACAATGTTCAGACCACCATACACATGCAAAACTAGTGAAAGCACAAACAGCGGCAGCAACTCGTCTCTCCTCAGGATATTGTAAACATGTAAATCGTTGTTCAGTTTCTAACTCCCAAGTAAGATATATATCAGGAACATATCTACCCTCAAATGGTGGAATATTCAATTTCAGTTTAGGAATATGGACATCATCTCGTACCTGAGGTGGTGGTGCAGGCCTACCATTACGAATATATACCTGAGGTTGACCTGCTGGTGGTGGTACAGGTGGCTGCACGTAGTGCTGATTTTGATCAACCTCATCCTCATAATCTCCCACATAATCATCCTCCTCCGCATCAGCAGCAGGAGCCACATAAGTATCAACAGCAGCACCAACAGTTTGGCCAAACGCAAGAGGAACACGGCTTGCTCGGCGGAGGTCTGTTTCGCGACGTGGAGGTAGTCGTTGTTGTTGTTGTTGTTGGAGAGGTGCGTTAGGTGCAACGGGTGTTGTTGTTGTCGTTTCTTGGTAATGATTCTAATGTTCATGAGAATATGATGCTGCCTAAATTGGATACATTTGTTTTGATTACAAATGAAGGGCCTAGCTTGGAGAAGGATGAACATTGGAGCAAGAACAAGCATGGAGATGATGCCATGCGCAAGGGAAACAAGAACGGAGTTACAAGTGATGATTTCAGGACTTTGAAGCCACCATAATGGGTGCATGAAGCCTTGGACGAAATATACAAGATGCCACTTCATAAATTTCGTCCCGAGGCTATTATAGGTGCTGCGTCACCTTTTTATTGGGCCAGGCCCATGTAATTTCGAAATACATAGGTATAGGCTATTTTTAGAGTCCGTATGTGTGGGGAAACAAGAGATAGGGTTGATTTCGGACCCCTCCACCAAGGGCCACGAAATTCCCCCTCTCTTCCTCCATATATACAGCCCTTAGGGCACCGTTTAGACTTTGGGTTTTGTTTAGATTAAAAGTTCGCCATAGCTGCAACTTCGCGTACTTCGTTTGTGTTCAACGACCAGACAAAGGCGTCACAGAACCCCACCTTGATCAATAAAGCTTTCATCTTATATTCGCAATATCTAGATTGCAATCTTAGTTTCTTGCTTGTTCTTCGTTTGCTCGCAGGAAACAGACCCTCGTGGTCAGGTTGATCGTGCTCCGGCGTGGTCAATAACCTCTCGGAGTTGGTTTAGCGATTGCTAAGGCGCGACGTCCTCGCACGTTCGTAGTCGGATCGTCAAAGTCGACTTCCACCAAAGCGATATCCATCATCTCATCGAAAGACGGGACACCTTTGCCTCTATCACTCTCCCTTTTCTTCTCTGCGCATTCAATTCCCTGAGAGGAATAAAATGCAGTTACTTGTTTATCATTTATAGCCTTGTATGGAGAAGTTGATCAGAGTTTGTTAAGTACTTACAAAATCAGGCATCTAACAAGAGTGGCATCGAGCACATTGAAGATGAAGAAGAGATGTAAGTCCTCGAAACTCACATCGATGGAACCAGCATCGTGTCGGAAATGGTCTCTGTTGTAGTGGACTAGCAAACCATGATGACCTGCTGACATTAGATCCATGCAATATTCATGTAACTCACGGCAACTGGAGTTGCACTCATCAAATTATTTGCCAACAAGAGATGGCTGGCCATGGACGTAATAGCGTGCTTGAAGTATGTTTGCTTTACTTTTAGCAAGCAACAAACATACTTCTTCATCATCCATGGCGTCAGAAATAATATTACTCCCCGATTTGAACAAGCTGCTGTTAATTTGGTTCTGGGCGATGATTGCTTTAAGTGAGAGGCAATCGTTCTCTTTCCTCTTCACTTTCCCGCCGCGCTTCCTCGGGGGTGTAGCCTTTTTGGCGACTTCCTTCTTGCTACTTGAAGCATTTTTGCCAGAATGTCTGGTTGCCTGCAAGGTAGACTGCCGAGCAGACGGTGAAGCTTGGATGGACTGCTTAGCAGACGATTTATCTATGCCTAACCATTGAGCTGGCGGTGCTACTGTGACGAACTGTTGGGCTGTAGGAGCAGAGGCATCGGACTGCAGACCATGCGTTGAAGCTATGTCGGGTTTCTATGCAGGTGGTGCCAACTTGTCAGTGTGCTGAGGAGGCTGTGCCAACGTGTTGGTTTGCTGAGCAGGTAGTGCTGATGCATTGGTATGCTGATCACGCGACTGCGGACCGAGGGACTGATGACAAGTCGGTTCTGGACTTACACACTGCTTAGCAGGCGGTTCTGAAGCATCAGACTGCTTAGCAATTGATACGTCTCCGTCGTATCTACTTTTCCAAACACTTTTGCCCTTGATTTGGACTCTAACTTGCATCATTTGAATGGAACTAACCCGGACTGACACTGTTTTCAGCAGAATTGCCATGGTGTTATTTATGTGCAGAAACAAAATTTCTTGGAATGACCTGAAACTTCACGGAACATCTTCGGAAATAATAAAAAATCCTTGCAAAAGATGAAGATGAGGGGCCCACACCCTAGCCACGAGGGTGGGGGTGCGCCTGCCCCCCTAGGGTGCGCCCCTACCTCGTGGGCCCCTTGGAGCTCCTCTGACCTCAACTCCAACTCTATATATTTGTTTTCGGGGAGAAAAAAATAAAGAAGGATTCATCGCGTTTCACGATACAGAGCCGCCGCCAAGCCCTAAAACCTCTCGGGAGGGCTGTTCTGGAGTCCGTTCGGGGCTCCGGAGAGGGGAATCCGTCGCCATTGTCATCATCAACCATCCTCCATCACCAATTTCATGATGCTCACTGTCGTGCGTGAGTAATTCCATCGTAGGCTTGCGGGACGGTGATGGGTTGGATGAGATTTATCATGTAATCGAGTTAGTTTTGTTAGGGTTTGATCCCTAGTATCCACTATGTTCTAAGATTGATGTTGCTATGACTTTGCTATGCTTAATGCTTGTCACTAGGGCCCGAGTGCCATGATTTTAGATCTGAACCTATTATGTTTTCATCAATATATGAGAGTTCTGGATCCTATCTTGCAAGTTTATAGTCACCTATTATGTGTTATGATCCGTTAACCCCGAAGTGACAATAATCGGGATACTTACCGGTGATGACCCTAGTTTGAGGAGTTCATGTATTCACTATGTGTTAATGCTTCGGTCCGGTGCTCTATTAAAAGGATGCCTTAATATACCTTAGTTTCCGCTAGGAACCCGCTGCCACGGGAGGGTAGGACCAAAGATGTCATGCAAGTTCTTTTCCATAAGCACGTATGACTATATTCGGAATACATGCCTACATTACATTGATGAATTGGAGCTAGTTCTGTGTCACCCTAGGTTATGACTGTTACATGATGAATCGCATCCGGCATAATTCTCCATCACTGATCCATTGCCTACGAGCTTTCCATATATTGTTCTTCGCTTATTTACTTTTCCGTTGTTATTCCTATCATCACTACAAAATACCAAAAACATTACTTTTGCTACCGTTACCTTTTGCGACCGTTACCACTACTATCATATTACTTAGCTACTAAATACTTTGCTGCAGGTATTAAGTTTCCAGGTGTGGTTGAATTGACAACTCAGCTGCTAATACTTGATAATATTCTTTGGCTCCCCTTATGTCGAATCAATAAATTTGGGTTGAATACTCTACCCTCGAAAACTATTGCGATCCCCTATACTTGTGGGTTATCAAGACTATTTTCTGGCGCCGTTGCCGGGGACCATAGCTCTATATGGAGAATTGAAGAAGAGAGTCTCCCACAAGCTTGGGGGAGGCTTCTCCAATTACTTAATGCTTTGCCTGATCATCCTCTTAAGAAAAATGAGATACTTGATATCTTTTATAATGGACTAACTGATGCTTCCAGAGATTACCTGGATAGTTGTGTTGGTTTTGTTTTCAGGGAAAGAACACCGGATGAAGCTGAAATTCTATTGAATAATATGTTGGCAAATGAAAATAATTGGACACTTCCTGAGCCAATTCCTGAGCCTATTCCTAAACCAACTCCGAAGAAGAGAGGTGTTCTATTTCTCAGTCCTGAAGATATGCAAGAGGCAAAGAAATCTATGAAAGAAAAAGGTATTAAAGTTGAAGATGTTAAGAATTTACCCCCTAATGAAGAAATACACGGTCTTAATTTACCGCCTGTTGAAGAAACATATGATCTTAATCCATTACCTATTGAACAAGCACATGGTCTTGATAACCCGACACAGGTAGTAAAGGTAAATTCTCTCTATATATATGATAAAGCTGAAATCCCATTTACTAAGTTTGCTAGCCCATGCTTAGATGAGTTTGATAAATTTATGGCTAAGCAAGAAGATTTTAATGCTTATTTTGGTAGACAATTGAAATAAAATTCAAATATGCTTGAACACTTGGGTGATTATATGGCCAATGTCAAAGGTGAACTTAAACTTATTAGTAAACATGCTTCTATGGTTACCACTCAAGTAGAACAAGTACTTGATGAGGACATCAATACCATTGTTACACCCACAGCCCCTACTGTTACATATACTGGACCAATTACTAGAGCTCGCGCACGCCAATTAAATTACCAGGTACTTCCGTTTCTTGGTAATGATTCTAATGTTCATGAGATTATGATGCTGCCTAAATTAGATACATTTGTTTTGCTTACAAATGAAGGGCCTAGCTTGGAGAAGGATGAACATTGGAGCAAGAACGTGCATGGAGTTGATGGCATGCGCAAGGGGATCAAGAACGGAGTTACAAGTGATGATTTCAGGACTTTGAAGCCGCCATAAGGAGTGCATGAAGCCTTGGACGAAATATACAAGATGCCACTTCATAATATTCGTCCATAGGCTATTATAGGTGCTGCGTCACCTTATTAATGGGCCAGGCCCATGTAATTTCGAAATACTTAAGTATAGGCTATTTTTAGAGTCCGTATGTGTGGGGAAACAAGAGTTAGGGTTGGTTTCGGACCCCACCCTCAAGGGACACGAAATCCCCCCCTCTTCCTCCATATATACAGCCCTTAGGGCGTCGTTTAGACTTTGGGTTTTGTTTAGACTAAAAGTTCGCCATAGCTGCAACTTCGCGTACTTCGTTTGTGTCCAACGACCAGACCAAGATGTTCGTTTGCTCGCAGGAAACAGACCCTCGTAGTCAGGTTGATCGTGCTCCGGCGTGGTCAATAACCCTCGGAAGTTGGTTTAGCAATTGCTAAGGCGCGACGTCTCGCACGTTCGTAGTCGGATCGTCAAGGTCGACTCCCACAGAAAACGATAGCCACCATCTCATCGAAACATCGGGACACCTTAGCCTCTATCAAGTGGTATCAGATTTCCAGGTTGCTCGGTGAGATTTTACAGTTTTTCGTAGATTAGATCGAGTCTGTTCTTCATACCTACAGTCCATGAAAAAGCCAGAAAAAAATTAGGGTTAGTTCATCATATCCGAACCAATCTGAGCCTTTGCATAATCTTTTTAGGGTTTTTGCTTTGTTGAATTTGCGGTTGCATCGTCGTGTCAAGTTGCTGGTCTTAGAGTCTAGTCTTTTAGAGTTTCGAGTTCTGGTCATAAGTTGTCACGCCGCCGCCGCACCATCATCATCGCCCATCTACCACTTTTGCTTATCCGCCACCGCTCTGAATCCATATCCATATACCACCACCAATCCGTATCCATATACCACCACCAATCTGTATCCATATACCACCACCGCTACCATATACCACCACTGCTGCCATATACCACAACCATATATCCACCACCAATCCGAGTTCTTCTCATATTAGGTTTGTTCTTGAGATCAATCTAAATTCTGATTCGTGTTTCCTTGCCTGCGTAGGTCTCGGAAAAAAAAAGTCTGGAGACCCCCGGGCAGTTTTTAGGCCAAAATTTTCACGGGCAAATTTTTTTCCCTATCCTATTTTTAGGCTTTTCTGAGTCTTTTGAGCCACGTGCCATCATAGTGATTTTTTGTCGCACTTTTTCGTCGTCGCTGCCCTAATTTCCGAAAAAAGTGGAAAAAAAATTCCGTGCCCATCCTATCAGTTTGACGAGGGAAGAGTTGTGAGACACTCGCTATTATAGTGATTTTTCGCAAAAAAAAGAGGAGCGCAAAAAAAGGAGCGCAAAAAAAAGAGCAAAAAAAAGAGTTCCAGAGTGTGCTTTTCCTTTATTTACGTGCAGCGCCGTGATTTTGTTAGTGTTCTAGGCTCGCGTCTCTAGCACGGTCTAGCCTAGGACCAGCACAGTACCGTCGTTGAGCGATTATTGCTGACCCTTTTTGCTACCATACTATAAGCCTTCCCAGCTCCACATACATCTACGTCGTGCATTTGACTCTCCCTGGCAATCGCTCTATCCAAGCTTTTGAGAGTTTTGACTACAACGGTTGCCGATCACCGCCTGCTGCTGGGTTAGAACTGGTAAGAATTTGAGATTTACTTGACGGATTTGTGACACCCGCCACCATCACCACTTGTTAGTAGTCTGTAGGATCATATTCTTGTGTGTTTCTATTGCTGCTAACCATGCCAGGATCACAAGCCGACGAGACTGACTGGGAGAACTTGACGAACAAGGAGCTTCATGATACGTTTCAGCAAATGATGAGTGGACAGGTGCAAGATGTGATAAACAAATTTGAAGAGGCCATGGAGAAGATAGATGGCATGGAGAAGACGTTTGAAACAAAGCTCGATAACAAGTTTGCTGAATTGCTTTCGCGTTTTCCACCACCACCACCGGCTGCTCCTGCCGCACCTCTGCAACAACAGCAACAACATCGACTACCTCCACGTCGGGAAACAGCCCTCCGCCGAGCGAGCCGTGTCCCTCTTCAGTTGGGCCAAACTGTTGGTGCTGCTGTTGATACTTCTGTGGCTCCTACTGCTGATGTGGAGGAGGATGATTATGTGGGAGATTATGAGGATGAGGTTGATCAAAATCAGAACTACGTGCCACCACCAGCACAGCAACCACCAGGTCGTCCACATGCAAATAATGGCAATGGTAGGGCTCACCCTCAGGTACGAGATCATGACCATCTCCCTAAACTAAAATTGAATATTCCACCATTTGAGGGTAGATATTCCGGCTACTTGGGCTGCTTTGAAAACTGCTATGCGTACTCGTTGGGTTCCACCATATTATCAACGTGAATTACTTCAAAAATTGCAGCGCTTAAGACAGGGGAAAAATTCTGTCGAAGAATATTATCAGGAATTACAAACTGGCATGATTAGATGTGGTATTGTTGAGGAGAATGAAGCTATGCTTGCACATTTTATGGGTGGATTAAATAGAGAGATTTAGACGATCCTAGAGTATAAGGAGTATACTAATATCACTCGTTTATTCCATCTTGCTTGTAAAGCTGAACATGAAGTGCAGGATCGACAGGCATTGGCGCGGACTAACTTTTCTGCAGGTCGACCTTCATCATGGACACCACGTGCATCATCTACTTCCACACGTTCTGCTACACCGGCGCCTCCATCGGCTGCCACCTCCAACCGTGATACAATAAAGCAGGCACAATCACCACTATCTGCCAAGAGCACACCTTCTGGGCCTGCAAAGAGCTCTTCTTCATCCATGGCATCAACGGGGCAAACAGATGATATTATTTGTCAACGTTGCAAGGGTGGAGGTCATTATGCGAGAGAATGCCCATCTAAGCGTGTGATGATTGTTACTGAGGATGGTGGGTATGAGTCCGCTAGTGACTATGATGAGGAGACCTTGGCTCTTATTACACGTGAAGAACATGGTGGAGACGATTCTGATCATGAGACGCAATACATGGCTCCTGAAGATGCTGACAGGTATGAATGTTTAGTTGCTCAACGTGTTTTGAGTGTGCAGGTTACACAAGCTGAGCAAAATCAGAGGCATAATTTGTTCCATACAAAGGGAGTTGTGAAGGAATGTTCTGTTCGCGTGATCATAGATGGAGGGAGCTGCAATAACTTGGCTAGCATGGAGATGGTCGAGAAGCTATCTCTCACCACAAGACCACATCCACATCCTTACTACATCCAATGGTTCAACAACAGCGGCAAGGTTCAGGTAACACGTACTGTTCGTGTGCATTTTACTATCTCTACATATGCTGATTATGTTGATTGTGATGTGGTACCTATGCAAGCATGTTCCTTATTACTTGGTAGACCATGGAAATTTGATAAAAATTCAGTACACCATGGTAGAAACGATCAGTATACTCTTGTTCATAACGATAAAAATATTACTTTGCTTCCTATGACTCCTGATTCCATTTTGAAAGATGATATTAATAGAGCTAATAAAGCAAAACAGGAGACAAATAAGAGTGAAAATCAGATTGTGGCAAAAGAATTTGAGCACCAAATGAAGCCTAATAATAAACCATCTACTGTTGTTTCTGAAATTAAATTGAAAAGTGCATGTTTACTTGCCACCAAAGCTGATATTGATGAGCTAGATTTCAGCAAATCTGTTTGCTATGCTTTTGTGTGCTAAGAGGCATTATTTTTATTCGAGGACGTGCTTTCCTCTTTGCCCCCTGCTGTCACTAACATTTTGCAGGAGTTCACTGACGTCTTTCCACAAGACGTGCCACTAGGATTACCACCTATTCGAGGGATTGAGCATTAAATTGACTTAATTCCCGGTGCTTCGCTACCCAACCGTGCACCATACCATACCAATCCAGAGGAGACGAAGGAGATTATGCGTCAAGTACAAGAACTGCTCGACAAAGGTTATATACGCGAATCCCTTAGTCCTTGTGCTGTTCCTATCATTTTAGTGCCGAAAAAGGATGGTGCGTCGCGTATGTGCGTTGATTGTAGAGGCATAAATAATATTACTATTCGTTATCGTCATCCTATTCCTAGGCTAGATGATATGCTTGATGAATTGAGTGGCTCTACAATATTCTCCAAAGTTGATTTGCGTAGTGGATACCATCAAATTCGTATGAAATTGGGAGATGAATGGAAAACGGCATTTAAAACTAAGTTTGGATTATATGAGTGGTTAGTCATGCCTTTTGGGTTAACTAATGCACCTAGTACTTTCATGAGGTTAATGAACGAAGTTTTACGTGCTTTCATTGGATGATTTGTGGTAGTTTACTTTGATGACATATTGATTTATAGCAAATCTTTGGAGGAACATTTGGAACATTTACGTGCTGTTTTTATTGCTCTACGTGATGCACGTTTGTTTGGAAACCTTGGAAAGTGCACCTTTTGCACCGACCGAGTATCTTTTCTTGGCTATGTTGTTACTCCACAGGGAATTGAAGTTGATAAAGCCAAGATTGAAGCTATTGAGAGTTGGCCGCAGCCCAAAACGGTCACACAAGTGAGGAGTTTCCTTGGCCTCGCTGGTTTCTATAGGCGTTTTGTGAGAGATTTCAGCACCATTGCTGCACCTCTCAACGAGCTTACAAAGAAGGATGTGCCTTTTGTTTGGGGTATCGCACAGGAAGAAGCCTTCACGGTATTGAAAGATAAGTTGACACATGCTCCTTTACTCCAACTTCCTAATTTCAATAAGACTTTTAAGCTTGAGTGTGCTGCTAGTGGAATTGGATTAGGAGGTGTGTTATTACAAGATGGAAAACCCGTTGCATACTTTTCTGAAAAATTGAGTGGGCCTAGTCTGAACTATTCTACTTATGATAAAGAATTATATGCTCTTGTTCGGACCTTAGAAACATGGCAACATTATTTATGGCCCAAGGAATTTGTTATACATTCTGATCATGAATCTTTGAAACACATTAGAAGTCAAGCAAAACTGAACCGTAGACATGCTAAATGGGTTGAATTCATTGAGACTTTCCCTTATGTCATTAAACACAAGAAGGGTAAAGAAAATGCTATTGCTGATGCCTTGTCTCGTCGTTATACTATGCTTTCACAACTTGACTTTAAAATATTTGGTTTGGAGACCATCAAAGATCAATATGTTCATGATGCTGAATTTAAAGATGTATTGCAGAATTGTAAGGAAGGGAGAACTTGGAACAAGTTCGTTCTTAACGATGGATTTGTGTTTCATGCTAACAAGCTCCGTTCGTCTTTTGTTGTTGCAGGAGGCGCATGGAGGAGGATTAATGGGACACTTTGACGTCAAGAAGACGGAGGATATACTTGCTACACATTCCTTTTGGCCAAAGATGAGACGGGATGTTGAGCGTTTTGTTGCTCGCTGCACTACATGTCAAAGAGCTAAGTCACGACTCAATCCTCATGGTTTATATATGCCTTTGCCTGTACCTAGTGTTCCTTGGGAGGATATATCTATGGACTTTGTTTTAGGTTTACCTCGAACAAAGAAGGGGAGGGATAGCATATTTGTTGTCGTGGATAGGTTCTCGAAAATGGCACACTTTATACCATGTCATAAAAGCGATGATGCTGTTAATGTTGCTGATTTGTTCTTTCGTGAAATTATTCGCTTACATGGTGTGCGAAATACTATTGTTTCAGATCGTGATACTAAATTTCTTAGCCACTTTTGGAGATGTTTATGGGCTAAGTTGGGGACTAAGCTGCTTTTTAGTACTACTTGTCACCCCCAAACTGATGGACAAACTGAAGTAGTCAATAGAACATTGTCTACTATGCTTAGGGCTGTTTTGAAGAATAACAAGAAAATGTGGGAAGAATGCTTGCCTCATATTGAATTTGCTTATAATCGTTCATTGCATTCTACTACTAAGATGTGCCCTTTTGAAATTGTGTATCATTTCCTACCTCGTGCACCTATTGATTTGTTGCCTCTTCCATCTTCAGAGAAGGTTAATTTTGATGCTAAAGAACGTTCTGAATTGATTTTAAAAATGCATGAGTTAACTAAGGAAAATATTGAGCGTATGAATGCTAAATATAAACTTGCTGGAGATAAGGGTAGAAAACATGTTGTGTTTGCGCCTGGAGATCTTGTTTGGTTACATTTGCGTAAAGATAGATTTCCTAATCTGCGCAAATCAAAGCTAATGCCACGTGCTGATGGTCCTTTTAAGGTGTTAGAGAAAATAAATGATAATGCATATAAACTTGAGCTACCTGCAGATTTTGGGGTTAGTCCCACTTTTAACATTGCAGATTTGAAGCCTTATTTGGGTGAGGAAGATGCGCTTTCGTCGAGGACGACTTCATTTCAAGAAGGGGGATGATGAGGACATCAATACCATTGTTACACCCACAGCCCCTACTGTTACATATACTGGACCAATTACTAGAGCTCGCGCACGCCAATTAAATTACCAGGTACTTTCGTTTCTTGGTAATGATTCTAATGTTCATGAGATTATGATGCTGCCTAAATTGGATACATTTGTTTTGCTTACAAATGAAGGGCCTAGCTTGGAGAAGGATGAACATTGGAGCAAGAACACGCATGGAGTTGATGGCATGCGCAAGGGGATCAAGAACGGAGTTACAAGTGATGATTTCAGGACTTTGAAGCCGCCATAAGGAGTGCATGAAGCCTTGGACGAAATATACAAGATGCCACTTCATAATATTCGTCCATAGGCTATTCTAGGTGCTGCATCACCTTATTAATGGGCCAGGCCCATGTAATTTCGAAATACTTAAGTATAGGCTAGTTTTAGAGTCCGTATGTGTGGGGAAACAAGAGTGAGGGTTGGTTTCGGACCCCACCCTCAAGGGCCACGAAATTCCCCCCTCTTCATCCATATATATAGCCCTTAGGGTGTTGATTAGACTTTGGGTTTTGTTTAGATTAAAAGTTCGCCATAGCTGCAACTTCGCGTACTTCGTTTGTGTCCAACGACCAGACCAAGACGTCACAGAACCCCACCTTGATCAATAAAGCTTTCATCTTATATTCGCAATATCCCGATTGCAATCTCAGTTTCTTGCTTGTTCTTCTTTTGGAAGACCCTTTTTGAATACTGCAGGGGCTGTTATTGATTGCACTAAAGGCAATGTCACTTTTCATGTTAATGGCAATGAGCATACGGTATACTTTCCGAGGAAACAACCTCAAGTTCATAGTATGAACTCTATTGGAAAAATTCCATCGACTATATTTGGAGGTTTTGAATTTCCTCTTCCTACTGTCAAGAAGAAATATGATATTCTTATTATTGGGGATGTACATATCCCCAATAATGGTAACATAGTGTTATTCGAAATTTCTCCGGTTCCATGTTATTCGGAATGAGTTCGTTAACAAGACTTGATCAACCTTGTTAGTGGATCCCTTTTGATCAGCATGAGATGGATGAAACTAGAAGGCACAACCTTCTGTACCCACTTTCGACTTTCTGTTATTTAAATTAAATAAAATAAAAATAAGTATTTTCCGTCTGTTATCTGAATTATCCATGCAATATAAAAATACCTCGAAAATAAAAGTTCTACAAATGCCCTGAAATTTAAATATGATTTTTTCTGGAATATTTAAGAATATTTGGCACTAAGAACACAGCACACGGGGCATCCACCTGGCCACGAGGGTGGAGGGCGCGCCCTACCCCCTGGGCGCGCCCCCTACCTCGCGGGCCCATGGTGGCCCTCCTCCACTTATTCCTGCACCCACACAGTTCTTCTTCCTCCCACAAACACGAATATCCAGCTCAAGCACGAGTTCTAGCTCATTTTGCTGCGATTTTCGATCTCCTTGCTCAAAGCACCTCTCACAAAACTACTTGGGGAGATTGTTCCTTGGTATGTGACTCCTCCATTGGTCCAATTAGTTTTTGTTCTAGTGCTTTATTCATTGCAAATTTGTGCTGCCTAGGTGACCATGTTCTTGAGCTTGCTTGTCAAATTTATATGGTCAAAAGTAGTTTTGATGTATGATATAGGCTCTAGGCACTTGTAGGAGTAGTTGCTACCAATTTTATTGAGTTTGGTTCACTTTTATTTTCAAGTTACTAAAAATTTCAGAAATTTTTCAGAAGAAGAAATATGCTTAGGAAAATGTACCAAGGTGGTTCTTCAAGGAAGCAAGGACCCAGGCTTGCAATGCGTGATGCTGATGAAGAACCACCAAGAGACGCTCCAGTGCGTCCTTGTGAATGGCCTTCGAAAAACTTTATGGATCGAGCAGGAATTAAGGAAGAATTTAACGCATATTTGCGTAACGCTGATCTTCTGAGCTTCGAGGAAGAAAAGTGCCACCAGTATCACTATCTCACTAGTTCCTTTATGAGGAGGTTTGAATTTTCATCTTCGCGTAATTCTCCAACTGTCCTGTTTGATCTTTATGAAAATTCTTACACTGTGGACTTAGAGGATTTTACCACTGCTTGCAAACTTCCACAATGGGGTAGTGTCAGGGAACCTCGCAAATCTGAATTTAGAGATTTTCTTGCTAGTATAACTGTGGGGGAATCTAGAGATATAACACAAGCTACCATAGGGAGCATTCACTTTCCTGCTATACATTATTTTGCTCTCTTCACAGGTAGATGCATTAATGGTAAAGATGAGGCATGTCACATGTGTGTCCCTGACCTCAGTATTCTTAGGAGTGCTGTGTTAGGAGATAAATCTTATAATTTGGGAGCCATTTTTGCACGTAGGTTGCATCTTAATAGATTTAATGGAGATTTCTTTGGTGGAATTTATGCAACCCGCATAGCTAATTTTCTTGGTATAGCCATACGTGAAGATGATATTGAGTTGCCTCCTGCTTATTTGGATTATGAGGCTATGGTTCTCCACCAGTTTGTCGAGAGGAATGAATCACCTCTCCAGTATCGCTTAATCTTTGACAAACGTCGTGTTGTCCGTATTACTCTCCCTGCTCCTGCCTTCTTTGATTATCAGGCAAAAGGAAGATATGTTATTACCAGAGAGGAGGCATATGAGTACGAGAGGAGGGCGCAGGCTGCTCGTCGCCACGCTGCAGCTCAGGAGGCGATAGCCGCTGCATCTCAGTATGACTCCAACTATTACTATGGATATCCGCCAGGCCAGCCGTGGCCATAGACCAACTTAGGCCAAAGCCTAAGCTTGGGGGAGTACGTATTTCCCACCGACATTATATTTGTGTTCACACACTCATTGCCAGATGTCGGTGCTCATACTTTTTCATTGTATCATCCATGCTAGTTTATTTTCCTTTTATGCTTTCTTCTTGTGTGTTTAATAAACCTTAAGAAAAAACCAAAAAAATAGTTGTAGCTTTTAATTAGTTTGCTTTCCATGCTTGTAGTAGTAACTAAAAAGAAACCCAAAAAGATTTCCTATTCTTCTTTTGCTTGATGGGAGCTTTCCCGTGTAAATAGTTTTATTTCTTTTCTTTTCTTTGGGGTTCGATAGGAGAAGACCATAATTAAATTGTTGAAGTGGCTCTTATATGCATTATTTTTGATCTGACAAAAGAGCCCATATTGCCTTGTCTTCTCCTGTTTATTGAATGCTTGCAGATTCTAACTTTGTCCAATGCACGTGCACTCTTAATATTATTCACATCGTTCGGTCGTGCAAGTGAAAGGCAATTATGACGATATATGATTGATGAGGACATCAATACCATTGTTACACCCACAGCCCCTACTGTTACATATACTGGACCAATTACTAGAGCTCGCGCACGCCAATTAAATTACCAGGTACTTTCGTTTCTTGGTAATGATTCTAATGTTCATGAGATTATGATGCTGCCTAAATTGGATACATTTGTTTTGCTTACAAATGAAGGGCCTAGCTTGGAGAAGGATGAACATTGGAGCAAGAACACACATGGAGTTGATGGCATGCGCAAGGGGATCAAGAACCGAATTACAAGTGATGATTTCAGGACTTTAAAGCCGCCATAAGGAGTGCATGAAGCCTTGGACGAAATATACAAGATGCCACTTCATAATATTCGTCCATAGGCTATTCTAGGTGCTGCGTCACCTTATTAATGGGCCAGGCCCATGTAATTTCGAAATACTTAAGTATAGGCTATTTTTAGAGTCCGTATGTGTGGGGAAACAAGAGTTAGGGTTGGTTTCGGACCCCACCCTCAAGGGCCACGAAATTCCCCCTCTCTTCCTCCATATATACAGCCCTTAGGGCGTCGTTTAGACTTTGGGTTTTGTTTAGATCAAAAGTTCGCCATAGCTGCAACTTCGCGTACTTCGTTTGTGTCCAACGACCAGACCAAGACGTCACAGAACCCCACCTTGATCAATAAAGCTTTCATCTTATATTCGCAATATCCAGATTGCAATCTCAGTTTCTTGCTTGTTCTTTGTTTGCTCGCAGGAAATAGACCCTCGTGGTCAGGTTGATCGTGCTCCGGCGTGGTCAATAACCCTCGGAAGTTGGTTTAGCGATTGCTAAGGCGCGACGTCTCGCACGTTCGTAGTCGGATCGTCAAAATCGACTCCCACAGAAAACGATAGCCACCATCTTATCGAAACATCGGGACCCTCGCCTCTATCAAGTGGTATCAGATTTCCAGGTTACTCGGTGAGATTTTACAGTTTTTCGTAGATTAGATCGAGTCTGTTCTTCATACCTACAGTCCACGAAAAAGCCACAAATTTTTTTTAGGGTTAGTTCATCATATCCGAACCAATCTGAGCCTTTGCATAATCTTTTTAGGGTTTTTGCTTTGTTGAATTTGCGGTTGCATCGTCGTGTCAAGTTGCTGGTCTTAGAGTCTAGTCTTTTAGAGTTTCGAGTTCTGGTCATAAGTTGTCACGCCGCCGCCGCACCATCATCATCGCCCATCTACCACTTTTGCTTATCCACCACCGCTACCATATACCACCACCGCTGCCATATACCACAACCATATATCCACCACCAATCCGAGTTCTTCTCATATTAGGTTTGTTCTTGAGATCAATCTAAATTCTGACTCGTGTTTCCTTGCCTGCGTAGGTCTCGAAAAAAAAAGAGTCTGGAGACCCCCGGGCAGTTTTTAGGCCAAAATTTTCACGGGAAATTTTTTTCCCTATCCTATTTTTAGGCTTTTCTGAGTCTTTTGAGCCACGTGCCATCATAGTGATTTTTTTTCGCACTTTTTCGTCGTCGCTTCCCTGATTTCCGAAAAAAATGTGAAAAAATATATTTCGTGCCCATCCTATCAGTTTGACGAGGGAAGAGTTTTGAGACACTCGCCATTATAGTGATTTTTCGCAAAAAAAAGAGGAGCGCAAAAAAAAGAGCGAAAAAAAAATAGTTCCAGAGTGTGCTTTTCCCTTATTTACGTGCAGCGCCATGATTTTGTTAGTGTTCTAGGCTCACGCCTCTAGCACGGTCTAGCCTAGGACCAGCACAGTACCGTCGTTGAGCGTTTATTCAACTTTGCATCTGTGAATTGATTATTGCTGACCCTTTTTGCTACCATACTATAAGCCTTCCCAGCTCCACATACATCTACGTCGTGCGTTTGACTCTCCCTGGCAATCGCTCTATCCAAGCTTTTGAGAGTTTTGACTATAACGGTTGCCGATCACCGCCTGCTGCTGGGTAAGAACTGGTAAGAATTTGAGATTTGCTTGACGGATTTGTGACACCCGCCACCACCACCACTTGTTAGTAGTCTGTAGGATCATATTCTTGTGTGTTTCTATTGCTGCTAACCATGCCAGGATCACAATCCGATGAGACTGACTGGGAGAACTTGACGAACAAGGAGCTTCATGATACGTTTCAGCAAATGATGAGTGTACAGGTGCAAGATGTGATAAACAGATTTGAAGAGGCCATGGAGAAGATAGATGGCATGGAGAAGATGTTTGAAACAAAGCTCGATAACAAGTTTGCTGAATTGCTTTCGCGTTTTCCACCACCACCACCGGCTGCTCCTGCCGCACCTCTGCAACAACAGCAACAACACCGACTACCTCCACGTCGGGAAACAGCCCTCCGCCGAGCGAGCCGTGTCCCTCTTCAGTCGGGCCAAACTGCTGGTGCTGCTGTTGATATTTCTGTGGCTCCTACTGCTGATGTGGAGGAGGATGATTATGTGCGAGATTATGAGGATGAGGTTGATCAAAATCAGAACTACGTGCCACCACCAGCACAGCAACCACCAGGTCGTCCACATGCAAATAATGGCAATGGCAGGGCTCACCCTCAGGTACGAGATCATGACCATCTCCCTAAACTAAAATTGAATATTCCACCATTTGAGGGTAGATATGTTCCTGATATATATCTTACTTGGGAGTTAGAAACTGAACAACGATTTACATGTTTACAATATCCCGAGGAGAGACGTGTTCCTGCTGCTGTTTGTGCATTCACTAGTTTTGCATGTGTTTGGTGGTCTGAGCATTGTAGATTATTTCCTATTCCGGCTACTTGGGCTGCTTTGAAAACTGCTATGCGTACTCGTTGGGTTCCACCATATTATCAACGTGAATTACTTCAAAAATTGCAGCGCTTAAGACAGGGAAAAAATTCTGTAGAAGAATATTATCAGGAATTACAAACTGGCATGATTAGATGTGGTATTATTGAGGAGAATGAAGCTATGCTTGCACGTTTTATGGGTGGATTAAATATAGATATTCAGACGATTCTAGAGTATAAGGAGTATACTAATATCACTCGTTTATTCCATCTTGCTTGTGAAGCTGAACGTGAAGTGCAGGATCGACAGGCATTGGCGCGGACTAACTTTTCTGCAGGTCGACCTTCATCATGGACACCACATGCATCATCTACTTCCACACGTTCTGCTACACCGGCGCCTCCGTCGGCTGCCACCTCCAACCGTGATACAATAAAGCAGGCACAATCACCACTATCTGCCAAGAGCACACCTTCTGGGCCTGCAAAGAGCTCTTCTTCATCCATGGCATCGACAGGGCAAACACATGATATTATTTGTCGATGTTGCAAGGGTGGAGGTCATTATGCGAGAGAATGCCCATCTAAGCGTGTGATGATTGTTACTGAGGATGGTGGGTATGAGTCTGCTAGTGACTATGATGAGGAGACTTTGGCTCTTATTACACGTGACGAACACGGTGGAGACGATTCTGATCATGAGACGCAATACATGGCTCCTGAAGATGCTGACAGGTATGAATGTTTAGTTACTCAACGTGTTTTGAGTGTGCAGGTTACACAAGCTGAGCAAAATCAGAGGCATAATTTGTTCCATACAAAGGGAGTTGTGAAGGAACGTTCTGTTCGCGTGATCATAGATGGAGGGAGCTGCAATAACTTGGCTAGCATGGAGATGGTGGAGAAGCTATCTCTCACCACAAGACCACATCCACATCCTTACTACATTCAATGTGATGAGGACATGACTACCTTGGATATGACCAAAAATATTGCATATATGCATATTTGTCATGATTTCTAGTGCAAACTATTCAATAATCTATTTATGTTATCCAGAACAAAAATACTTCACACACTTTTGTGTTTTGTCTAATTGCAGGTGTATGGGACATTTGTACAATCCACATATGAAGATAAGGAAGAAAGAGATGTTTATTTGCTGTCCAAAAAGTTCTCTCACGTCACATTTGGCCCAAGAGAAGATAGAGTCCAAGTCTCTCACGTTCTGGATTCAGATTCGGACTGCACAGACATACCTGACTCAAAACGCACACAAGTTTTTCATACCGACTCCGAATTGGGTGATTCTTTTTTTGTTGGAAACTAGATTTCGTGCACTTTCCAACCCAATTGGAATCACCTTCAAATTCGTCCGGAGCGTTGAGTTGTGGACGAAACAATCTGATGCTGCAGCAGAATCCGAGTCAAACTACAAGTCCAAAGGTGTTACATCACCTCCACTTGGGCCCATTGGCCTTGTACGACCTAGATTTAGTTTTAGGCTGCCTTGGGACGTCCTCCCACCTCCTTGACCGCCACCCCTTGCTCCTATATAAGTAGATCCATCTAGTAGCTTTTCCTTGGGGATTTATTTAGTTAAAAGTTAGCCATTGCAACTTCGTGTACTTCGTTTGTGTCCAACGACCAGACCAAGACCGCTTCCGGATCCCCACCATTATCAATACCTCATATATATTTGCAATATTCAGATTGCTTTATCATATTCTTGCTCGTTCTTCGATTGCTTGCAGGAATAGACCTTCGTGGTCAGGCTGACCGTGCTTCCGGCATCGTCAGTAACCTCAGGAGATTGGTTTAGCGATTGCTAAGGCGCAACGTCGTGCACGTTTGTAGTCGGATCGTCAAAGTCGTCTCCACCAAATTGATAGTTATCATCTCATCGAAAGATCGGGACACCCTCGCCTCTCATCGAAAGATCGGGACACCCTCGCCTCTATCACAATGGTTCAACAACAGCGGCAAGGTTAAGGTAACACGTACTGTTCGTGTGCATTTTAGTATCTCTACATATGCTGATTATGTTGATTGTGATGTGGTACCTATGCAAGCATGTTCCTTATTACTTGGTAGACCATGGCAATTTGATAAAAATTCTGTACACCATGGTAGAAACAATCAGTATACTCTTGTTCATAACGATAAAAATATTACTTTGCTTCCTATGACTCCTGATTCCATTTTGAAAGATGATATTAATAGAGCTAATAAAGCAAAACAGGAGACAAATAAGAGTGAAAATCAGATTGTGGCAAAAGAATTTGAGCACCAAATGAAGTCTAATAATAAACCATCTACTGTTGTTTCTGAAATTAAAGTGAAAAGTGCATGTTTACTTGCCACCAAATCTGATATTGATGAGCTAGATTTCAGCAAATCTGTTTGCTATGCCTTTGTGTGCAAAGAGGCATTATTTTCATTCGAGGACGTGCTTTCCTCTTTGCCCCCTGCTGTCACTAACATTTTGCAGGAGTTCGCTGACGTCTTTCCACAAGACGTGTCACCGAGATTACCACCTATTCGAGGGATTGAGCATCAAATTGACTTAATTCCCGGTGCTTCGCTACCCAACCGTGGACCATACAGTACCAATCCAGAGGAGACGAAGGAGATTATGCGTCAAGTACAAGAACTGCTCGACAAAGGTTATATACGCGAATCCCTTAGTCCTTGTGCTGTTCCTATCATTTTAGTGCCGAAAAAGGATGGTACGTCGCGTATGTGCGTTGATTGTAGAGGCATAAATAATATTACTATTCGTTATTGTCATCCTATTCCTAGGCTAGATGATATGCTTGATGAATTGAGTGGCTCTACAATATTCTCCAAAGTTGATTTGCATAGTGGATACCATCAAATTCGTATGAAATTGGGAGATGAATGGAAAACAGCATTTAAAACTAAGTTTGGATTATATGAGTGGTTAGTCATGCCTTTTGGGTTAACTAATGCACCTAGTACTTTCATGAGGTTAATGAACGAAGTTTTACGTGCTTTCATTGGACGATTTGTGGTAGTTTACTTTGATGACATATTGATTTATAGCAAATCTTTGGAGGAACATTTGGAACATTTACGTGCTGTTTTTATTGCTCTACGTGATGCACGTTTGTTTGGAAACCTTGGAAAGTGCACCTTTTGCACCGACCGAGTATATTTTCTTGGCTATGTTGTTACTCCACAGGGAATTGAAGTTGATAAAGCCAAGATTGAAGCTATTGAGAGTTGGCCGCAGTCCAAAACAGTCACACAAGTGAGGAGTTTCCTTGGCCTCGCTGGTTTCTATAGGCATTTTGTGAGAGATTTCAGCACCATTGCTGCACCTCTCAACGAGCTTACAAAGAAGGATGTGCCTTTTGTTTGGGGTATCGCACAGGAAGAAGCCTTCACGGTATTGAAAGATAAGTTGACACATGCTCCTTTACTCCAACTTCCTAATTTCAATAAGACTTTTGAGCTTGAATGTGATGCTAGTGGAATTGGATTAGGAGGTGTGTTATTACAAGATGGAAAACCTGTTGCATACTTTTCTGAAAAATTGAGTGGGCCTAGTCTGAACTATTCTACTTATGATAAAGAATTATATGCTCTTGTTCGGACCTTAGAAACATGGCAACATTATTTATGGCCCAAGAAATTTGTTATACATTCTGATCATGAATCTTTGAAACACATTAAAAGTCAAGCAAAACTGAACCGTAGACATGCTAAATGGGTTGAATTCATTGAGACTTTCCCTTATGTCATTAAACACAAGAAGGGTAAAGAAAATGTTATTGCTGATGCCTTGTCTCGTCGTTATACTATGCTTTCACAACTTGACTTTAAAATATTTGGTTTGGAGACCATCAAAGATCAATATGTTCATGATGCTGAATTTAAAGATGTATTGCAGAATTGTAAGGAAGGGAGAACTTGGAACAAGTTCGTCCTTAACGATGGATTTGTGTTTTGTGCTAACAAGCTATGCATTCCAGCTAGCTCCGTTCGTCTTTTGTTGTTGCAGGAGGCGCATGGAGGAGGATTAATGGGACACTTTGGCGTCAAGAAGACGGAGGATATACTTGCTACACATTTCTTTTGGCCAAAGATGAGACGGGATGTTGAGCGTTTTGCTGCTCGCTGCACTACATGTCAAAGAGCTAAGTCACGACTCAATCCTCATGGTTTATATATGCCTTTGCCTGTACCTAGTGTTCCTTGGGAGGATATATCTATGGACTTTGTTTTAGGTTTACCTCGAACAAAGAAGGGGAGGGATAGCATATTTGTTGTCGTGGATAGGTTCTCGAAAATGGCACACTTTATACCATGTCATAAAAGCGATGATGCTGTTAATGTTGCTGATTTGTTCTTTCGTGAAATTATTCGCTTACATGGTGTGCCAAATACTATTGTTTCATATCGTGATACTAAATTTCTTAGCCACTTTTGGAGATGTTTATGGGCTAAGTTGGGGACTAAGCTGCTTTTTAGTACTACTTGTCACCCCCAAACTGATGGACAAACTGAAGTAGTCAATAGAACATTGTCTACTATGCTTAGGGCTGTTTTGAAGAATAACAAGAAAATGTGGGAAGAATGCTTGCCTCATATTGAATTTGCTTATAATCGTTCATTGCATTCTACTTCTAAGATGTGCCCTTTTGAAATTGTGTATGGTTTCCTACCTCGTGCACCTATTGATTTGTTGCCTCTTCCATCTTCAGAGAAGGTTAATTTTAAAAATGTGTATGGTTTCCTACTTCTAAGAACGTTCTGAATTGATTTTAAAAATGCATGAGTTAACTAAGGAAAACATTGAGCATATGAATGCTAAATATAAACTTGCTGGAGATAAGGGTAGAAAACATGTTGTGTTTGCGCCTGGAGATCTTGTTTGGTTACATTTGCGTAAAGATAGATTTCCTAATCTGCGCAAATCAAAGCTAATGCCACGTGCTGATGGTCCTTTTAAGGTGTTAGAGAAAATAAATGATAATGCATATAAACTTGAGCTACCTGTAGATTTTGGGGTTAGTCCCACTTTTAACATTGCAGATTTGAAGCCTTATTTGGGTGAGGAAGATGCACTTCCGTCGAGGACGACTTCATTTCAAGAAGGGGAGGATGATGAGGACATCAATACCATTGTTACACCCACAGCCCCTACTGTTACATATACTGGACCAATTACTAGAGCTCACGCACGCCAATTAAATTACCAGGTACTTTCGTTTCTTGGTAATGATTCTAATGTTCATGAGATTATGATGCTGCCTAAATTGGATACATTTGTTTTGCTTACAAATGAAGGGCCTAGCTTGGAGAAGGATGAACATTGGAGCAAGAACACACATGGAGTTGATGGCATGCGCAAGGGGATCAAGAACGGAATTACAAGTGATGATTTCAGGACTTTAAAGCCGCCATAAGGAGTGCATGAAGCCTTGGACGAAATATACAAGATGCCACTTCATAATATTCGTCCATAGGCTATTCTAGGTGCTACGTCACCTTATTAATGGGCCAGGCCCATGTAATTTCGAAATACTTAAGTATAGGCTATTTTTAGAGTCCGTGTGTGTGGGGAAACAAGAGTTAGGGTTGGTTTCGGACCCCACCCTCAAGGGCCACGAAATTCCCCCCCTCTTCCTCCATATATACAGCCCTTAGGGCGTCGTTTAGACTTTGGGTTTTGTTTACATCAAAAGTTTGCCATAGCTGCAACTTCGCGTACTTCGTTTGTGTCCAACGACCAGACCAAGACGTCACAGAACCCCACCTTGATCAATAAAGCTTTCATCTTATATTCGCAATATCCAGATTGCACTCTCAGTTTCTTGCTTGTTCTTCGTTTGCTCGCAGGAAACAGAACCTCGTGGTCAGGTTGATCGTGCTCCGGCGTGGTCAATAACCCTGGGAAGTTGGTTTAGCGATTGCTAAGGCGCGACGTCTCGCACGTTCATAGTCGGATCGTCAAAGTCGACTCCCACAGAAAACGATAGCCACCATCTCATCGAAACATCGGGACCCTCGCCTCTATCAATGATGGACTGACTGAGATGAGAAAAGCTGGTATGAACTCGACCTCTCTTGTTTTTGTAAATATGAGTAGTTCATCATTCCTGATTCCGCCTATTATGAATAAACATGTTTGCAATGACAACTAGAGATCATAGTTTCTAGTGCCATGCTTGATTAGCTAGGAGCTTATAATGGTTTACCTTGCGTGCCAACATGCTATTAAAATGGTTGTGATGTGGTATGATAGGGTGGTATCCTCCTTTGAATGATTTAAGTGACTTGACTTGGCGCATGTTCACGCATCTAGTTGAAACAAAATCAACATAGCCTTCACGATATTTATGTTCATGGTGGCTTATATCCTACTCATGCTTGCATTCGGTGTTGATTAATTTTAATGCATGTTCATGACTGTTGTCGCTCTCTAGCTGGTCGCTTCCCAGTCTTTTGCTAGCCTTCACCTGTACTAAGAGGGAATACTGCTTGTGCATCCAACTCCATAAACCCCAAAGTTGTTCCATATGAGTCCACCATACCTACCTATATACTGTTGGGGAACGTAGCAGAAATTCAAAATTTTCCTACGTGTCACCAAGATCTATCTATGGAGAGACCAGCAACGAGGGGAAGGAGAGTGCATCTACATACCCTTATATATTGCTAAGCGGAAGTGTTCAAGAGAACGGGGTTGAAGGAGTTGTACTCGTCGTGATCCAAATCACCGGAGATCCTAGTGCCGAACGGACGGCACCTCCGCGTTCAACACACGTACAGCCCGGTGACGTCTCCTACGCCTTGATCCAGCAAGGGGAGAAGGAGAGGTTGGGGAAGACTCCATCCAGCAGCAGCACGACGGCGTGGTGGTGGTGGAGGAGCGCGGGACTCCAGCAGGGCTTCGCTAAGCACTACGAGAGACGAGGAGGGAGAGGGGTAGGACTACGCCAACTGGGAGAGAATTCACACGTATTGGGCAGCCCCAAACCTCAAGTATATATAGGGGGAGGGGAGGGGCTGCGCCCCCACCTAGGGTTCCCTCCCTAGGGGTGGCGGCAGCCCCTAGATCCCATCTAGGGGGCGGCCAAGGGGAGGGGGAGAGGGAGGCACACCAGGCATGGGCCCTGGGCCCTAAGGCCCATCTGCCCTTAGGGTTTTCCCCCCTCCTCCCCTTTAGGCGCCTTGGGCCCTTGTGGGGGGGGCGCACCAGCCCACCTGGGGCTGGTACCCTCCCACACTTGGCCCATGCAGCCCTCCGGGGCTTGTGGCCCCACTTGGTGGACCCCCGAGACCCTCCCGGTGGTCCCGGTACGTTACTGATAAAACCCGAAACTTTTCCGGTGACCAAATCAGGACTTCCCATATATAAATCTTTACCTCCGGACCATTCCGGAACTCCTCGTGACGTCCGGGATCTCATCCGGGACTCCGAACAACATTCAGTAACCGCGTACATACTTTCCCTATAACCCTAGCGTCATCGAACCTTAAGTGTGTAGACCCTACGGGTTTGGGAGACATGCAGACATGACCGAGATGACTCTCCGGTCAATAACCAACAGCGGGATCTGGATACCCATGTTGGCTCCCACATGTTCCAGGATGATCTCATCGGATGAACCACGATGTCGAGGACTTAATCAATCCCGTATACAATTCCCTTTGTCTATCGGTACGATACTTGCCCGAGATTCGATCGTCGGTATCTCGATACCTTGTTCAATCTCATTACCGGCAAGTCTCTTTACTCGTTCCGTAACACATCATCCCGTGATCAACTCCTTGATCACATTGTGCACATTATGATGATGTCCTACCGAGTGGGCCCAGAGATACCTCTCCGTTTACAGGGAGTGACAAATCCCAGTCTCGATTCGTGCCAATCCAACAGACACTTTCGGAGATACCTGTAGTGTACCTTTATAACCACCCAGTTACGTTGTGACGTTTGGCACACCCAAAGTATTCCTACGGTATCCGGGAGTTGCACAATCTCATGGTCTAAGGAAATGATACTTGACATAAGAAAAGCTTTAGCATACGAACTACATGATCTTGTGCTAGGCTTAGGATTGGGTCTTGTCCATCACATCATTATCCTAATGATGTGATCCCGCTATCAATGACATCCAATGTCCATGGTCAGGAAACCGTAACCATCTATTGATCAACGAGCTAGTCAACTAGAGGCTTACTAGGGACATGGTGTTGTCTATGTATCCACACATGTATCTGAGTTTCCTATCAATACAATTCTAGCATGGATAATAAACGATTATCATGAACAAGGAAATATAATAATAACCAATTTATTATTGCCTCTAGGGCATATTTCCAACCACTTGCACTAGAGTCAATAATCCAATTCACATCGATATGTGATTAACACTCAAGGTCACATCCCCATGTGACTAACACCCAAAGAGTTCTGGGTTTGATCATGTTATGCTTGTGAGAGAGGTTTCAGTCAACAGGTCTACTACATTTAGATCCGTATGTACTTCGCAAATTTCTATGTCATCTTGTAGATGCAACTACTACGCTACATTTGGAGCTATTCCAAATAACTGTTCTACTATACGAATCCAGTTTACTACTCAGAATAATCTGGATTAGTGTCAAAGTTTGCATCGGTGTAACCCTTTACGACGAACTCTGTTACCACCTCCATAATCGAGAAAATTCCTTAGTCCACTAGTTACTAAGGATAACTTTGATCGCTGTCCTGTGATCCATTCTTGGATCACTCTTGTACCCCTTGACTGACTCATGGCAAGGCACACTTCAGGTGCGGTACACAGCATAGCATACTGTAGAGCCTACGTCTAAAGCATAGGGGACGACCTTCGTCCTTTCTCTCTATTTTGCCGCGGTCAGGTTTCGAGTCTTACTCAATGTGCACACCTTATAACACAGCCAAGAACTCCTTTGCCGATCCATTTTGAACTCCTTCAAAATCTTGTCACGGTATGTATTCATTTGAATGTACTATTAAGCGTTTTGATCTATCCTTATAGATCTTAATGCTCAATACTCAAGTAGCCTAATCCAGGTTTTCCATTGAAAAACACTTTTCAAATAACTCTGCATGCTTTCCAGAAATTCTACATCATTTCCGATCAACAATATGTTAACAACATTTACTCATCGGAAATTCTATAGTGCTCCCACTCACTTCTTTGGAAATACAAGTTTCTCATAAACTTTGTATACACCCAAAAACTTTGATCATCTCATCAAAGCATACATTCCAACTCCGAGATGCTTACTCCAGTCCTTAGAAGGATTGCTGGAGCTTTGCATACTTGTTAGCATCTTTCAGGATTGACAAAACCTTCCGGTTGTATCACATACAACCTTTCCTCAAGAAAATCGTCGAGGAAACAATGTTTTGACATCCTATCTGCAAGATTTCATAAATAATGCAGTAATCGCTAATATAATTCCAACAGACTCTTAGCATCGCTACGAGTGAGAAAGTCTCATCGTAGTCAACTCCTTGAACTTGTCGGAAAACATCTTAACGACAAGTCGAGCTTTCTTAATGGTGATACTTACCATCATTGTCCGTCTTCCTTTTAAAATCCATATGTACCTAACAGCCTTATGACCATCAAGTAGTTCTTCCAAAGTCTACACTTTGTTTTCATATATGGATCCTCTCTCGGATTATATGGCCTCGAGCCATTTTGGAATCCAGGCCCACCATCGCTTCTCCATAGCTCGTAGGTTCATTGTTGTCTAGCAACATGACTTCCAAGACAAGATTACGTACCACTCTGAAGTAGTACGCATCCTTGTCATCCCACGAGGTTGGGTAGTGACTTGATCTGAAGTTTCATGATCATTATCATAAGCTTCTACTTCAATTGGTGTAGGTGCCATAGGAACAACTCCCTGTGCCCTACCACACACTAGTTGAAGAGACGGTTCAATAACCTCATCAAGTCTCCACCATCCTCCCACTCAATTCTTTCGAGAGAAACTTTTCCTCGAAAAAGGACCCGATTCTAGAAACAATCCCTTCTTGCTTTCGGATCTGACACAGGAGGTATACCCAACTGTTTTTGGGTGTCCTATGAAGATGCATTTATCCGCTTTGGGTTCGAGCTTATCAGCTTGAAACTTTTTCACATAAGCATCGCAGCCCCAAACTTTTAAGAAATGGCAGCTTAGGTTTCTCTAAACCATAGTTCATACGGTGTCATCTCATCGGAATTACATGGTGCCCTATTTAAAGTGAATGTGGTTGTCTCTAATGCCTAACCCATAAACTATCGTGGTAATTCGATAAGAGACATCATGGTATGCATCATATCCAATAGGGTGCAGTTATGATGTTCGGACACATCATCACACTATGGCGTTCCAGGCTGTATTAGTTGTCAAACGATTTCCACAATGTCTTATTTCTGTGCCAAACTCGTAAATCAGATATTCATCTCTATGATCATATCATAGATATTTTATCCTCTTGTCACGACGATCTTTCAACTTCACCCTGAAATTACTTGAACCTTTCAATAATTCAGACTCGTGATTCATCAAGTAAATATACTCAACATCTACTCAAATCATCTGTGAAGTAAGAACATAATGATATCCACTACACGCCTCAGCACTCATTGGACTGCACACATCAAAATGTATTACTTCCAACAAGTTGCTTTCTAGTTCCATTTTACTGAAAACGAGGCTTTCAGTCATCTTGCCCATGTGGTATGATTTGCATGTCTCAAGTGATTCAAAATCAAGTGAGTCCAAACGGTCCATTTGCATGGAGTTTCTTCATGCATATACACCAATAGACATGGTTCGCATGTCTCAAACTTTTCAAAAACGCGTGAGCCCAAAGATCCATCAACATGGAGCTTCTTCATGCATTTTATACCGATATGACTTACGTGGCAGTGCCACAAGTAGGTGGTACTATCATTACTATCTTATATCTTTTGACATGAACATGTGTATCACTACGATCGAGATTCAATAAACCATTCATTTTAGGTGCAAGACCATTGAAGGTATTATTCAAATAAACAGAGTAACCATTATTCTCCTTAAATAAATAACCGTATTGCGATAGACATAATCCAATCATGTCTATGCTCAACGCAAACACCAATCTTGATGGTAGAGGGAGCGTACGATATTTGATCAACCTTGGAAATACTTCCAACACATATCGTCATCTCACCTTTTAGCTAGTCTCCGTTTATTCCGTAGCTTTTATTTCGAGTTACTAACACTTAGCAACCGAACCGGTATCTAATACCCTGGTGCTACTAGGAGTACTAGTAACGTACACATTATAATGCATATCCAATATACTTCTGTCGACCTTGCCAGCCTTCTCATCTACAAAGTATCTAGGGTGGTTCTGCTTCAGTGAATGTTCCCCTTATTACAGAAGCACTTAGTCTCGGGTTTGGGTTCAACCTTGGGTTTCTTCACTAGAGCAATAGCTGATTTGCGGTTTCATGAAGTATCCCTTCTTGCCCTTGCCCTTCTTGAAACTAGTGATTTCACCAACCATCAACAATTGATGCTCCTTCTTGATTTCTACTTTTGTGGTGTCAAACATCGCGAATATCTCAAGGATCATCATATATGTCCCTGATATATTATAGTTCATCACGAAGCTCTAGTAGCTTGGTGGTAATGACCTCGGAGAAACATCACTATCTCATCTGGAAGATCAACTCCCACTCGATTCAAATGATTGTTGTACTCAGACAATCTGAGCACAAGCTCAACAATTGAGCTTTTCTCCCTTAGTTTGCAGGCTAAGAAAATCGTCGGAGGTCTTATACCTCTTGACGTGGGCACGAGCCTGAAATCCCAATTTCAGCCCTCAAAACATCTCATATGTTTCGCGATGTTTCAAAAACGTCTTTGGTGCCTCAATTCTAAACCATTTTAGCATTACGCACTGAACTATCATGTAGTCATCAAAACGTGTATGTCAGATGTTCGCAACATCCACAGACGACGTTCGAGGTTCAGCACACTGAGCGGTGCATTAAGGACATAAGCCTTCTATGAAGCAATGAGGACAATCCTCAGTTTACGGACCTAGTCCGCATAATTGCTACTATCAACTTTCAACTAAATTTTTCTCTAGGAACATATCCAAACAATAGAACTGAAGCGCGAGCTACGACATAATTTGCGAAGACCTTTTGACTATGCTCAGGATAATTAAGTTCATCTTATGAACTCCCACTCAGATAGACATCCCTCTAGTCATCTAAGTGATTACATGATCCGAGTCAACTAGGCCGTGTCCGATCATCACGTGAGACGGACTAGTCATCATCGGTGAACATCTTCATGTTGATCGTATCTACCATACGACTCATGCTCGACCTTTCGGTCTCTTGTGTTCCGAGGCCATGTCTGTACATGCTAGGCTCGTCAAGTCAACCTAAGTGTTTCGTGTGTGTAAATCTGGCTTACACCCGTTGTATGTGAACGTAAGAATCTAACACCCGATCATCACGTGGTGCTTCGAAACGACAAACTTTCGCAACGGTGCACAGTTAGGGGGAACACTTTCTTGAAATTTTATGAGGGATCATCTTATTTAAGCTACCGTCGTTCTAAGCAAATAAGATGTATAAACATGATAAACATCACATGCAATCAAATAGTGACACGATATGGCCAATATCATATTGCTCCTTTTGATCTCCATCTTCGGGGCTCCATGATCATCATCGTCACCGGCATGACACCATGATCTCCATCATCGTGTCTCCATGAAGTTGTCTCGCCAACTTATTACTTCTACTACTATGGCTATCGGTTAGCAATAAAGTAAAGTAATTACATGGCGTTGTTCAATGACACGCAGGTCATACAATAAATAAAGACAACTCCTATGGCTCCTGCCGGTTGTCATACTCATCGACATGCAAGTCGTGATTCCTATTACAAGAACATGATCAATCTCATACATCACATATAATTCATCACATTCTTCTTGGCCATATCACATCACATAGCATACCCTGCAAAAACAAGGTAGACGTCCTCTAATTGTTGTTTGCATGTTTTACGTGGCTGCTATGGGTTTCTAGCAAGAACGTTTCTTACCTACGCAAAAACCACAACGTGATATGCCAATTGCTATTTACCCTTCATAAGGACCCTTTTCATCGAATCCGATCCGACTAAAGTGGGAGAGACAGACACCCGCTAGCCACCTTATGCAACTAGTGCATGTCAGTCGGTGGAACCAGTCTCACATAAGAGTACGTGTAAGGTCGGTCCGGGCCGCTTCATCCCACGATGCCGCCAAATCAAGATTGGACTAGTAACGGTAAGCATATTGAACAAAATCAACGCCCACAACTACTTTGTGTTCTACTCGTGCATAGAAACTACGCATAGACCTAGCTCATGATGCCACTGTTGGGGAACGTAGCAGAAATTCAAAATTTTCCTACGTGTCACCCAGATCTATCTATGGAGAGACCAGCAACGAGGAGAAGGAGAGTGCATCTACATACCCTTGTAGATCGCTAAGCGGAAGCATTCAAGAAAACGGTGTTGAAGGAGTCGTACTCGTCGTGATCCAAATCACCGGAGATCCTAGTGCCGAACGGACGGCACCTCCGCGTTCAACACACGTACAGCCCGATGACGTCTCCTACGCCTTGATCCAGCAAGGGGAGAAGGAGAGGTTGGGGAAGACTCCATCCAGCAGCAGCACGACAGCGTGGTGGTGGTGGAGGAGCGCGGGACTCCAGCAGGGCTTCGCTAAGCACTACGAGAGACGAGGAGGGAGAGGGGTAGGACTGCGCCAACTAGGAGAGAATTCACACGTATTGGGCAGCCCCAAACCTCAAGTATATATAGGGGGAGGGAAGGGGCTGCGCCCCCACCTAGGGTTCCCTCCCTAGGGGTGGCGGCAGCCCCTAGATCCCATCTAGGGGGCGGCCAAGGGGAGGGGGAGAGGGAGGCGCACCAGGCATGGGCCCTAAGGCCCATCTGCCCTTAGGGTTTGCCCCCCTCCTCCCCTTTAGGCGCCTTGGGCCCTTGTGGGGGGGCGCACCAGCCCACCTAGGGCTGGTCCCCTCCCACACTTGGCCCATGCAGCCCTCCGGGGCTTGTGGCCCCACTTGGTGGACCCCCGAGACCCTCCCGGTGGTCCCGGTACGTTACCGATAAAACCCGAAACTTTTCCGGTGACCAAAACAGGACTTCCCATATATAAATCTTTACCTCCGGACCATTCCGGAACTCCTCGTGACGTCCAGGATCTCATCCGGGACTCCGAACAACATTCGGTAACCGCGTACATACTTTCCCTATAACCCTAGCGTCATCGAACCTTAAGTGTGTAGACCCTACGGGTTCGGGAGACATGCAGACATGACCGAGATGACTCTCCGGTCAATAACCAACAGCGGGATCTGGATACCCATGTTGGCTCCCACATGTTCCACGATGATATCATCGGATGAACCACGATGTCGAGGACTTAATCAATCCCGTATACAATTCCCTTTGTCTATCGGTACGATACTTGCCCGAGATTCGATCGTCGGTATCCCGATACCTTGTTCAATCTCATTACCGGCAAGTCTCTTTACTCGTTCCGTAACACATCATCCCGTGATCAACTCCTTGATCACATTGTGCACATTATGATGATGTGCTACCGAGTGGGCCCAGAGATACCTCTCCATTTACAGGGAGTGACAAATCCCAGTCTCGATTCATGCCAACCCATCAGACACTTTCAGAGATACCTGTAGTGTACCTTTATAGCCACCCAGTTATGTTGTGACGTTTGGCACACCCAAAGTATTCCTACGATATCCGGGAGTTGCACAATCTCATGGTCTAAGGAAATGATACTTGACATAAGAAAAGCTTTAGCATACGAACTACATGATCTTGTGCTAGGCTTAGGATTGGGTCTTGTCCATCACATCATTATCCTAATGATGTGATCCCGCTATCAACGACATCCAATGTCCATGGTCAGGAAACCGTAACCATCTATTGACCAACGAGCTAGTCAACTAGAGGCTTACTAGGGACATGGTGTTGTGTATGTATCCACACATGTATCTGAGTTTCCTATCAATACAATTCTAGCATGGATAATAAACGATTATCATGAACAAGGAAATATAATAATAACCAATTTATTATTGCCTCTAGGGCATATTTCCAACAGTCTCCCACTTGCACTAGAGTCAATAATCCAATTCACATCGATATGTGATTAACACTCAAGGTCACATCCCCATGTGACTAACACCCAAAGAGTTCTGGGTTTGATCATGTTATGCTTGTGAGAGAGATTTTAGTCAACGGGTCTGCAACATTTAGATCCGTATGTACTTCGCAAATTTCTATGTCATCTTGTAGATGCAACTACTATGCAACATTTGGAGCTATTCCAAATAACTGTTCTACTATACGAATCCAGTTTACTACTCAGAATAATCTGGATTAGTGTCAAAGTTTGCATCGGTGTAACCCTTTATGACGAACTCTTTTACCACCTCCATAATCGAGAAAATTCCTTAGTCCACTAGTTACTAATGATAGAGGCAAAGGTGTCCCGTCTTTCGATGAGATGATGGATATCGCTTTGGTGGAAGTCGACTTTGACGATCCGACTACGAACGTGCGAGGACGTCGCGCCTTAGCAATCGCTAAACCAACTCCGAGAGGTTATTGACCATGCCGGAGCACGATCAACCTGACCACGAGGGTCTGTTTCCTGCGAGCAAACGAAGAACAAGCAAGAAACTGAGATTGCAATCTGGATATTGCGAATATAAGATGAAAGCTTTATTGATCAAGGTGGGGTTCTGTGACGCCTTTGTCTGGTCGTTGAACACAAACGAAGTACGCGAAGTTGCAGCTATGGCGAACTTTTAATCTAAACAAAACCCAAAGTCTAAACGATGCCCTAAGGGCTGTATATATGGAGGACGAGGGGGGAATTTCGTGGCCCTTGGTGGAGGGGTCCGAAATCAACCCTATCTCTTGTTTCCCCACACATACGGACTCTAAAAATAGCCTATACTTATGTATTTCGAAATTACATGGGCCTGGCCCAATAATAAGGTGACGCAGCACCTAAAATAGCCTCGGGACGAAATTTATGAAGTGGCATATTGTATATTTCGTCCAAGGCTTCATGCACCCATTATGGTGGCTTCAAAGTCCTGAAATCATCACTTGTAACTCCGTTCTTGTTCCCCTTGCGCATGCCATCATCTCCATGCTTGTTCTTGCTCCAATGTTCATCCTTCTCCAAGCTAGGCCCTTCATTTGTAAGCAAAACAAATGTATCCAATTTAGGCAGCATCATATTCTCATGAACATTAGAATCATTACCAAGAAACGAAAGTACCTGGTAATTTAGTTGGCGTGCACGAGCTCTAGTAATTGGTCCAGTATGTATAGCAGCAGGGGCTGTGGGTGTAACAATTGTATTGATGTCCTCATCATCTTGATAGAGGCAAAGGTGTCCCGTCTTTCGATGAGATGGTGGATTTCGCTTTGGTGGAAGTCGACTTTAACGATCCGACTACGAACGTGCGAGGACGTCGCGCCTTAGCAATCGCTAAACCAACTCCGAGAGGTTATTGACCACGCCGGAGCACGATCAACCTGACCACGAGGGTCTGTTTCCTGCGAGCAAACGAAGAACAAGCAAGAAACTAAGATTGCAATCTGGATATTGCGAATATAAGATGAAAGCTTTATTGATCAAGGTGGGGTTCTGTGACGCCTTTGTCTGGTCGTTGAACACAAACGAAGTACGCGAAGTTGCAGCTATGGCGAACTTTTAATCTAAACAAAACCCAAAGTCTAAACGATGCCCTAAGGGCTGTATATATGGAGGAAGAGGGGGGGAATTTCGTGGCCCTTGGTGGAGGGGTCCGAAATCAACCCTATCTCTTGTTTCCCCACACATACGGACTCTAAAAATAGCCTATACTTATGTATTTCGAAATTACATGGGTCTGGCCCAATAATAAGGTGACGCAGCACCTAAAATAGCCTCGGGACGAAATTTATGAAGTGGCGTCTTGTATATTTCGTCCAAGGCTTCATGCACCCATTATGGTGGCTTCAAAGTCCTGAAATCA
Organism: Triticum dicoccoides; assembly: GCF_002162155.2. Taxonomy (NCBI): domain Eukaryota; kingdom Viridiplantae; phylum Streptophyta; class Magnoliopsida; order Poales; family Poaceae; genus Triticum; species Triticum dicoccoides. Next base: position 462,071,610 of record NC_041388.1, on the reverse strand, counting down.
TCACTTGTAACTCCGTTCTTGTTTCCCTTGCGCATGCCATCATCTCCATGCTTGTTCTTGCTCCAATGTTCATCCTTCTCCAAGCTAGGCCCTTCATTTGTAAGCAAAACAAATGTATCCAATTTAGGCAGCATCATATTCTCATGAACATTAGAATCATTACCAAGAAACGAAAGTACCTGGTAATTTAGTTGGCATGCACGAGCTCTAGTAATTGGTCCAGTATGTATAGCAGCAGGGGCTGTGGGTGTAACAATTGTATTGATGTCCTCATCATCCTCCCCTTCTTGAAATGAAGTCGTCCTCGACGGAAGTTCATCTTCCTCACCCAAATAAGGCTTCAAATCTGCAATGTTAAAAGTGGGACTAACCCCAAAATCTGCAGGCAGCTCAAGTTTATATGCATTATCATTTATTTTCTCTAACACCTTAAAGGGACCATCAGCACGTGGCATTAGCTTTGATTTGCGCAAATCAGGAAATCTATCCTTACGCAAATGTAACCAAACAAGATCTCCATGTGCAAACACAACATGATTTCTACCCTTATCTCCAGCAAGTTTATATATAGCATTCATACGCTCAATGTTTTCCGTAGTTAACTCATGCATTTTTAAAATCAATTCAGCACGTTGTTTAGCATCAAAATTAACCTTCTCCGAAGATGGAAGAGGCAACAAATCAATAGGTGCACGAGGTAGGAAACCATACACAACTTCAAAAGGGCACATCTTAGTAGTAGAATGCAATGAACGATTATAAGCAAATTCAATATGAGGCAAGCATTCCTCCCACATTTTCTTATTATTCTTCAAAACAGCCCTAAGCATAGTAGACAACGTTCTATTGACTACTTCAGTTTGTCCATCAGTTTGGGGGTGACAAGTAGTACTAAAAAGCAGTTTAGTCCCCAACTTAGCCCATAAACATCTCCAAAAGTGGCTAAGAAATTTAGTATCACGATCTGAAACGATAGTATTTGGCACACCATGCAAGCGAATAATTTCACGAAAGAACAAATCAGCAACATTAACAGCATCATCGCTTTTATGACATGGTATAAAGTGTGCCATTTTCAAAAATCTATCCACGACAACAAATATGCTATCCCTCCCCTTTGCGCAAATATTGATAAATTTCAGGACTTTGAAGCCACCATAATGGGTGCATGAAGCCTTGGACGAAATATACAAGATGCCACTTCATAAATTTCGTCCCGAGACTATTTTAGGTGCTGCGTCACCTTATTATTGGGCCAGGCCCATGTAATTTCGAAATACATAAGTATAGGCTATTTTTAGAGTCCGTATGTGTGGGGAAACAAGAGATAGGGTTGATTTCGGACCCCTCCACCAAGGGCCACGAAATTCCCCCCTCTTCCTCCATATATACAGCCCTTAGGGCATCGTTTAGACTTTGGGTTTTGTTTAGATTAAAAGTTCGCCATAGCTGCAACTTCGCGTACTTCGTTTGTGTTCAACGACCAGACAAAGGCGTCACAGAACCCCACCTTGATCAATAAAGCTTTCATCTTATATTCGCAATATCCAGATTGCAATCTCAGTTTCTTGCTTGTTCTTCGTTTGCTCGCAGGAAACAGACCCTCGTGGTCAGGTTGATCGTGCTCCAGCGTGGTCAATAACCTCTTGGAGTTGGTTTAGCGATTGCTAAGGCGCGACGTCCTCGCACGTTCGTAGTCGGATCGTCAAAGTCGACTGCCACCAAAGCGATATCCATCATCTCATCGAAAGTCGGGACACCTTTGCCTCTATCAAGTGGTATCAGATTTCCAGGTTGCTCGGTGAGATTTTACAGTTTTTCGTAGTTTAGATCGAGTCTGTTCTTCATACCTACAGTCCACGAAAGAGCCACAAAAAAATTAGGGTTAGTTCATCATATCCGAACCAATCTGAGCCTTTGCATAATCTTTTTAGGGTTTTGCTTTGTTGAATTTGCGGTTGCATCGTCGTGTCTAGTTGCTGGTCTTAGAGTCTAGTCTTTTAGAGTTTCGAGTTCTGCTCATAAGTTGTCACGCCGCCGCCGCACCATCATCATCGCCCCTGCCATCTACCACCACCGCTTATCCGCCACCGCTCCGAATCCGTATCCATATACCACCACCAATCCGTGTCCATATACCACCACCGATCCATATCCATATACTACCACCGCTACCACCACCGCTGCCATATACCACCACCATATATCCACCACCAATCCGAGTTCCTTGCATATTAGGTTTGTTTTCAGGATCCATCTAATTTTCGATTCGTGTTTCCTTGTCTGAGTAGGTTTCGGATTCCAGCAATTTTTTGCCGTCCGTAGAAGAGGTTGGTTTCCAAAAAAAAAAGAGTCTGGAAACCACCCTCCGTTTAGGCCCAAAATTTTCGGAAAACGCACTTGACCAAAAAATTTCTGGCTATCCTATTTTTAGGTGTTTCTAAGCGTATTGAGACAGTCGCCGTTATAGAAAGTTTTTTTTGACCCGTTTCCAGTTTTTGTGTCCGGGCAGTCAAAAATTATTTTTTTTGGTGACAAAAATTTCGTGCCCATCCTGTCAGTTTGACCTGGGAAGAGTTTTGAGACACTCGCCATTATAGTGATTTTTCGCAAAAAAAAAGAGCAGCGCAAAAAAAAAGCAGCGCAAAAAAAGAGCGAAAAAAAATTCGAGAGTGTGCTTTTCCCTTGTTTACGTGCAGCGCCGTGATTTTGTTAGTGTTCTAGGCTCGCGTCTCTAGCACGGTCTAGCCTAGGACCAGCACAGTACCGTCGTTGAGCGTTTATTCAACTTTGCATCTCTGAATTGATTATTGCTGACCCTTTTTGCTACCATATTATAAGCCTTCCCAGCTCCACATACATCTACGTCGTGCGTTTTGACTTTCCCTGGTAATCGCTCTATCCAAGCTTTGAGAAGTTTTGACTACAACGGTTGCCGATCACCACCTGCTGCTGGGTAAGAACTGGTAAGAATTTGAGGTTTGCTTGACGGGTTTGTGATACACCACCACAACTTCTTAGTAGTCTGTAGGATCATATTCTTGTGTGTTTCTATTGCTGCTAACCATGCCAGGATCACAAGCCGACGAGATTGACTGGGAGAACTTATCGAACAAGGAGCTTCATGATAAGTTTCAGCAAATGATGACTGAACAGGTGCAAGATGTGCTGAACAATTTTGAAGAGGCCATGAAGAAGATTACTGGCCTTGAGAAGACGTTCGAAACAAAGCTCGATAACAGATTTAATGAACAGCTTGCGCGTCTTCCACCACCGGCTGCACCTGTCGCACCTCTGCAACAACAACAACTACGCCCCCTTCCGAATCAGTATGGACGAGCACAGCGTGTTCCTATTGAGCCAGGACAAAATTCTGGTGCCGCTGCTACTACTGTTGGTGCTTCTTTGGCTCCTGCTACTGCTGTTGCTGGTACCCAGGAGGATGATGATTATGTGGGAGATTATGAGGATGAGGTTGATCAAAATCCGAACTACGTGCAGCCACCAGCACCACCACCACCAGGTCGACCTCAGGTATATATTCGTAATGGTAGGCCTGCACCACCACCTCAGGTACGAGATGATGTCCATATTCCTAAACTGAAATTGAATATTCCACCATTTGAGGGTAGATATGTTCCTGATATATATCTTACTTGGGAGTTAGAAACTGAACAACGTTTTACATGTTTACAATATCCTGAGGAGAGACGGGTTGCTGCTGCTGTTTGTGCTTTCACTAGTTTTGCATGTGTCTGGTGGTCTGAACATTGTAGATTATATCCTATTCCAACTACTTGGGCTGCTTTGAAAACTGCTATGCGTACGCGTTGGGTTCCACCATATTATCAACGTGAATTGCTTCAAAAATTGCAGCGTTTAAGACAAGGGAAAAATTCTGTAGAAGAATATTATCAGGAATTACAAACTGGCATGATTAGATGTGGTATTGTTGAGGAGAATGAAGCTATGCTTGCATGTTTTCTGGGTGGATTAAATAGAGAGATTCAGACCATTCTAGACTATAAGGAGTATACTAATATCACTCGTTTATTCCATCTTGCTTGTAAAGCTGAACGTGAAGTGCAGGATCGACAAGCATTGGGGCGAACTAACTTTTCTGCAGGCCGACCTTCATCATGGACACCACGTGCATCTTCTACTTCAACTGCACCAGCACCTCCATCCGGTGCCACCTCTAGCCGTGATACAAGAAAACAGGCACAACCACCATTATCTGCCAAGAGCGCACCTGCGGGGCCTGCACAGCATTCTTCTTCTTCCATGGCATCAACAGGGCACACAAGTGATATTATTTGTCGTCGTTGTAAGGGAGGAGGTCATTATGCGAGAGAATGCAAATCTCCGTGTGTGATGATTGCTACCGCGGATGGTGGATATGAGTCTGCTAGTGACTATGATGAGGAGACTTTGGCTCTTATTACACGTGAAGAACATGGTGGAGATGATTCTGATCATGAGATGCAATACATGGCTCCTGAAGATGCTGATAGGTATGAATGTTTAGTTGCTCAACGTGTTTTGAGTGTGCAGATCGCACAAGCTGAGCAAAATCAGAGGCACAATTTGTTCCATACCAAGGGAGTTGTGAAGGAACGTTCTGTGCGCGTCATCATAGACGGAGGGAGCTGCAACAACTTGGCTAGCATGGAGATGGTGGAGAAGCTTTCTCTCATCACAAGACCACATCCACATCCTTACTACATCCAATGGTTCAACAACAGCGGCAAGGTTAAGGTAACACGTACTGTTCATGTGCATTTTAGTATCTCTACATATGCTGATTATGTTGATTGTGATGTGGTACCTATGCAAGCATGTTCCTTATTACTTGGTAGACCATGGCAATTTGATAAAAATTCTGTACACCATGGTAGAAACAATCACTATACTCTTGTTCATAAGGATAAAAATATTACTTTGCTTCCTATGACTCCTGATTCCATTTTGAAAGATGATATTAATAGAGCTAATAAAGCAAAACAGGAGACGAATAAGAGCGAAAATCAGATTGTGGCAAAAGAATTTGAGCAACAAATGAATCCTAATAATAAACCATCTAGTGTTGCTTCTGAAATTAAATTGAAAAGTGCATGTTTATTTGCCACCAAATCTGATATTGATGAGCTAGATTTCAGCAAATCTGTTTGCTATGCTTTTGTGTGCAAAGAGGCATTATTTTCATTCGAGGACGTGCCTTCCTCTTTGCCTCCTGCTGTCACTAACATTTTGCAGGAGTTCGCTGACGTCTTTCCACAAGACGTGCCACCGGGATTACCGCCTATTCGAGGGATTGAGCATCAGATTGACTTAATTCCCGGTGCTTCACTGCCAAACCGTGCACCATACCGTACCAATCCAGAGGAGACGAAGGAGATTATGCGTCAAGTACAAGAGCTTCTCGACAAAGGTTATATACGCGAATCCCTTAGTCCTTGTGCTGTTCCTATTATTCTAGTGCCGAAAAAGGATGGTACATCACGTATGTGTGTTGATTGTAGAGGCATTAATAATATTACTATTCGTTATCGTCATCCTATTCCTAGGCTAGATGATATGCTTGATGAATTGAGTGGCTCTACAATATTCTCCAAAGTTGATTTTGGTAGTGGATACCATCAAATTCGTATGGAATTGGGAGATGAATGGAAAACAACATTCAAAACTAAGTTTGGATTATATGAGTGGTTAGTCATGCCTTTTGGGTTAACTAATGCACCTAGTACTTTCATGAGATTAATGAACGAAGTTTTACGTGCTTTCATTGGACGATTTGTGGTAGTTTACTTTGATGACATATTGATTTATAGCAGATCTTTGGAAGAACATTTGGAACATTTACGTGCTGTTTTTATTGCTCTACGTGATGCACGTTTGTTTGGTAACCTTGGGAAGTGCACCTTTTGCACCGACCGAGTATCTTTTCTTGGCTATGTTGTTACTCCACAGGGAATTGAAGTTGATAAAGCCAAGATTGAAGCTATTGAGAGTTGGCCGCAACCCAAAACGGTCACACAAGTGAGGAGTTTTCTTGGCCTTGCTGGATTCTATAGGCGTTTTGTGAGAGATTTCAGCACCATTGCTGCACCTCTCAATGAGCTTGCAAAGAAAGATGTGCCTTTTCTTTGGGGTACCGCACAGGAAGAAGCCTTCTCGGTATTGAAAGATAAGTTGACACATGCTCCTTTACTCCAACTTCCTGATTTTAATAAGACTTTTGAGCTTGAATGTGATGCTAGTGGAATTGGATTAGGCGGTGTGTTATTACAAGATGGCAAACCTATTGCATACTTTTCTGAAAAATTGAGTGGGCCTAGTTTGAATTATTCTACTTATGATAAAGAATTATATGCTCTTGTTCGGACTTTAGAAACATGGCAACATTATTTATGGCCCAAAGAATTTGTTATACATTCTGATCATGAATCTTTGAAACATATTAAAAGTCAAGCTAAACTGAATCGTAGACATGCTAAATGGGTTGAATTCATTGAGACTTTTCCTTATGTCATTAAACACAAGAAGGGAAAAGAAAATGTTATTGCTGATGCATTGTCTCGCCGCTATACTATGCTTTCACAACTTGACTTCAAAATATTTGGTTTGGAGACCATCAAAGATCAATATGTGCATGATGCTGATTTTAAAGATGTAATGCAGAATTGTAAAGAAGGAAGAATGTGGAACAAGTTCGTCGTTAATGATGGATTTGTGTTTCGTGCTAACAAGCTATGCATTCCAGCTAGCTCCGTTCGTCTTTTGTTGTTGCAGGAGGCGCATGGAGGAGGATTAATGGGACACTTTGGCGTGAAGAAGACGCAGGACGTACTTGCTACACATTTCTTTTGGCCAAAGATGAGACGGGATGTTGAGCGTTTTATTGCTCGATGCACTACATGTCAAAAAGCTAAGTCGCGACTCAATCCTCATGGTTTATATATGCCTTTGCTTGTACCTAGTGTTCCTTGGGAGGATATATCTATGGACTTTGTTTTACGTTTACCTCGAACAAAGAAGGGGAGGGATAGCATATTTGTTGTCGTGGATAGATTCTCGAAAATGGCACACTTTATACCATGTCATAAAAGCGATGATGCTGTTAATGTTGCTGATTTGTTCTTTCGTGAAATTATTCGCTTGCATGGTGTGCCAAATACTATTGTTTCATATCGTGATACTAAATTTCTTAGCCACTTTTGGAGATGTTTATGGGCTAAGTTGGGGACTAAACTGCTTTTTAGTACTACTTGTCACCCCCAAACTGATGGACAAACTGAAGTAGTCAATAGAACGTTGTCTACTATGCTTAGGGCTGTTTTGAAGAATAATAAGAAAATGTGGGAGGAATGCTTGCCTCATATTGAATTTGCTTATAATCGTTCATTGCATTCTACTACTAAGATGTGCCCTTTTGAAGTTGTGTATGGTTTCCTACCTCGTGCACCTATTGATTTGTTGCCTCTTCCATCTTCGGAGAAGGTTAATTTTGATGCTAAACAACGTGCTGAATTGATTTTAAAAATGCATGAGTTAACTAAGGAAAACATTGAGCGTATGAATGCTAAATATAAACTTGCTGGAGATAAGGGTAGAAAACATGTTGTGTTTGCACCTGGAGATCTTGTTTGGTTACATTTGCGTAAGGATAGATTTCATGATTTGCGCAAATCAAAGCTAATGCCACGTGCTGATGGTCCCTTTAAGGTGTTAGAGAAAATAAATGATAATGCATATAAACTTGAGCTGCCTGCAGATTTTGGGGTTAGTCCCACTTTTAACATTGCAGATTTGAAGCCTTATTTGGGTGAGGAAGATGAGTTTCCGTCGAGGACGACTTCATTTCAAGAAGGGGAGGATGATGAGGACATCAATACCATTGTTACACCCACAGCCCCTACTGCTACATATACGGGACCAATTACTAGAGCTCGCGCACGCCAATTAAATTATCAGGTACTTTCGTTTCTTGGTAATGATTCTAATGTTCATGAGAATATGATGCTGCCTAAATTGGATACATTTGTTTTGCTTACAAATGAAGGGCCTAGCTTGGAGAGGGATGAACATTGGAGCAAGAACAAGCATGGAGATGATGCCATGCGCAAGGGAGGGCCTAGCTTGGAGAAGGATGAACATTGGAGCAAGAACAAGCATGGAGATGATGCCATGCGCAAGGGGAACAAGAACGGAGTTACAAGTGATGATTTCAGGACTTTGAAGCCACCATAATGGGTCCATGAAGCCATGGACGAAATATACAAGATGCCACTTCATAAATTTCGTCCCGAGGCTATTATAGGTGCTGCATCACCTTTTTATTGGGCCAGGCCCATGTAATTTCGAAATACATAAGTATAGGCTATTTTTAGAGTCCGTATGTGTGGGGAAACAAGAGATAGGGTTGATTTCGGACCCCTCCACCAAGGGCCACGAAATTCCCCCTCTCTTCCTCCATATATACAGCCCTTAGGGCAACGTTTAGACTTTGGGTTTTGTTTAGATTAAAAGTTCGCCATAGCTGCAACTTCGCGTACTTCGTTTGTGTTCAACGACCAGACAAAGGCGTCACAGAACCCCACCTTGATCAATAAAGCTTTCATCTTATATTCGCAATATCCAGATTGCAATCTTAGTTTCTTGCTTGTTCTTCGTTTGCTCGCAGGAAACAGACCCTCGTGGTCAGGTTGATCGTGCTCCGGCATGGTCAATAACCTCTCGGAGTTGGTTTAGCGATTGCTAAGGCGCGACGTCCTCACACGTTCGTAGTCGGATCGTCAAAGTCGACTTCCACCAAAGCGATATCCATCATCTCATCGAAAGACGGGACACCTTTGCCTCTGTCATGGAGGATGACATGGCCTGTACGCCACAAAGTCGGGCCGGCTAATCACAGGTTGATGCATCAGCCCGCGAGAGCTGATGTGGCAAGGAGAGAGTCACCGGTTGAGGGGTGACAGTGGTTGCTCTTGGCGGGGCTTCAAGGATCTCATCGATGAACTCTATTTCCTTTCGTGGCCACTGGATGTGATGTAGCATTGTTTCTCCCAAGGTCCTTTGCTCACCGAAATCGCCTAGGACATTCTTCAATGCAAATTCATTGACTCCAGGCTTTACTTCAGTCACGTAGCACTTCACACAGCCCGGCTTCAATGGCGCATTGTCCAACAAGGTGCCATCTTCCAAGAAGGGTGGGCAAAACCAGGCTGTTGCACATTTTAATGTACCTTCATAATGTGTAAGCACGCCCTTCAGTCTGTCTTTCATTCCAGATAGATCAGATATAGCATCATCACGAGTAACTGCAGTCTCAGTGTCGGTGGGGTCAGCTGATGCACAGCTACTCTTGTGCAGTGTTGTCGCTCAATAAACGGCATCCTCCATGCCCGCCTCCCCTCCCATCTACTGGCTATCTGTTAGTGTTAGAGTCTTCTGCATCATCATTGACTCCTCAACATCCTTTCAAACAGCCAGATAAATCTCCTTCCTCAACCTTTCATACAATGCATTTTGCTTCATTTCACTCCTCGCTTTTTCACGACGAGCCTCTCTTCTTTACTGAGTGTGAAAGCCCTCTTGTGCGGGACATTAACACATATACCCCTTGCACGGCCAGGGGGCTCTTTTGTTTCCAGGGCAACTGACAGAATGTCACATGGCCCTGAGTTCCTGTAGAACCTTTCAGGGATCTTGGAACCCTCTAACGTCACTTGATACAGTTCGACATTACGTGAGTTTTCAAAGTAATAAATTTCGTCATCACGCCTCTTTGCACGAGCCCGCAAGTAGTCTCTGGCGCGTTCGCCCCTGATTTCACTAAAGGCCGGATTCCCACCCACCACTACTACTTCTTTGTCCTCCTGTTCCCATATCAGTTTCATGCCGTAGTATCCTGTCGCACCCATACGGTGGGGGTGTATGTTCTTCTTCTGAAGTTCCGATTGCCTGAAACTCTTCTCAGCAAACTCATTAGTTGCCCTGACCCTTTTGAATTCTGCCCAGTCTGCCGTTGTAATTTGGGGGTACGCGGGGATTGGGTCCTTGCCTTCACTCAAGTACTTCTTGTACAGCACATGCTTCCAGTTTCTCCAAGCATCCCTAGCCTTCTTCAGTGCAGCATGTTCCACCTACATTCTCCATTGCTCTGGAATGTTGAGGTGATCCATGATCTCCTGGACTATCCTTCGTCGTGTTTCTGTGTGAGCCTTCCGAAACCCCGGCAGATTATTGTTGAGCCTTGCCCTGCCAAAAAAGCCACACACACTCCTGAACCTCGTGCGTGCTTTATCTGGTTTAGTTGGAGCCCAAGACTTTAAATCAATCTCGATTACTTCATATACACCTTTAGGTTGGTGTGTGGGATTCCTTGGAGCGTTCCTCCGTGTCCTGACCGGAAGGGTAATTGCTGCAGCTCTATCCCGTTCAGATTACTTGATCCCTCACAATCTGCTGAAGACCTAGTGTTGTCCGAATCAGATGAAGATACATCACGTGAAGCATGAGTGTTGTCGCTGCTACTCGGCATCTATAGAGAACACATGTGAAACTCAGGAAAGGAGGATAAGCATAAAACTAACAACTTGGTATCAAGCTTTCTAAACATGGAATGCAATAATTTAGAAAATATACGGCTAATTTGTTAAGTTTGTGTGACTCGGGCGCCCGTGATCTGTAAATAGGCAGTAACTTATTGGAACAAACACAGCTTATATGTAGTAAGGAAGGTAGATAATGAACATATATACGCTATTCATTATTTTATAGCCAATTTGGGAACATACGGAAAAAAATTGGAAGAGGGATTGTGAGGAAATATGCCTCACCGCGATGGAGAGCAGTAACTAATAGGCTTCTTAATGCAAACCCGGCCAGACCACAGGAAAGGCGAGGGTTACTGCATGGATATGCTCGAGGGTGGCTGGCGAGCAAACAAAGACGGTGAGGCGCAGGCCGCCGCGTGTTGGGAATGGCAGTGGAGGTAGGCTTGACGGCGAAGAGTGGACACACGACCAGGGTGAGCACGGCGGCGCCAGAGAGGGTTCTGCTGTGGATCTGGGGGAGGGGGGAGCTGGCGATGGAGATTGGGTGGACTAGTTGAGTGAAACACGGGCAGACGGTGCGGGGTGTTGGCGGCCTAGGTGAAAAGGGTGAAAAATATCCCCGGTCGCCGCGTGCACGAAAAGGCCTATGCAAAGGATTGCCTCTAAGCGCTCGTGTGCACAAACAGAATAATTTCGTTTGAAATGAAGACGTACTAATTTTGAAATGAAGACGTGAATTCATCGTTTCGCCTCTAAATTTTTCCCATGTAAAGCAATCACAATTATACCGCGGGTTTGATTTGCTGGCGCATTTCAGTCTCGTGTGCTATATGTAAGACATTTTTTGGCATTTACCGTGCATTTTGGCATATAAATCAATTCCTAGCCGGGCTGCATTTCCTGTGAAAAGGGATGAGGATTGTCGTTCGATCTGGGAGCATCCAACGGTGCTACGTACGATCTGTGGGGTTTGTGTTCTGGCCAATCAGAATGCACGACTCAGTTTGCGGGCGCAGCAAGGGCATCGGCCATGGTTTGGTAGGCACACGGATTTCGCGAG
>NC_041388.1:461953494-462059798 GCF_002162155.2 Triticum dicoccoides | reverse complement strand
GTGTGCTATTTGAAAAAAAATTGGGGGGGGGGGCTATTTGAAAACATTTACATGTGCTGCCAAAAGGGATGAGGATCGCCTTTCGATCAAGGAGAATCCAATGGTGCAGACATACGATCTGTTGGGTTTGAGTTCTAGCCAATCAGAACGCATGACTCAGATCGCACGCGTGCCATAGGGGGGCATCGGCCACGGTTTAGTGGAGACATGGCTTTCTGAGTGAATCGTGTGCTATTTGAAAACATTTACATTACCAAACATCATATTTTTGTTCAAATGAAAACATGAGTTCATCGTTTCGCCTCCAATTTTCTTCCACGGTAAGAAATCACGATTGTACCCTATGGTTTGATTTTTTGGTACATTTTACCACGCGGCAGGCCTTGCGAGCAATCTCAAACTTTGAATATGAAAAAAGAGATCTTGTTTGTCTGTACTCCCTCCGTTTCTTTTTAGTCTGCATATAAGATTTGGTCAAAGTCGAACTTTACAAAGTTTGACTAACATTATATAAAAAAATATCACCATCTACAATACTAAAGTTATATGTTATGAATATTAATTTCATCATTCATCTAATAATATTAATTTCATAGTGTGAATGCTGATATCTTTTCATATAAAGCTAGTCAAACTTTGTACTGTTTGACTTTGACCAATTCTTATATGCGAACTAAAAAGAAATGGAGGGAGTATATATATATATATATAGTCGCAACTACACGTGCGTGTTAGCAAGATCATTTGTGTGTCGCTTTGCGAGTTTTCATTCATTGTGCGAGAAACAAGAAAAAACTTCAAATAGTTTGGCTGTAGGGTGCGGCCAGAGGCATAGGCCATGTTGGTATTTTAATTTCAGGAAATGCATATAGAGTCCGGAAAATAATGAAAATCATTGTGTCACTGTCGCGTGCTTTCACAATCGCATGGAAAAAATTTGGTAAAGTTTGGCACAAGTTTTGGTGCTCGCACCTTCCATATCGGAGCATCTCACAAGAAGGATCATAGTTTCCAAAAGGAGATGCGGCACTTCCGACTACAAATCGTCAGTTACTAGCTAGATTGTTCCAGCCCATTTCAGGTCGTCTACTATGTTTAAGTCATTCTTTGCACTTACCTTGCATTGCATTTTAGTGCATATAATTAATTCAGGTCAAAAACCCTACTACAACTACATGTGGGTGTTTTAGTTAGGCTATATATACTTAGGCTACTCATAGTGGAGAGTGTCATATACTAGTATCATGCATATATATATGATACTAGTGTATGATACTACCTTTATTTAATTATAGCGCATAGTATAATATATAGAGTATAGTACCATTGATCATATTTATTGCCATGCATGACATAAATTAGCATCACATTTAACATGATACAGTATCTACCTATATGTTACTCTAACCCTCTCTATATATATTTAATTCTTTGCCACATCAGCATACTTGTTATTTCAGAGTGCATGACATCGTCGGCTATGATACCACCACTATGGCCAGCCTTATATAGTGGGGAGTATCATATACTATATATAGTATCATGCATATGATACTAGTGTATGCATGATACTACGTACATACCTTCATAGTGCATATATAGTATCATAGAGTAGTATATATCATAGATGACCGTATTTATGGCCATGCATGACACAAAGTAGTATATAGCATTTATTATATATATATTACGATATCTACCTATGTTACTGCTTCTTTGCCACATCATCATATTTGCCATTCCCGAGTGCATGATACCGGCTATGATACCCCCACTATGGCCACCCTAAGGCTGGTTGTAATATGGGAGTATCAAGCGGTATTATGCATGCCAACTAGACTTTTTAGATGATGTGGCACACAGTTAAATGAGGAAAGAGAGGGTGTGGTATCATATCATGATACCGTATCATATTAAATGTTGTACTACTTTGTGTCATGCATGGCAATTAATAAGACAACCTAAGATACTAACTTATGATACTACGCATGCGCGCATTACGTAGGTATTACTGATCATATACTAGTATCATGCATATATACTCCATCCTTTTTGGTTTATAGGCTTATCTCAAAATTTTAGTTTTTCCATTTTATAAGGCTCAATTTGGTTGTTCCCCTTCACATGTTCACATTCGAAGGTGCATTAAATCATTGTATGCAAGCATTAAGAGAAATTTGACCAATGCATGTACTTTATGCATGCATGTATTTCAATTAATACATTGGTAAACATAACTTTTTGAGGAAAACAATAGAATTAATTGGGTGTTTTTGCAAACTACAAAAAGTATTCCACCACTCACCATCTACCTTGGTTGGTGAGATTTTTGAATTGAGCCCTATAAACCGGAAAGGAGGCAGTATGATACTAGCTACCTTACTAAGAGCATGGTTAATAATACAGCCAACGGTCGGCTATAAGAAGTTGCCATGTCATATATAACCAACCTCTTAGGCGGCATGTACAATTATAAGTTTTAAATACGTACTAGTTTATCTATAGTTGGCCCACCTTACATCCTCACAAAGTGTCTTGGGTCTCATGTTGCAGCTGGCTCTACTAACCAAGAGCTCGCTTCTCTTCTCTCTCCTCTTCTCTTTCCTCCAACTAATAAGCACATATATATTATTCTATTCCTAATAGCCTGCTTATGTCACTATTGTACTTGCTCTCATTAAGACTAGCCACAATGGAGAGTAACATACACATATCCCTAGACTATGACACTACCTTTCATAAGTATGGTAACATGCAAAAGCCTCATTTATTAGGTTATAGAATCATATTGCATTGGGACATGTGATGTTACAATAACTAGCTAAGTTACTCAAACTACCTCTCTCCTCATTAACTCATTGCCACATAAGAAAATTTGTTGAGTTGGACTCGATGTTACTGCTAAAGTTACTCCCACTATGGCTAGTCCAATGCATAGTATCATAGAGTAGTATCATATGTAGTACTTTATTTATTGTCATGCATGACACATAGTAGCATAGCATTTATTATGATACGGTTTCATGATATGATAGAGGCTAAGGTGTCCCGATGTTTCGATGAGATGGTGGCTATCGTTTTCTGTGGGAGTCGACCTTGACGATCCGACTACGAACGTGCGAGACGTCGCGCCTTAGCAATCGCTAAACCAACTTCCGAGGGTTATTGACCACGCCGGAGCACGATCAACCTGACCACGAGGGTCTGTTACCTGCGAGCAAACGAAGAACAAGCAAGAAACTGAGATTGCAATCTGGATATTGCGAATATAAGATGAAAGCTTTATTGATCAAGGTGGGGTTCTGTGACGTCTTGGTCTGGTCGTTGGACACAAACGAAGTACGCGAAGTTGCAGCTATGGCCAACTTTTAATCTAAACAAAACCCAAAGTCTAAACAACGCCCTAAGGGCTGTATATATGGAGGAAGAGGGGGGAATTTCGTGGCCCTTGAGGGTGGGGTCTGAAACCAACACTAATTCTTGTTTCCCCACACATACGGACTCTAAAAATAGCCTATACTTAAGTATTTCGAAATTACATGGGCCTGGCCCATTAATAAGGTGACCCAGCACCTAGAATAGCCTATGGATGAATATTATGAAGTGGCATCTTGTATATTTCGTCCAAGGCTTCATGCACTCCTTATGGCGGCTTTAAAGTCCTGAAATCATCACTTGTAACTCCGTTCTTGATCCCCTTGCGCATGCCATCAACTGCATGTGTGTTCTTGCTCCAATGTTCATCCTTCTCCAAGCTAGGTCCTTCATTTGTAAGCAAAACAAATGTATCCAATTTAGGCAGCATCATAATCTCATGAACATTAGAATCATTACCAAGAAACGAAAGTACCTGGTAATTTAATTGGCGTGCGCGAGCTCTAGTAATTGGTCCAGTATATGTAACAGTAGGGGCTGTGGGTGTAACAATGGTATTGATGTCCTCATCATCCTCCCCTTCTTGAAATGAAGTCGTCCTCGACGGAAGCGCATCTTCCTCACCCAAATAAGGCTTCAAATCTGCAATGTTAAAAGTGGGACTAACCCCAAAATCTACAGGTAGCTCAAGTTTATATGCGTTATCATTTATTTTCTCTAACACCTTAAAAGGACCATCAGCACGTGGCATTAGCTTTGATTTGCGCAGATTAGGAAATCTATCTTTACGCAAATGTAACCAAACAAGATCTCCAGGCGCAAACACAACATGTTTTCTACCCTTATCTCCCGCAAGTTTATATTTAGCATTCATACGCTTAATGTTTTCCTTAGTTAACTCATGCATTTTTAAAATCAGTTCAGAACGTTCTTTAGCATCAAAATTAACCTTCTCTGAAGATGGAAGAGGCAACAAATCAATAGGTGCACGAGGTAGGAAACCATACACAATTTCAAAAGGGCACATCTTAGTAGTAGAATGCAATGAACGATTATAAGCAAATTCAATATGAGGCAAGCATTCTTCCCACATTTTCTTGTTATTCTTCAAAACAGCCCTAAGCATAGTAGACAATGTTCTATTGACTACTTCAGTTTGTCCATCAGTTTGGGGGTGACAAGTAGTACTAAAAAGCAGCTTAGTTCCCAACTTAGCCCATAAACATCTCCAAAAGTGGCTAAGAAATTTAGTATCATGATCTGAAACAATAGTATTTGGCACACCATGTAAGCGAATAATTTCACGAAAGAACAAATCAGCAACATTAACAGCATCATCGCTTTTATGACATGGTATAAAGTGTGCCATTTTCGAGAATGATGAGGACATGACTACCTTGGATATGACAAAAAATATTGCATATATGCATATTTGTCAGGTGATTTCTTGTGCAAACTATTCAATAATCTATTTATGTTATCCAGAACAAAAATACTTCACACACTTTTGTGTTTTGTCTAATTGCAGGTGTATGGGACATTTGTACAATCCACATATGAAGATAAGGAAGAAAGAGATGTTTATTTGCTGTCCAAAAAGTTCTCTCACGTCACTTTTGGCCCAAGAGAAGATAGAGTCCAAGTCTCTCACGTTCTGGATTCAGATTCGGACTGCACAGACATACCTGACTCAAAACGCAGACAAGTTTTTCATACGGACTCCGAATTGGGTGATTCTTTTTTTGTTGGAAACTAGATTTCGTGCACTTTCCAACCCAATTGGAATCACCTTCAAATTCGTCCGGAGCGTTGAGTTGTGGACGAAACAATCTGATGCTGCAGCAGAATCCGAGTCAAACTACAAGTCCAAAGGTGTTACATCACCTCCACTTGGGCCCATGAGCCTTGTACGACCTAGGGTTAGTTTTAGGCTGCCTTGGGACGTCCTCCCACCTCCTTGGCCGCCACCCCTTGCTCCTATATAAGTAGATCCATCTAGTAGCTTTTTCCTTGGGATTTGTTTAGATTAAAAGTTCGCCATAGCTGCAACTTCGCGTACTTCGTTTGTGTTCAACGACCAGACAAAGGCGTCACAGAACCCCACCTTGATCAATAAAGCTTTCATCTTATATTCGCAATATCCAGATTGCAATCTTAGTTTCTTGCTTGTTCTTCGTTTGCTCGCAGGAAACAGACCCTCGTGGTCAGGTTGATCGTGCTCCGGCGTGGTCAATAACCTCTCGGAGTTGGTTTAGCGATTGCTAAGGCGCGACGTCCTCGCACGTTCGTAGTCGGATCGTCAAAGTCGACTTCCACCAAAGCGAAATCCACCATCTCATCGAAAGACGGGACACCTTTGCCTCTATCATGAGGACATGACTACCTTGGATATGAACAAAAATATTGCATATATGCATATTTGTCAGGTGATTTCTAGTGCAAACTATTCAATAATCTATTTATGTTATCCAGAACAAAAATACTTCACACACTTTTGTGTTTGGTCTAATTGCAGGTGTATGGGACATTTGTACAATCCACATATGAAGATAAGGAAGAAAGAGATGTTTATTTGCTGTCCAAAAAGTTCTCTCACGTCACTTTTGGCCCAAGAGAAGATAGAGTCCAAGTCTCTCACGTTCTGGATTCAGATTCGGACTGCACAGACATACCTGACTCAAAACGCACATAAGTTTTTCATACGGACTCCGAATTGGGTGATTCTTTTTTTGTTGGAAACTAGATTTCGTGCACTTTCCAACCCAATTGGAATCACCTTCAAATTCGTCCGGAGCGTTGAGTTGTGGACGAAACAATCTGATGCTGCAGCAGAATCCGAGTCAAACTACAAGTCCAAAGGTGTTACATCACCTCCACTTGGGCCCATGAGCCTTGTACGACCTAGGGTTAGTTTTAGGCTGCCTTGGGACGTCCTCCCACCTCCTTGGCCGCCACCCCTTGCTCCTATATAAGTAGATCCATCTAGTAGCTTTTTCCTTGGGATTTGTTTAGTTAAAAGTTAGCCATTGCAACTTCGTGTACTTCGTTTGTGTCCAACGACCAGACCAAGACCGCTTACGGATCCCCACCTTTATCAATACTTCATATATACTTGCAATATTCGGATTGCTTTTATCATATTCTTGCTTGTTCTTCGATTGCTTGCAGGAATAGACCTTCGTGGTCAGGTTGATTGTGCTCCGGCGTGGTCAATAACCTCTCGGAGTTGGTTTAGCGATTGCTAAGGCACAACGTCGTGCACGTTTGTAGTCGGATCGTCAAAGTCATCTCCACCAAATCGATAGTTATCATCTCATCGAAAGATCGGGACACCTCGCCTCTATCAAGTGGTATCAGTTTTCAGGTTGCTCGGTGAGAAATTCCAGTTTTCCTAGATTAGATTTATTTTCTTACCTATTGTCCAAGAAAAAGCCATAAAAAAGAGTTAGATCTATTCATCCTTGGTCCAAGCCAGTCTGAGCCTTTGCAATTTTCTTTTCATTGCTTGCATAGTTGAATTATCGGTTGCATCGTCGTGTCGAGTTGCTGGTCTTAGTGTCTAGTTCGTTTAGAGTTTCGAGTTCTGTTCACATTAGTCACGCCACCGCTGCATCATTATCTCTTCCGCTGTCCACCACCCATCCATCAATTTCCACCACGTGCTACCCACCATTCATTGTCATAATAATAGTTGAGATCGTTCACATCTTCACTTGATCCAATCTGCATCTTATCTAGTTTGTTTTGGAAAGAGGGAGAAAAAAAGAGAGAAAAAAAAGAGAGAAAAAAAGGAAAAAAAAGTCAGAGAAAAAAAAAGGAGAGAAAGAAAAAAAAAGTGTGAGGAAAAAAAAGAGAGAAGAAAAAAAAACAAAAAAATCGGCACAAACTTTTTCAGAGGAAAGTTGGAGACAAAGTTGTTGATATATCCTGCTTGGCTGTTGTTTCACCTCATTATCTTCACTGCTGTTGTGATCTTCACTTATATCTTGCTGTCAAGAGCTAGTTAGTATCCTTCATTGATGCTAGTTGTGCTACGCCGTGACCTCATTAGTGTTCTAGGCTCGCGTCTCTAGTCCGGTCTAGCCTAGGACCAGCACAGTACCGTCGTTGAGCGTTTATTCAACATTGCATCTTTGAATTGATTATTGCTAATCTTTTGCTACCATATATAGCCAACCCAGCTCCACATATTTCTACACCGTGTATACGTACGCTCCCCTGGCAATCGCTTTACTCAATATTCGGAATTACTTGACACCGCTGGTTGCCGATCACCGCCTGCTGCATGGTAAGAACTTGTAAGACATTGATATTTGCTTTACTGTGAGCGTTTTACCACCACATCCTAGTAGTTATAGGAACATTATTTTTGGGTTTTGTTTCTTGTTCTACTAATCATGACAGGATCCAGAGTCAATTCATGGGCTTTGTCGATCGCGGGAGACGTGCCATCACCTTTGCAAATACCACAACCGTCACGAGAGGTGCACAAACATCCAAATGCACATGATCAGGTTAATGTATCTATACCACCATTTAATGGCCGTTTTAAACCTGCTTTATATATTGAATGGGAGTTCGACATAAAAAATATATTTGCTTCCCATAATTTCGATGAACATAAAAAGGTTAAGGTTGCGGTTGGTTCTTTCACTGGTTATGCTTTGGTTTGGTGGAGTGAATATTGTCGGTTACACCCTGATTATATACCTACTACTTGGGATGATTTGAAACTTGCCATGCGACATACTTTCGTCCCTGCTTATTATACTCGTGACATGATTAAGAAGTTGCAACACTTAAAACAAGGCAGTGAAACTGTAACAAAATATTATGATGATTTACAAACTACCTTGTTGCATTCCTCTTTAGAAGAAAGTGAAGATGATTTTATGGATAGATTTTGGGGAGGATTAAACCGTGATATTCAAGAGATACTAATTCATGAAGAGTGTTATCGTATGGACCATTTGTTTCATCTTGCTTGCAAAGCTGAACAGGAAATAAAACGACGTGTTGGCCACGAGGAGAACAAGCGCACGGTGCACATTCCAAGAGTTGATATGATTGTTCCTTCAACTACTAGGCATACAATGACAACCACATCCGTTGTTGTCAGGACTATATCACCTCCACCATGTGACACATCGCCCTCGAGAGTGGCTACATCATCTGAGTTGATCATAAGAGGTAATGACAAAGGTACTGATCTTCCATCTCTACATGAGAATGATGAATGCCTTGTCAATTTGAATGCACCATCTGATGAGCTACCCACTACTTTGATCACACCACCTATTTTAGAGGACTACATTGATAATTTGACTTTGCGATGTGATCAAACAACTGAAATACCAACAATTTTGAGTGCACCCATTGAATTAACTATTGATGCAAAAGAACCAATGTTTAATCATTTTGATATGACCTCTAATCTTGGTGATCATTCTGTGTTGTATGACTTATTGCATGTTTGCTTATTTAAGCATGTTGTAGCATGTAAATTTGATGCAAGTAAGGTTTATTCACCAATGTTGGGATGGTTTAATGATGAACATTGTCAATCTTTTGAAATGAATAAGAGCTTCACTTATATGTGCAAACTGAGTTGCAATATTTTCATGCCTTCTACTTCTTGTGCTAATTTTTTGGCTTTAGATTTTATGAACTATGCAAGTTACTCATCTATTCATGTGTCATATATGCAAAAATCAAGGGAAGTAAAAATGGATGACATATACATATACAACATGTACACCTTGTCTCTTTTGCTAGCCACATTTCAGATTAAGCAACGCCGAGGACGGCTTTATTTTCAAGAAGGGGAGGATGATGAGGACATGACTACCTTGGATATGACCAAAAATATTGCATATATGCATATTTGTCAGGTGATTTCTAGTGCAAACTATTCAATAATCTATTTATGTTATCCAGAACAAAAATACTTCACACACTTTTGTGTTTTGTCTAATTGCAGGTGTATGGGACATTTGTACAATCCACATATGAAGATAAGGAAGAAAGAGATGTTTATTTGCTGTCCAAAAAGTTCTCTCACGTCACTTTTGGCCCAAGAGAAGATAGAGTCCAAGTCTCTCACGTTCTGGATTCAGATTCGGACTGCACAGACATACCTGACTCAAAACGCACACAAGTTTTTCATACGGACTCCGAATTGGGTGATTCTTTTTTTTTGGAAACTAGATTTGGTGCACTTTCCAACCCAATTGGAATCACCTTCAAATTCGTCCGGAGCGTTGAGTTGTGGACGAAACAATCTGATGCTGCAGCAGAATCCGAGTCAAACTACAAGTCCAAAGGTGTTACATCACCTCCACTTGGGCCCATGAGCCTTGTACGACCTAGGGTTAGTTTTAGGCTGCCTTGGGACGTCCTCCCACCTCCTTGGCCGCCACCCCTTGCTCCTATATAAGTAGATCCATCTAGTAGCTTTTTCCTTGGGATTTGTTTAGTTAAAAGTTAGCCATTGCAACTTCGTGTACTTCGTTTGTGTCCAACGACCAGACCAAGACCGCTTACGGATCCCCACCTTTATCAATACTTCATATATACTCGCAATATTCGGATTGCTTTTATCATATTCTTGCTTGTTCTTCGATTGCTTGCAGGAATAGACCTTCGTGGTCAGGTTGATTGTGCTCCGGCGTGGTCAATAACCTCTCGGAGTTGGTTTAGCGATTGCTAAGGCACAACGTCGTGCACGTTTGTAGTCGGATCGTCAAAGTCATCTCCACCAAATCGATAGTTATCATCTCATCGAAAGATCGGGACACCTCGCCTCTATCAGAGAACCTATCCACGACAACAAATATGCTATCCCTCCCCTTATTTGTTCGAGGTAAACCTAAAGCAAAGTCCATAGATATATCCTCCCAAGGAACACTAGGTACAGGCAAAGGCATATATAAACCATGAGGATTGAGTCGTGACTTAGCTCTTTGACATGTAGTGCAGCGAGCAACAAAACGCTCAACATCCCGTTTCATCTTTGGCCAAAAGAAATGTGTAGCAAGTATATCCTCCGTCTTCTTGACGCCAAAGTGTCCCATTAA
The DNA here is from genome assembly GCF_002162155.2 of Triticum dicoccoides. Taxonomy (NCBI): domain Eukaryota; kingdom Viridiplantae; phylum Streptophyta; class Magnoliopsida; order Poales; family Poaceae; genus Triticum; species Triticum dicoccoides. The sequence continues at coordinate 462,049,347 of NC_041388.1, read as the reverse complement.
TCCTCCTCCATGCGCCTCCTACAACGACAAAAGACGAACGGAGCTAGCTGGAATGCATAGCTTGTTAGCACGAAACACAAATCCATCGTTAAGGACGAACTTGTTCCAAGTTCTCCCTTCCTTACTATTCTACAATACATCTATAAATTCAACATCATGAACATATTGATCTTTGATGGTCTCCAAACCAAATATTTTAAAGTCAAGTTGTGAAAGCATAGTATAACAGCGAGACAAGGCATCAGCAATAACATTTTCTTTACCCTTCTTGTGTTTAATGACATAAGGGAAAGTCTCAATGAATTCAACCAATTTAGCATGTCTACGGTTCAGTTTTGCTTGACTTTTATTGTGTTTCAAAGATTCATGATCAGAATGTATAACAAATTCCTTGGGCCATAAATAATGTTGCCATGTTTCTAAGGTCCGAACAAGAGCATATAATTCTTTATCATAAGTAGAATAGTTCAGACTAGGCCCACTCAATTTTTCAGAAAAGTATGCAACAGGTTTTCCATCTTGTAATAACACACCTCCTAATCCAATTCCACTAGCATCACATTCAAGCTCAAAAGTCTTATTGAAATTAGGAAGTTGGAGTAAAGGAGCATGTGTCAACTTATCTTTCAATACCGTGAAGGCTTCTTCCTGTGCGATACCCCAAACAAAAGGCACATCCTTCTTTGTAAGCTTGTTGAGAGGTGCAGCAATGGTGCTGAAATCTCTCACAAAACGCCTATAGAAACCAGCAAGGCCAAGGAAACTCCTCACTTGTGTGACCGTTTTGGGCTGCGGCCAACTCTCAATAGCTTCAATCTTGGCTTTATCAACTTCAATTCCCTGTGGAGTAACAACATAGCCAAGAAAAGATACTCGGTCGGTGCAAAAGGTTTACTTTCCAAGGTTTCCAAACAAACGTGCATCAAGTAGAGCAATAAAAACAGCACGTAAATGTTCCAAATGTTCCTCCAAAGATTTGCTATAAATCAATATGTCATCAAAGTAAACTACCACAAATCGTCCAATGAAAGCACGTAAAACTTCGTTCATTAACCTCATGAAAGTACTAGGTGCATTAGTTAACCCAAAAGGCATGACTAACCACTCATATAATCCAAACTTAGTTTTAAATGCTGTTTTCCATTCATCTTCCCAATTTCATACGAATTTGATGGTATCCACTATGCAAATCAACTTTGGAGAATATTGTAGAGCCACTCAATTCATCAAGCATATCATCTAGCCTAGGAATAGGATGACGATAACGAATAGTAATATTATTTATGCCTCTACAATCAACGCACATACGCGACGTACCATCCTTTTTCGGCACTAAAATGATAGGAACAGCACAAGGACTAAGGAATTCGCGTATATAACCTTTGTCGAGCAGTTCTTGTACTTGACGCATAATCTCCTTCGTCTCCTCTGGATTGGTACGGTATGGTGCACGGTTGGGTAGCGAAGCACCGGGAATTAAGTCAATTTGATGCTCAATCCCTCGAATAGGTGGTAATCCCGGTGGCACGTCTTGTGGAAAGACGTCAGCGAACTCCTGCAAAATGTTAGTGACAGCAGGGGGCAAAGAGGAAGGCACGTCCTCGAATGAAAATAATGCCTCTTTGCACACAAAGGCATAGCAAACAGATTTGCTGAAATCTAGCTCATCAATATCAGATTTGGTGGCAAGTAAACATGCACTTTTCAATTTAATTTCAGAAACAACAGTAGATGGTTTATTATTAGACTTCATTTGGTGCTCAAATTCTTTTGCCACATTCTGATTTTCACTCTTATTTGTCTCCTGTTTTGCTTTATTAGCTCTATTAATATTATCTTTCAAAATGGAATCAGGAGTCATAGGAAGCAAAGTAATATTTTTATCGCTATGAACAAGAGTATACAGATTGTTTCTACCATGGTGTACAGAATTTTTATCAAATTGCCATGGTCTACCAAGTAATAAGGAACATGCTTGCATAGGTACCACATCACAATCAACATAATCAGCATATGTAGAGATACTAAAATGCACACGAACAGTACGTGTTACCTTAACCTTGCCGCTATTGTTGAACCATTGGATGTAGTAAGGATGTGGATGTGGTCTTGTGGTGAGAGATAGCTTCTCCACCATCTCCATGCTAGCCAAGTTATTGCAGCTCCCTCCATCTATGATCACGCGAACAGAACGTTCCTTCACAACTCCCTTTGTATGGAACAAATTATGCCTCTGATTTTGCTCAGCTTGTGTAACCTGCACACTCAAAACACATTGAGCAACTAAACATTCATACCTGTCAGCATCTTCAGGAGCCATGTATTGCGTCTCATGATCAGAATCGTCTCCACCGTGTTCGTCACGTGTAATAAGAGCCAAAGTCTCCTCATCATAGTCACTAGCAAACTCATACCCACCATCCTCAGTAACAATCATCACACGCTTAGATGGGCATTCTCTCGCATAATGACCTCCACCCTTGCAATGTCGACAAATAATATTATGTGTTTGCCCTGTTGATGCCATTGATGAAGAAGAGCTCTTTGCAGGCCCAGAAGGTGTGCTCTTGGCAGATAGTGGTGATTGTGCCTGCTTTATTGTATCACGGTTGGAAGTGGTAGCCGACGGAGGCGCCGGTGTAGCAGAATGTGTGGAAGTAGATGATGCACGTGGTGTCCATGATGAAGGTCGACCTGCAGAAAAGTTAGTCCGCGCCAATGCCTGTCGATCCTGCACTTCACGTTCAGCTTTACAAGCAAGATGGAATAAACGAGTGATATTAGTATACTCCTTATACTCTAGAATCGTCTGTATATCTCTATTTAATCCACCCATAAAATGTGCAAGCATAGCTTCATTCTCCTCAACAATACCACATCTAATCATGCCAGTTTGTAGTTCCTGATAATATTCTTCTACAGAATTTTTTCCCTGTCTTAAGCGCTGCAATTTTTGAAGTAATTCACGTTGATAATATGGTGGAACCCAACGAGTACGCATAGCAGTTTTCAAAGCAGCCCAAGTAGCCGGAATAGGATATAATCTACAATGCTCAGACCACCAAACACATGCAAAACTAGTGAATGCACAAACAGCAGCAGGAACACGTCTCTCCTCGGGATATTGTAAACATGTAAATCGTTGTTCAGTTTCTAACTCCCAAGTAAGATATATATCAGGAACATATCTACCCTCAAATGGTGGAATATTCAATTTTAGTTTAGGGAGATGGCCATGATCTCGTACCTGAGGGTGAGCCCTACCATTGCCATTATTTGCATGTGGACGACCTGGTGGTTGCTGTGCTAGTGGTGGCACGTAGTTCTGATTTTGATCAACCTCATCCTCATAATCATCCTCCTCCACATCAGCAGTAGGAGCCACAGAAGTATCAACAGCAGCACCAGCAGTTTGGCCCGACTGAAGAGGGACACGGCTCGCTCGGCGGAGGGCTGTTTCCCGACGTGGAGGTAGTCGGTGTTGTTGCTGTTGTTGCAGAGGTGCAGCAGGAGCAGCCGGCGGTGGTGGTGGAAAACGCGAAAGCAATTCAGCAAACTTGTTATCGAGCTTTGTTTCAAACGTCTTCTCCATGCCATCTATCTTCTCCATGGCCTCTTCAAATATGTTTATCACATCTTGCACCTGCACACTCATCATTTGCTGAAACGTATCATGAAGCTCCTTGTTCGTCAAGTTCTCCCAGTCAGTCTCGTCGGATCGTGATCCTGGCATGGTTAGCAGCAATAGAAACACACAAGAATATGATCCTACAGACTACTAACAAGTGGTGGTGGTGGCGGGTGTCACAAATCCGTCAAGCAAATCTCAAATTCTTACCAGTTCTTACCCAGCAGCAGGCGGTGATCGGCAACCGTTATAGTCAAAACTCTCAAAAGCTTGGATTGGGCGATTGCCAGGGAGAGTCAAACGCACGACGTAGATGTATGTGGAGCTGGGAAGGCTTATAGTATGGTAGCAAAAAGGGTCAGCAATAATCAATTCAGAGATGCAAAGTTGAATAAACACTCAACGACGGTACTGTGCTGGTCCTAGGCTAGACCATGCTAGAGACGCGAGCCTAGAACACTAACAAAATCACGGCGCTGCACGTAAATAAGGGAAAAGCACAGTCTGGAACTATTTTTTTCGCTCTTTTTTTTTGCGCTCCTCTTTTTTTTTGTGAAAAATCACTATAATGGCGAGTGTCTCAAAACTCTTCCCTCGTCAAACTGATAGGATGGGCACGAAAAAAAAAATCACTTTTTTTTTCGGAAATCAGGCAGCGACGACGAAAAAGTGCGACAAAAAATCACTATGATGGCACGTGGCTCAAAAGACTCAGAAAAGCCTAAAAATAGGATAGGGAAAAAAAATTTGCCCGTGAATTTTTTTCCGAGACCTACGCAGGCAAGGAAACACGAATCGGAATTTAGATTGATCTCAAGAACAAACCTAATATGAGAAGAACTCGGATTGGTGGTGGATATATGGTTGTGGTATATGGCAGGGGTGGTGGTATATGGTAGCGGTGGTGGTATATGGACACAGATTGGTGGTGGTATATGGATATGGATTCAGAGCGGTGGCGGATAAGCAAAAGTGGTAGATGGGCGATGATGATGGTGCGGCGGCGGCGTGACAACTTATGACCAGAACTCGAAACTCTAAAAGACTAGACTCTAAGACCAGCAACTTGACACGACGATGCAACCACAAATTCAACAAAGCAAAAACCCTAAAAAGATTATGCAAAGGCTCAGATTGGTTCGGATATGATGAACTAACCCTAATTTTTTTTCTGGCTTTTTCGTGGACTGTAGGTATGAAGAACAGACTCGATCTAATCTATGAAAACTGTAAAATCTCACCGAGCAACCTGGAGCTCTGATACCACTTGATAGAGGCTAAGGTGTCCCGATGTTTCGATGAGATGGTGGCTATCGTTTTCTATGGGAGTCGACCTTGACGATCCGACTACGAACGTGCGACATGTCGCGCCTTAGCAATCGCTAAACCAACTTCCGAGGGTTATTGAGAACGCCAGAGCACGATCAATCTGACCATGAGGGTCTGTTACCTGCGAGCAAACGAAGAACAAGCAAGAAACTGAGATTGCAATCTGGATATTGCGAATATAAGATGAAAGCTTTATTGATCAAGGTGGGGTTCTATGACGTCTTGGTCTGGTCGTTGGACACAAACGAAGTACGCGAAGTTGCAGCTATGGCGAACTTTTAATCTAAACAAAACCCAAAGTCTAAACGACGCCCTAAGGGCTGTATATATGGAGGAAGAGGGGGGGAATTTCGTGGCCCTTGAGGGTGGTGTCCAAAACCAACCCTAACTCTTGTTTCCCCACACATACGGACTCTAAAAATAGCCTATACTTAAGTATTTCGAAATTACATGGGCCTGGCCCATTAATAAGGTGACGCAGCACCTAGAATAGCCTATGGACGAATATTATGAAGTGGCATCTTGTATATTTCGTCCAAGGCTTCATGCACTCCTTATGGCGGCTTTAAAGTCCTGAAATCATCACTTGTAACTCCGTTCTTGATCCCCTTGCGCATGCCATCAACTCCATGTGTGTTCTTGCTCCAATGTTCATCCTTCTCCAAGCTAGGCCCTTCATTTGTAAGCAAAACAAATGTATCCAATTTAGGCAACATCATAATCTCATGAACATTAGAATCATTACCAAGAAACGAAAGTACCTGGTAATTTAATTGGCGTGCGCGAGCTCTAGTAATTGGTCCAGTATATGTAACAGTAGGGGCTGTGGGTGTAACAATGGTATTGATGTCCTCATCATGATATGATACTTAACCGTCTCTTTCTTCATTTAATTCTATGACAACTCATCAATTGAGTGTGCTACCTCTGTGATATAATAATAATAATAATAATAATAATAACAACAACAACAACACAAAATAGTTCATATTCATTGCCTGAGCTGACAGCATATCAAGGTCAACATATTAACGGTTCTTACATCAACAGAAAACCGGGCATAACTCACAAATTCAGTATATGTGACGGTTCTAAATTGAATGAATTAAGTTGCAAGGTAAGCATAAAGACTAGTCCTATGGCTTAATTCCCATGTACATGGGGGAACTGGGATCATTAAGTTGACCCTGAATGAACTTGGGTTTTATGATGATTTTACGCTTATCTGTTACACAGGTTTGTGATCCCTTGGCTGGCAACTCATCAAATTCATCGTACTCATCCTCATCGGCAACATCGTCGGCACCCAGTACCCTTATCTTCCCATGCATCACTACATGGCAGTTCTTATGCAAGGGGTCTTCCACAAAGAAAATCTGGGTAGCATCGCTAGCAAGAATGAATGGGTTCGCGTGATATGCCATCGTTGTCATGTTAACACAGGTCTTCCTGTACTCATCAATCCTTACCTGACCAAGAGGGATCCATGTGCACCTAAATAATGCCACCTTAACTTTCACATAGCCAAGCTCCCAAATCTCTTTGATGTCTCCATAGTATACCCTTTTATTAGCTTCATTTACAGTCATGCATTCTATTCGAACACAGTTGTTCTGATATGAGGTCTTCTGATCACGTTCCTCAGTGTAGAACGTGTATCCATTTATGTCATAAGCTTGGTATGTCAACACCGTAGGTGATGGATTTTGTGCCAACCACGTAGCAATGTCATCGATGAAGGCACCATTGGTAAGAAGCATTGGCGTATCTCCACCAAGTGTTCTTTGAAGCGCTGAGAACTGGGCTATTAAGCAGTACCGTCAAATGGCTTTCTCTGCCAATTCTCCGGGTGCAGCCACTTGTGTGCCAGCAAGGACCGACTTACCTTTTAGCCTTCCCTCATGGTGAGAGAGGGGCAAACCTATAGGTCTTTGTTTCATGTATTTGGTGCAAAAGTCAACCACCTCCTCCGTGGTATAACCTTGTAGGATGCTTGCCTCTGGATGGTTTCGGTTCCGACAAAAGCTCTTCAATATTCCCATGATACGCTCGAAGGGATACATGTTGCGAAGAAACACAGGACCACAATACTTCGTCTCGTTGACAAGTTGCATAGTGAGATGGACCATGGCATCAAAGAATGACGGTGGGGAAAACATCTCTAGGTTAGACAATATTCTTGCAATATCATCTTGCATATGATCCAACTCTTCAAGATCTACAATTTTCTGCCATAGTTGGTTGAAGAAATCACAGAGGTCAATGAGTGTGTTTCTTATATCTTTGTCCTTCAGATTCCTGATGGCCACTGGGAGGATTTGTGTCAACATTACGTGGCAATCATGTGACTTCATGTGTCCTAACTTCATTTTACCTGATCCCACATCCACGAGACTTATGATGTTCGCGCAGTAGGAAGAGGGTGTCTTAACTTACAACAAATAGGTGAAGAAATGTGTTGCTTCTTTGGTACTAAAATTGTAACTTTGGCGAGCTTTGATGAGTTTATCATCATCTTCTGCTTCACTCTTTCGTTTTTATTGATCAGCAAGCATATCGAGTCGTGAACCATCACCATCCTTTCTTTTACCTTTAATCTTGAGCAGAGTACCAAGAATGCTTTCACATACGTTCTTCTCTATGTGCATGACATCGATGCAGTGACGTACATGTCGAATCTCCCAGTAAGGTAATTTGTAGAACATCGATTTCTTCTTAAAAACTTGGCCATTGGGTGTTTGTTTCACTGTCAAAGGGTGGTTCTTGACAAGCACAACATTAGTTTTTTAGCCATGTTGTGGACCACCTCACCTTGATAGGGTCTTGGGCCCACACCTGCCTCTGCCGTACCATCAAATTCAGCTTTCATCTTTCGGTATGGGTGAGTTTTCCGTAAGAACCTACGATGACGCAAATACATGGTTTTGTGCGAGTTGGGAAGTCTTCTGCTAGCTGTCCTATCCATGCACGTGACACACCCTACATCTCCCTTTGTTTTCTGCCCCGATGTGTTGCCTAATGCGGGATATCTTGAATGGTGTGATGAAGCTATGTACCTAGGGTAGGGGCATGGACCTGTCCTAAGTACCCTACCCAAGGACATCCCTAGAAGAAGTCACCTTTCAATGGACTTGGAGGTATTCCACTCGACGGATTCAAGACACTCGACCATGAAGCAATCACTCGACCAAGATCCAACCACTCGACTGCTAGGAGATCTAAAGTCACCCTACACGCAAACGGTCGGTCATTAAGTAGCTTTTATGGTCATCATAGCACTTTATTAGGTGCGTTACCAGTAACCCCCAGTCTTAATGTACTTTAAACCCTGCATTACTGAGGGCTGGAGGGGCCTGGCGAACTCTATATAAGCCACCCCCCTCCTCAGTATCAAGGGTTCGCACCCCTGTTATTCACACACACCTAATTCAGTCGACCGCCTCCGGGCACCGAGACATAGGGCTGTTACTTCCTCCGAGAAGGGCCTGAACTCGTAATCCTCGTGTGTTTACAACTCCTCCATAGCTAAGATCTAGCCTCTCCATACATACCCCCCTACATCACTGTTAGAGTCAGAACCACGACAGTTGGCGCCCACCGTGGGGCAAGGAGTCTTAGTGCCTAGTTGGAGAAGTTGTGATTTTTTCTGATCTCTTTGATCACGGTTTCGGGTGGAGCTTTGGTGGAGGGCCGCGAGATCCGTCTCGGCGTGCTCACGTTCATTGCCGACGACTCCGCTTGGCTTCAGGAAGCTCCACTCGACGTTGACGCGCTCCCCGTCCGCGGGGCGACGCACTTTCGCGCATGCATCCGTGGCGTCCTCCGGCGGCAGTCGTCGACCCAGTATCGGTCGGCTCCTGTGGCATCTCCCCGTCTTGTTTCTCGCCAGCGCAAGCGCTCCGGTCGGTCGAGGCTTCAGAGGTGGGTGAGGCATGCGGTGGCCCGCCAGTCAGCCACCCCACAAGTCGCAACAATCGAGCCCGACGAATCCCTCTACAGCCTGTTCGACCTGTCGACTGGCTCCACAGAGACCGCATCCGAATGCGACAGCAGTGACCCAGCTGCAGAGGTTCTGGTGATCGATGGGCCACACAGTCCTCCCGGTTTCCCCCGCGCTGACGGAGGTGCGGATGGTGGCGACCCGTCGCGTCCTCACGAGGAGTATCTAACCGAGCCTCTCACGTCGTTGCAGCGGGAGGAGCTTCGCCGCCGGAACATGGATGCACTCCACACTCCTATCGTTGGAGAAACCCCCGAGGCCCGAGCCTTGGAGGACGTGCGCTTGGCTAACTTGGCCGAGCGCACTCGACTGGAGAATCTCCAGCGAATAATCGACGAGCGAGCGCGTCAACGGGCTCCAGAACCCAGTCGACCTCAACCCTTTCCGCCCCCGCAGGTATATCGTACTCCGATTCAGAATTTGGCGGCTACGGCCCGTATAGCAGAGTCGATTCAGCCCTCCCAGTCAGAGGCTGGTAGAGGCTTGTTGCAAATCAGAGCGTTGCTCCGGGCAGCGGGAGACCAGAATTCCACTGTTTCTCAGTCGCGGTACAGGATCCACAGTCGATCCGTTGCAGTGGATACAGTCCAGTCGGCTCATAGCCCAAGATCGCCTCCGAGGTGTGAGGGACGTGGAGAACGGCGTGATCAGTACAGAAGGAATGAGCAGTATGATCACCGATTCGATTGTGATGATCGACGTCGAGTGCCAACCCCTCCCCCGAGGAGTGGATCATATGTGCCTCGACAGCAGGATGACAGACGCCCTCATAGCGTTGGGCGGAGAATTCCAGTCGACCCCAGGGAACCAGGCTTTGCTGCGAGATCCATTCTCGTTCAAGGTTTGGTCGACAGGAATAGAGCTCATCGAGAAGGCCACGACAGAGATGCGCCTACCAGTAGCAGAGTACATGTTTCAGGGCCGCAGTGTTTCAGTCGAGCCATCAGAGCCGCTGTAATTCCTCCCAACTTCAGGTTGGCGACTGGAGTCAGCAAGTTCACCGGTGAGTCCAAGCCCGATACTTGGCTCGAAGATTACCGAGTGGCTGTCCAGATTGGCGGTGGGAATGATGAGGTAGCCATGAAGCACCTGCCTCTCATGTTAGAAGGCTCGGCCAGAGCGTGGCTGAATCAGTTAGCACCCAGCAGCATTTACACTTGGGAGGATCTCTCCCGAGTGTTTGTCACCACATTTGAAGAAACATGCAAGCGACCTGCAGGCCTTACGAAATTGCGGTCTTCATGCAGAAACCGAATGAAACTCCGAGGGATTACATCCAGAGGTGGATCACATTGCATCACACAGTTGAAAATGTACCAGATCATCAAGCAGTTTGTGCCTTTAAAGAAGGCGTTAAGTACAGAGAATTGAATTTGAAGTTCGGTCGAACCAGAGAGATGTCTCTGAATCGGATGATGGAGATTGCCACCAAATACGCTAATGGTGAAGATGAGGATCGACTCTGAAGTGGCAAGCATAAAACAGTCGCCCAGGAATCCGGAGGAAATTGTAGTCGGAAACAGAAGCGGAAAGCCGAGCCAGCCGCTCCTGGAGAGGCCCTGGCCGTAACCCAGGGAAAATTTAAGGGAAAACCCAAAGGACCTTGGAACCCCAAGAAAGTTAAAGACCAAGATGGAAACAATGTTTTGGATCTACTGTGTCACATCCACACCAAGAAAGATGAAGAGGGTAAACTCATTTACCCAAAGCATACCACTCGACAGTGTCGGCTTCTGATCCAGCAGTTTCAGGGCAAGCAGTCCAAAGATAAGGAAAAGGAGTCGGACAAAGTTGAGGACAAGGAAGATAGTGACGATGGGTACCCCCAGGTCAATTCCACCCTGATGATTTTTGCTGATGTTGAGAGCAAAAGTTGACTGAAGGTTATTAACCGTGAGGTAAATATGGTTGCTCCGGCAACACCCAATTATCTGAAGTGGTCCCAGACTGTGATAGAGGCTAAGGTGTCCCGATGTTTCGATGAGATGGTGGCTATCGTTTTCTGTGGGAGTCGACCTTAACGATCCGACTACGAACGTGCGAGACGTCGCGCCTTAGCAATCGCTAAACCAACTTCCGAGGGTTATTGACCACGCCGGAGCACGATCAACCTGATCACGAGGGTCTGTTTCCTGCGAGCAAACAAAGAACAAGCAAGAAACTGAGATTGCAATCGGGATATTGCGAATATAAGATGAAAGCTTTATTGATCAAGGTGGGGTTCTGTGACGTCTTGGTCTGGTCGTTGGACACAAACGAAGTACGCGAAGTTGCAGCTATGGCGAACTTTTAATCTAAACAAAACCCAAAGTCTAAACGATGCCCTAAGGGCTGTATATATGGAAGAAGAGGGGGGAATTTCATGGCCCTTGAGTGTGGGGTCCGAAACCAACCCTAACTCTTGTTTCCCCACACATACGGACTCTAAAAATAGCCTATACTTAAGTATTTCGAAATTACATGGGCCTGGCCCATTAATAAGGTGACGCAGCACCTAGAATAGCCTATGGACGAATATTATGAAGTGGCATCTTGTATATTTCGTCCAAGGCTTCATGCACTCCTTATGGCGGCTTCAAAGTCCTGAAATCGTCACTTGTAACTTTGTTCTTGATCCCCTTGCGCATGCCATCAACTCCATGCGTGTTCTTGCTCCAATGTTCATCCTTCTCCAAGCTAGGCCCTTCATTTGTAAGCAAAACAAATGTATCCAATTTAGGCAGCATCATAATCTCATGAACATTAGAATCATTACCAAGAAACGAAAGTACCTGGTAATTTAATTGGCGTGCGCGAGCTCTAGTAATTGGTCCAGTATATGTAACAGTAGGAGCTGTGGGTGTAACAATGGTATTGATGTCCTCATCATCCTCCCCTTCTTGAAATGAAGTCATCCTCGACGAAAGCGCATCTTCCTCACCCAAATAAGGCTTCAAATCTGCAATGTTAAAAGTGGGACTAACCCCAAAATCTACAGGTAGCTCAAGTTTATACGCATTATCATTTATTTTCTCTAACACCTTAAAAGGACCATCAGCACGTGGCATTAGCTTTGATTTGCGCAGATTAGGAAATCTATCTTTACGCAAATGTAACCAAACAAGATCTCCAGGCGCAAACACAACATGTTTTCTGCCCTTATCTCCAGCAAGTTTATATTTAGCATTCATACGCTCAATGTTTTCCTTAGTTAACTCATGCATTTTTACAATCAATTCAGAACATTCTTTAGCATCAAAATTAACCTTCTCTGAAGATGGAAGAGGCAACAAATCAATAGGTGCACGAGGTAGGAAAACATACACAATTTCAAAAGGGCACATCTTAGTAGTAGAATGCAATGAACGATTATAAGCAAATTCAATATGAGGCAAGCATTCTTCCCCCATTTTCTTGTTATTCTTCAAAACAGCCCTAAGCATAGTAGACAATGTTCTATTGACTACTTCAGTTTGTCCATCAGTTTGGGGGTGACAAGTAGTACTAAAAAGCAGCTTAGTCCCCAACTTAGCCCATAAACATCTCCAAAAGTGGCTAGGAAATTTAGTATCACGATCTGAAACAATAGTATTTGGCACACCATGTAAGCGAATAATTTCACGAAAGAACAAATCAGCAACATTAACAGCATCATCGCTTTTATGACATGGTATAAAGTGTGCCATTTTCGAGAACCTATCCACGACAACAAATATGCTATCCCTCCCCTTCTTTGTTCGAGGTAAACCTAAAACGAAGTCCATAGATATATCCTCCCAAGGAACACTAGGTACAGGCAAAGGCATATATAAACCATGAGGATTGAGTCGTGACTTAGCTCTTTGACATGTAGTGCAGCGAGCAACAAAACGCTCAACATCCCGTCTCATCTTTGGCCAAAACAAATGTGTAGCAAGTATATCCTCCGTCTTCTTGACGCCAAAGTGTCCCATTAATCCTCCTCCTGCAACAACAAAAGACGAACGGAGCTAGCTGGAATGCATAGCTTGTTAGCACGAAACACAAATCCATCGTTAAGAACGAACTTGTTCCAAGTTCTCCCTTCCTTACAATTCTGCAATACATCTTTAAATTCAGCATCATGAACATATTGATCTTTGATGATCTCCAAACCAAATATTTTAAAGTCAAGTTGTGAAAGCATAGTATAACGACGAGACAAGGCATCAGCAATAACATTTTCTTTACCCTTCTTGTGTTTAATGACATAAGGGAAAGTCTCAATGAATTCAACCCATTTAGCATGTCTACGGTTCAGTTTTGCTTGACTTTTATTGTGTTTCAAAGATTCATGATCAGAATGTATAACAAATTCCTTGGGCCATAAATAATGTTGCCATGTTTCTAAGGTCCGAACAAGAGCATATAATTCTTTATCATAAGTAGAATAGTTCAGACTAGGCCCACTCAATTTTTCAGAAAAGTATGCAACAGGTTTTCCATCTTGTAATAACACACCTCCTAATCCAATTCCACTAGCATCACATTCAAGCTCAAAAGTCTTATTGAAATTAGGAAGTTGGAGTAAAGGAGCATGTGTCAACTTATCTTTCAATACCGTGAAGGCTTCTTCCTGTGCGGTACCCCAAACAAAAGGCACATCCTTCTTTGTAAGCTCGTTGAGAGGTGCAGCAATGGTGCCGAAATATCTCACAAAACGCCTATAGAAACCAGCGAGGCCAAGGAAACTCCTCACTTGGGTGACCGTTTTGGGCTGCGGCCAACTCTCAATAGCTTCAATCTTGGCTTTATCAACTTCAATTCCCTGTGGAGTAACAACATAGCCAAGAAAAGATACTCGGTCGGTGCAAAAGGTGCACTTTCCAAGGTTTCCAAACAAACGTGCATCACGTAGAGCAATAAAAACAGCACATAAATGTTCCAAATGTTCCTCCAAAGATTTGCTATAAATCAATATGTCATCAAAGTAAACTACCACAAATCGTCCAATGAAAGCACGTAAAACTTCGTTCATTAACCTCATGAAAGTACTAGGTGCATTAGTTAACCCAAAAGGCATGACTAACCACTCATATAATCCAAACTTAGTTTTAAATGCTGTTTTCCATTCATCGCCCAATTTCATACGAATTTGATGGTATCCACTACGCAAATCAACTTTGGAGAATATTGTAGAGCCACTCAATTCATCAAGCATATCATCTAGCCTAGGAATAGGATGACAATAACGAATAGTAATATTATTAATGCCTCTACAATCAACGCACATACGCGACGTACCATCCTTTTTCGGCACTAAAATGATAGGAACAGCACAAGGACTAAGGGATTCGCGTCTATAACCTTTGTCGAGCAGTTCTTGTACTTGACGCATAATCTCCTTCGTCTCCTCTGGATTGGTACGGTATGGTGCACGGTTGGGTAGCGAAGCACCGGGAATTAAGTCAATTTGATGCTCAATCCCTTGAATAGGTGGTAATCCCGGTGGCACGTCTTGTGGAAAGATGTCAGCGAACTCCTGCAAAATGTTAGTGACAGCAGGGGGCAAAGAGGAAGGCACGTCCTCGAATGAAAATAGTGCCTCTTTGCACACAAAAGCATAGCAAACAGATTTGCTAAAATCTAGCTCATCAATATCAGATTTGGTGGCAAGTAAACATGCACTTTTCAATTTAATTTCAGAAACAACACTAGATGGTTTATTATTAGGCTTCATTTGGTGCTCAGATTCTTTTGCCACAATCTGATTTTCACTCTTATTTGTCTCCTGTTTTGCTTTATTAGCTCTATTAATATCATCTTTCAAAATGGAATCAGGAGTCATAGGAAGCAAAGTAATATTCTTATCGTTATGAACAAGAGTATACTGATTGTTTCTACCATGGTGTACAGAATTTTTATCAAATTGTCATGGTCTACCAAGTAATAAGGAACATGCTTGCATAGGTACCACATCACAATCAACATAATCAGCATATGTAGAGATACTAAAATGCACACGAACAGTACGTGTTACCTTAACCTTGCCGCTGTTGTTGAACCATTGGATGTAGTAAGGATGTGGATGTGGTCTTGTGGTGAGAGATAGCTTCTCCACCATCTCCATGCTAGCCAAGTTATTGCAGCTCCCTCCATCTATGATCACGCGAACAGAACGTTCCTTCACAACTCCCTTTGTATGGAACAAATTATGCCTCTGATTTTGCTCAGCTTGTGTAACCTGCACACTCAAAACACGTTGAGCAACTAAACATTCATACCTGTCAGCATCTTCAGGAGCCATGTATTGCGTCTCATGATCAGAATCGTCTCCACCATGTTCTTCACGTGTAATAAGAGCCAAGGTCTCCTCATCATAGTCACTAGCAGACTCATACCCACCATCCTCAGTAACAATCATCACATGCTTACATGGGCATTCTCTCGCATAATGACCTCCACCCTTGCAACATCGACAAATAATATCATGTGTTTGCCCTGTTGATGCCATGGATGAAGAAGAGCTCTTTGCAGGCCCAGAAGGTGTGCTCTTGGCAGATAGTGGTGATTGTGCCTGCTTTATTGTATCACGGTTGGAGGTGGCAGCCGACGGAGGCGCCGGTGTAGCAGAACGTGTGGAAGTAGATGATGCACGTGGTGTCCATGATGAAGGTCGACCTGCAGAAAAGTTAGTCCGCGCCAATGCCTGTCGATCCTGCACTTCACGTTCAGCTTTACAAGCAAGATGGAATAAACGAGTGATACTAGTATACTCCTTATACTCTAGAATCGTCTGAATCTCTCTATTTAATCCACCCATAAAACGTGCAAGCATAGCTTCATTCTCCTCAACAATACCACATCTAATCATGCCAGTTTGTAATTCCTGATAATATTCTTCTACAGAATTTTTTCCCTGTCTTAAGCGCTGCAATTTTTGAAGTAATTCACGTTGATAATATGGTGGAACCCAACGAGTACGCATAGCAGTTTTCAAAGCAGCCCAAGTAGCGGAATAGCAGTTTTCAAAACTAGTGAATGCACAAACAGCAGCAGGAACACGTCTCTCCTCGGGATATTGTAAACATGTAAATCGTTGTTCAGTTTCTAACTCCCAAGTAAGATATATATCAGGAACATATCTACCCTCAAATGGTGGAATATTCAATTTTAGTTTAGGGAGATGGTCATGATCTCGTACCTGAGGGTGAGCCCTACCATTGCCATTATTTGCATGTGGACGACCTGGTGGTTGCTGTGCTAGTGGTGGCACGTAGTTCTGATTGTGATCAACCTCATCCTCATAATCTCCCACATAATCATCCTCCTCCACATCAGCAGTAGGAGCCACAGAAGTGTCAACAGCAGCACCAGCAGTTTGGCCCGACTGAAGAGGGACACGGCTCGCTCGGCGGAGGGCTGTTTCCCGACGTGGAGGTAGTCGATGTTGTTGCTGTTGTTGCAGAGGTGCGGCAGGAGCAGCCGGTGGTGGTGGTGGAAGACGCGAAAGCAATTCAGCAAACTTGTTATCGAGCTTTGTTTCAAACGTCTTCTCCATGCCATGTATCTTCTCCATGGCCTCTTCAAATCTGTTTATCACATCATGCACCTGTCCACTCATCTTTTGCTGAAACGTATCATGAAGCTCCTTGTTCTTCAAGTTCTCCCAGTCAGTCTCGTCGACTTGTGATCCTGGCATGGTTAGCAGCAATAGAAACACACAAGAATATGATCCTACAGACTACTAACAAGTGGTGGTGGTGGCGGGTGTCACAAATCCGTCAAGCAAATCTCAAATTCTTACCAGTTCTTACCTAGCAGCAGGCAGTGATCGGCAACCGTTGTAGTCAAAACTCTCAAAAGCTTGGATAGAGCGATTGCCAGGGAGAGTCAAACGCACGACGTAGATGTATGTGGAGCTGGGAAGGCTTATAGTATGGTAGGAAAAAGGGTCAGCAATAATCAATTCAGAGATGCAAAGTTTAAAAACGCTCAACGACGGTACTGTGCTGGTCCTAGGCTAGACCGTGCTAGAGACGCGAGCCTAGAACACTAACAAAATCACAGCGCTGCACGTAAATAAGGGAAAAGCACACTCTGGAACTTTTTTTTTCGCTCTTTTTTTTTGCGCTCCTTTTTTTTGCACTCCTCTTTTTTTTGCGCTCCTTTTTTTTGCCCTCCTCTTTTTTTTGCGAAAAATCACTATAATGGCGAGTGTCTCAAAACTCTTCCCGCGTCAACCTGATAGGATGGGCACGAAATTTTTTTTTTCACTTTTTTTTTCGGAAAGCAGGGCAGCGACGACGAAAAAGTGCGACAAAAAATCACTATGATGGCACGTGGCTCAAAAGACTCAGAAAAGCCTAAAAATAGGATAGGGAAAAAAAATTTGCCCGTGAAATTTTTGGCCTAAAAACTGCCCGGGGGTCTCCAGACTCTTTTTTTTCGAGACCTACGCAGGCAAGGAAACACGAAACGGAATTTAGATTGATCTCAAGAACAAACCTAATATGAGAAGAACTCGGATTGGTGGTGGATATATGGTTGTGGCATATGGCAGCGGTGGTGGTATATGGTAGCGGTGGTGGTATATGGACACAGATTGGTGGTGGTATATGGATACGGATTGGTGGTGGTATATGGATATGGATTCAGAGCGATGGCGGATAAGCAAAAGTGGTAGATGGGCGATGATGATGGTGCGGCGGCGGCGTGACAACTTATGACCAGAACTCGAAACTCTAAAAGACTAGACTCAAGACTAGCAACTTGACACGACGATGCAACCGCAAATTCAACAAAGCAAAAACCCTAAAAAGATTATGCAAAGGCTCAGATTGGTTCGGATATGATGGACTAACCCTAATTTTTTTTCTGGCTTTTTCGTGGACTGTAGGTATGAAGAACAGACTCGATCTAATCTACGAAAAACTGTAAAATCTCACCGAGCAACCTGGAAATCTGATACCACTTGATAGAGGCTAAGGTGTCCCGATGTTTCGATGAGATGGTGGCTATCGTTTTCTGTGGGAGTCGACCTTGACGATCCGACTACGAACGTGCGAGACGTCGCGCCTTAGCAATCGCTAAACCGACTTCCGAGGGTTATTGACCACGCCGGAGCACGATCAACCTGACCACGAGGGTCTGTTTCCTGCGAGCAAACGAAGAACAAGCAAGAAACTGAGATTGCAATCGGGATATTGCGAATATAAGATGAAAGCTTTATTGATCAAGGTGGGGTTCTGTGACGTCTTGGTCTGGTCGTTGGACACAAACGAAGTACGCGAAGTTGCAGCTATGGCGAACTTTTAATCTAAACAAAACCCAAAGTCTAAACGACGCCCTAAGGGCTGTATATATGGAGGAAGAGGGGGGAATTTCGTGGCCCTTGAGGGTGGGGTCCGAAACCAACCCTAACTCTTGTTTCCCCACACATACGGACTCTAAAAATAGCCTATACTTAAGTATTTCGAAATTACATGGGCCTGGCCCATTAATAAGGTGACGCAGCACCTAGAATAGCCTATGGACGAATATTATGAAGTGGCATCTTGTATATTTCGTCCAAGGCTTCATGCACTCCTTATGGCGGCTTCAAAGTCCTGAAATCGTCACTTGTAACTCCGTTCTTGATCCCCTTGCGCATGCCATCAACTCCATGCGTGTTCTTGCTCCAATGTTCATCCTTCTCCAAGCTAGGCCCTTCATTTGTAAGCAAAACAAATGTATCCAATTTAGGCAGCATCATAATCTCATGAACATTAGAATCATTACCAAGAAACGAAAGTACCTGGTAATTTAATTGGCGTGCGCGAGCTCTATTAATTGGTCCAGTATATGTAACAGTAGGAGCTATGGGTGTAACAATGGTATTGATGTCCTCATCAGACTGCCATCACATTCGACCAGTCTGATCACCCTACGCACATTGCCACCCCTGGGAGGTAAGCTCTGGTGGTCGACCCAGTTGCCGAAGGCACTCGACTGACCAAAGTCCTGATGGATGGAGGCAGCGGTTTGAACATACTGTATGCAGAAACATTGAAAGGGATGGGCATTCCGATGTCCAGGCTCAGTACCAGTAACATGAGGTTCCATGGAGTCATTCCTGGGAAGAAAGCCGAGTCACTCGGCCAAATTGCTCTTGATGTGGGTTTCGGTGATTCCAAGAATTACCGCAAGGAAAAGTTGACATTCGAAGTTGTGGATTTCCAAAGTGCTTATCACGCTATTTTGGGCAGGCCAGCTTATGCACGCTTCATGGCTCGACCATGTTATGTGTATCTCAAATTGAAGATGCCTGGTCCCAAAGGTGTGATCACTGTTACAGGCAATCGGAAGAAAGCAGAAGAGTGTTTTCAGAAAGGCTCAAAGATTGCTGACGCTCAGATGGTAGTGGTCGAGCTGCAAGAGTATCAGAAGACTGCAGATCCGAGTGAGTTGCTACGAGCTAAGAAGCCTGCTTCAGAATCAGCTTTTCAGTCATCCGGTGAAACGAAGGCAGTTCACATTCACCCGACCGATCCAAATGCTGCTCCGACTCACATCTCAACGACGGTCGACTCCAAATAGGAAGAAGCGCTTGTCCAGTTCCTCTGTGAGAACTGGGACATCTTCGCATGGAAGCCTGCTAACATGCCTGGAGTTCCCAGGGGGCTGGCTGAGCACCGTCTACGAGTCGACCCAAAATTTAAACCTGTGAAAGAACATCTTCGACGGTCCGCCGTCCAGAAGAGGAAGGCCATTGGCGAGGAGGTGGCTCGACTCTTAGCAGCAGAGCTCGTCCAAGAAATTTACCTCTCTGAGTGGTTCGCCAATGTTGTCATGGTCCCCAAGAAGGACAAGTCACTTCGCATGTGCATTGATTTCAAGCATATCAATCGGGCCTGCCCGAAAGATCATTTTCCTCTCCCCCGCATCGACCAGATAGTCGACTCGACTGCGGGATGTGAGTGTTTGTCTTTTCTAGACGCCTATTCCGGGTACCATCAGATCCGTCTGTACGGGCCCGACGAGATCAAAACAGCTTTCATCACTCCATTCGGGTGCTTCTGTTATGTCACCATGCCATTCGGCCTCAAGAATGCCGGAGCCACGTTCATGAGGATGATTCAGAAGTGTTTGCTCACTCAAATCAGTCGGAATGTGGAGGCATACATGGATGATATTGTGGTCAAGTCACGGAAGGGTTCCGACCTGCTGACTGACCTTGCTGAAACCTTTGCCAACCTCAGGAGGTATGATATCAAGCTCAATCCGTCAAAGTGCACATTCGGAGTTCCAGGTGGGAAGTTACTCGGTTTTCTCGTTTCCGAACGGGGGATCGACGCCAATCCTGAAAAAATTGGTACTATACTCCGGATGAAACGTCCTGTGCATGTGCATGACGTCCAGAAGCTTATAGGATGCTTGGCCGCTTTAAGTCGATTCATCTCTCGCCTCGGTGAAAAGGCATTGCCTCTTTACTGACTGATGAAGAAGTACGACAAGTTCGAGTGGACTCTAGAAGCTGATGCAGCGTTTATAGAGCTCAAAGCTCTGCTCTCCACCCAGTCGGTGCTTGCTGCCCCAATCAGCAAGGAGCCTTTGCTGCTTTACATTGCAGCCACAGGACAAGTTGTCAGTCAAGTACTTACGGTCAAACGGGAAGAAGAAGGAAAGGCCTCCAAAGTTCAGCGCCCGGTATATTATGTTTCTGAAGTTTTGACTCCTTCAAAGCAAAGATATCCTCATTACCAGAAGCTTGTATATGGGATTTATATGACCACGAAGAAGGTTGCACATTACTTCTCTGATCATTCCATTACAGTCGTCAGCGACGCTCCACTATCAGAGATTTTGCACAACAGAGATGCAACTGGTCGAGTGGCCAAATGGGCGATTGAACTTCTTCCCCTAGATATCAAGTTTGAGGCAAAGAAAGCTATCAAGTCCCAAGCAATTGCAGATTTCGTCGCCGAGTGGATCGAACAGCAACTTCCGACTCAAATTCACTCGGAGCACGGGACCATGTTCTTCGATGGATCTAAGATGCTTAATGGTTCTGGTGCTGGGGTAGTATTGGTTTCCCCCCGAGGAGATAAGCTCAGATATGTTCTCTAGATTCACTTCGATTCCTCCAATAACGAAGCAGAATATGAAGCACTTTTGTATGGGTTGCGCATGGCCATTTCACTCGGCGTCCATCGCCTCATGGTCTATGGCGACTCAGATTTGGTGGTTAATTAGGTGATGAAGGAGTGGGACGTCAGAAGTCCAGCTATGACTGGTTATTGCAATGCAGTGAGAAAGTTAGAGAAGAAATTCGAGGGGTTAGAGCTTCATCACATCCCCCGACTGAAAAATCAAGCGGCTGATGATTTGGCAAAGATAGGCTCCAAGAGAGAAGCCGTCCCTAGCAATGTGTTTTTGGAACACATCCACTCGCCATCAGTCCAAGAAGATCCTTTTACAGATGAAGCCCCACAGCCAAAGAGTGCCACAGATCCGACTGAAGTTGAAATTCCGGCAGTGGTCGACCTAATCATGGAAGTTTTGGCAATCACCCCCGACTGGACGATACCGTACATCGCGTATATCCTGAGAAAGGAACTCCCGGAGGACAAAGAAGAGGCTCGACAGATCGTCCGTCGATCCAATGCCTTTACAGTCATAAAGGGACAGTTGTATAGAGAAAGCGCGACTAGAGTCGGTCAGAAGTGTATAACACCAGAAGAAGGATAGATAATCCTTGATGATATCCACTCGGGGACCTGTGGTCATCATGCGTCCTCTCGGACCATTGTGGCTAAAGCATACCGAGCGGGATTTTACTGGCCAAGAGCGAATGAAATGGCAAAAGAGATAGTCGACAAGTGTGAAGGGTGCCAGTTCTACTCCAACATGTCGCACAAGCCTGCATCAGCCCTGAAGACCATTCCACTCGTCTGGCCCTTCGCTGTTTGGGGACTGGACATGGTTGGCCCATTGAGAACAGGCAGGAGCGGTTTCACACATGTGCTTGTGGCAGTCGACAAGTTTACCAAATGGATTGAAGCTAAGCCTATCAAGAATCTTGATGCTTGCACTGCTATCAGTTTCATCAGGGAGTTAACATTCAGATATGGAGTCCCGCATAGCATCATCACCGACAATGGGTCAAACTTTGATTCAGACAAGTTCAGAGCTTTTTGCGCCTGTCGACTACGCATCGGTCGCCCACCCCCAGTCGAATGGACAAGTAGAAAGGGCAAATGGTCCAATTCTCAAAGGACTAAAGCCTCGGCTGATGCGTGATCTCAAGCACGCAGCAGGCACTTGGGGCGACGAGCTTCCGTCAGTTCTGTGGGGATTGAGGACCACCCCGAATCGGTCTACTGGAAGAACTCCGTTCTTTCTCGTTTACGGAGCGGAAGCAGTCCTGCCGAGTGATCTACTTCACAATGCACCCCGAGTCGAGCTTTATACCGAAGATGAAGCAGAACAAGCCCGGCAAGACGCAGTCGGCCTCCTGGAAGAAGAAAGAGAAATGGCTATGATCCGATCGACCATTTATCAGCAAGACTTTCGTCGATTCCATGCCAGAAATGTGAAGAGTCGAGCCTTCCAAGAAGGAGATTTGGTCCTCCGAGTGGATCAACAGAAACCACACAAGCTCGCTCCTACTTGGGAAGGTCCCTTCATCATCACCAGAGTCCTCCACAATGGAACGTATCACCTTTACAATGTCGATCGCCAGATCGATGAGCCACGAGATTGGAATGCAGAACTGCACCGCCCCTTTTACACTTGAATTCTCACTCGGATGAGATGTAATAAGAAAAACTTCTGTAGTCTATCAAAGACAAGAGTGTTACAATTTTTCCTATAATTGTTGTAGCTTTTGTTTGCGTGTGAAATCCCCCAGTGGGTGGCTTAGCTACGAATCCGTTTCGCCTAAGTTTGTAAAAAAAATCCTACCGAGTGGTGAGCCAGACTCCCACTCAGAGGCTTAGCTGTAGCCCAGTGCTAGGCTAAGTGTTTAAAAATCCTACCGAGTGGTGAGCCAGACTCCCACTCGGAGGCTTAGCTGCAGCCCAGTGCTCGCCTAAGTGTTTAAAAATCCTACCGAGTGGCGAGCCAGACTCCCACTCGGAGGCTTAGCTGCAGCCCAGTGCTCGCCTAAGTGTTTAAAAATCCTACCGAGTGGTGAGCCAGACTCCCACTCGGAGGCTTAGCCGCAGCCCAGTGCTCGCCTAAGTGTTTAAAAGTCCTATCGAGTGGTGAGCCAGACTCCCACTCAGAGGCTTAGCTGCAGCCCAGTGCTCGCCTAAGTGTTTAAAAATCCTACCGAGTGGTGAGCCAGACTCCCACTCGGAGGCTTAGCTGCAGCCCAGTGCTCGCCTAAGTGTTTAAAAATCCTGCCGAGTGGTGAGCCAGACTCCCACTCGGAGGCTTAGCTGCAGCCTAGTGCTCGCCTAAGTGTTTAAAAATCCTACCGAGTGGTGAGCCAGACTCCCACTCAGAGGCTTAGCTACAGCCCAGTGCTCGCCTAAGTGTTTAAAAATCCTACCGAGTGGAGAGCAAACCTCCCACTCGGAGGCTTAGCTGCAGTCCAGTACTCGCCTAAGTTTGACAAAATCCTACCGAGTGGAGAGCAGACCTCCCACTCGGGGGCTTAGCTGCAGTCCAGTACTCGCCTAAGTTTGAAAAAATCCTACCGAGTGGAGAGCAGACCTCCCACTCGGGGGCTTAGCTGCAGTCCAGTACTCGCCTAAGTTTGAAAAAATCCTACCGAGTGGAGAGCAGACCTCCCACTCGGGGGCTTAGCTGTAGTCCAGTACTCGCCCAAGTTTGAAAAAATCCTACCGACTGGAGAGCAGACCTCCCACTTGGGGGCTTAGCTGCAGTCCAATACTCGCCTAAGTTTTAAAAATCCTACCGAGTGGAGAGCAGACCTTCCACTCGGGGGCTTAGCTGCAGCCCAGTGCTCGCCTAAGTACGGAACACATCCCAATCCGCAAGGACGACGAGGTGCAAATCGATTGCTACCTTCTCCTTCGGAGCTGCACACAAATACAAAGTTATTTCGAGTGAAGAACAAGTTCCACTCGACAGATAATTCATGAAGATATTCAACGATAAATCAAGTTCAGATAAGATCCAAAGGTCCTAGACCATAGATCAAAGTACTCGAGCCTCCAGCTCGACAGAGTTTAACGGTTACAAAATCCACTCGGCATTCCGAGGCAAATTTAAAGTGAAGCATAAAAGTTTTTATTCCTCAGGCGGAGGACTGGAAGGGGCGACGAACTCGTCCAAGTCGATCCCGTCTGCAATGCGAGTGGCGGCAGCAATGAAAGTCTCCATGAAGTCTTCGAAGTTGTGCTTCCTGGTATTGGCAACTTGGATGGCGGCCAAATTTTCTTCTCGCGCCTCCTTGCAGTGGACGCGGGCCAGAGACAGAGCGACGTCAGCGCCACATCTAGCAGAAGATTTCTTCCATTCCGTCACTCGGCCTGGGACTTCATTCAGTTGAGTCATCAGGGATCGAGGTCATTCTGAAGCGTCGTCCTAGGCCAGAGCGACGTGTCGGTCCGCGACATCGCAACCTTCAACCAAGCAAGATAGTTAACAACGCCGGAAACACGAGATTCCAGTCGAAGCACGTTCATAGCAGCCTCGTCCTTCACTGGAGAATTGATGGGGTCCAAGTCTGTCTCCACTCGACTAGTCTCCTCTTCGAAGTTTTGGCAGAATTCTGTAAACACAATTCAAGGATAAGTCAGTGGCTCTACGCAGGTTTGGTAACTACAAGTCAGTCGGGCCGGAGTAATTACCCTCGAGCATGACGAACAGCTTCTTGGCGAGTCCACCAAGATAAGCCTCCAGATCGTTCCTCTTCTCCGCCAGTTCACTTGCCTTGTCACTCAGAGCTATATTGCCATTCTTCAGACGGTTGACCTCTTGATTAGCCGCATCGAGAGCAGTTTTCAGCCTGGAGTTTTCCTTTTCAAGAGTACCGACTGAAGCCAGTTTTTCTTCAGCAAGCTTCATTTTGTTCAGGGCCTCCTTCTGTGCTTCGGCAAGGTCTTGATCCTTCTTCTTCAGAGCCTCCTCCATTTTGTCTGCGAAACAGCAAGTGAGATCAACATCGAGGACAGCCAGAAAGAAAGGACAGTCGACAAAAGCTCACCAGCCATACCTTTTGCTTCGTCCCTCGCCTTCTGCAAGTTCTCCTGAGCAAGCTTCAAGTCAAGGTTCAGCTGGATCTGTTTGTTCTCCAACTCAGTGTAGCGAGCCACAAGTTCGCAGGATTTCTGCAAAAAATCAGTCGACAGACATCCAAGATAAGTTGCTTCCGAGTAACCAAGAAACAATGATGGCGTTTCTAAGACTACAGCCGAATCAAAAACATTCGACAGTAGTCTCGGGGACTACACCCAATGGGTGCACTCAGCGTGCCCCCACTGGTTTGACCAAAAAAAATCGACTGCCCGCAGTCGACCGTGTACAGTTCCATTCGACATGGCCTGACCAGACCGAGTGAAGAAGTTCAACTAAAGCAACACAATATAAAGACTACAGTCGACTGCCAGCAGTCCACCGTAGTCTCGGGGACTACACCCAGTGGGTGCACTTAGCGTGCCCCCACTCATCAAAAAGATTAATAGACACACCCAGTGGGTGTACAGATATAAAGATCTTCGGAAAAGAGATCCTTCAGATAGTATATCCTAACAGAACAAGCGGTGAATCGACTGACCTGGACGTTGCTCTGAAGAGCTGAACTCGCGTCATAAGCTGCTTGGCTGGCTTCCCGAACCACCTTCACTTGCTCCATCATGATCCCCGCCTGGCGTATAGCCTCTTTAGCGGCACCCACTTGGTCCTCAGGGACGTGGTGTGTGGCAAAAAGCGAAGGCGGATTTGCAGTCGATGTCGAAGGCCGGACACTCGTCAGAGGTTCAGCGAAGGTCACAGAAGCCCGAGTGGTATCACCACCCTCCTGGACTATGGCCTTAGGCGCCGGAGTGCTTTGTGGGGTCTTGCCAGCCGGCACCCTCCTGTTCCTTCGCGCCCTCAGCGGCACTTCGTCGTCATCATCAGGGAGGTCAATGACATGAGGAGGAGCTACAAGAAAAATCCAATCGACCGGAATTATAAGGAATCGTCAGTCGACTAAAAGCAGAGCATCAGTAATCGTACCGGGGTTGGAGGTAACAGCGTCTTCCATCTCTTGATCATCGACCTTGGCGGAGATCTCCGAGGTGGCAGCACTGCAAGTTTCAAAAGTCAGTCAGCTTATTCAACGAGTCGACCAAGAGTCCGTCACGTTCAACAAAGGAAAACAAATTCTACTATTACCCAGAAATGGTGGGGACAGTCATCTTCATCTTGGGCAGAGCCTTGGGCGGCTTGGACGGCGTCGCGCGTGGGTGCTTGGGAGCTTTTTCTGTCGGTGCTGGAGATGAGGTCCGAGGGCGCTTTGACGACTGCCCAACAGGGACAGTCGCCTTACCACATTCCCGCGCAGGGTCGTGTGTAAGCTTGGATCGTCGTTCCGAGCAGGGAGGTTCGACTTCTTCCTCCTCCTCTTCACTGGAGTCGTCGTCGTCATCCCCCTCTCCTTCGCCGTCAGATTCCCACTCTTCTCTCTTGTCTCCACTTTCGCCTCCGCTCGCCTCTCCTTCCTCGGCCTGCTCCTGTGCTCCATTGGGTGTCGAGTACATCTCAGTAGTGGCCGAGAGGACAGCAAACAAGACAAAAGTCAATCGACTGATCCAAAGAGAACAAATAAAGAAAGCAAGATCACAGTCGGAAACGCAAGGTCAGACCTTGTCCACTTCATATGTTTGGTCGAGTGGAGGAATCCTCCTGGCTCCTCGGGGGTTGTCCTTGTTCCCTGTGATACTCGACAGCCACCCTTCCAACATCTCGTCAGTGACCTCCTCTGGGTGAATCCGGGTGGTGTCTTCGAGACCCAAGTACAGCCACATCGGGTGGTCACGAGCCTGAAGCGGTTGGATGCGCCTTCGAAGGAAGACTTCCAACAAGTCCATGCCAGTCACACCCTTGCGGACAAGCTGAACCACTCGACCGACCAGCACCTTGACTTGCGCCTTTTCCTCCGGCGTCACTTTCAGAGAGGCAGGTTTTTGTTCTCGATTCAGAGAAAAAGGGGGAAGCCCAGTCGGCTGTCCTGGGGTCACCTGGTCTTTACAGTAAAACCAAGTCGACTGCCACCCACGGACTGACTCGGGAAAAGTGATAGACGGAAAGGAACTTTTTCCCCTCATCTGGATCGCCAGGCCCCCACACAGCTGGATCACCTGCGTCTGTTCGTCACTCGACTTGGCCTTCTTGACCGACTGAGAGCGGCAAGTGAAGATGTGCTTGAAGAGTCCCCAATGGGGGCGGCAACCCAAGAAGTTTTCACACAAGGAAACGAAAGCAGGAAGATACACAATAGAATTGGGAGTAAAGTGATGGAGCTGCGCTCCGAAGAAGTTCAAGAAGCTTCGGCAAAAAGGATGAGGAGGCAGAGACAATCCACGATCGATATGGGTGGTGAGGAGGACGCACTCACCATCAAGGGGCTGGGGTTCGACTTCTTTCCCCGGGAGACGCGCAGATTCGTGGGGAATGAATCCCCCCTCGACCAGATCATCGAGATCATCCTGCCGAATCGCCGACGGCATCCAGTCGCCCTAGATCCAATCCTTGGGCAGAGCAGTCCTCGAGGAAGATCCGCCCCGAGCGGACTTCTTCCCCTTCCCCTACACCGCCGCCTTCTTCGCGCGCTCCAGAGCCGACATCTTCTCCTTCACCATCATCGCCAGCGAAGCTCGAATAGACCTACGGCACCAAGGTGAGAGCGGAGGTGGCGGAGGATCTTGTGAAGGAAGGGGGAAAAGTGAAGGCGCACTGTTCGGGGGTCCCAAGCCGGCAGCTTATAAGAGGTCGCTTCCGAGTGGCTGACTGGTAGGCCCAGGCAATCCCGTCAAATCCCGCAACAGGCGCGCGCACGGTACGTGGTGAAAAAGGTGGCGCGGGGATCAAGGAGCTTCCGTCCTATCCCGTCCGATTACTGCGGCCGCCCCTGATAGAGGCTAAGGTGTCCCGATGTTTCGATGAGATGGTGGCTATCGTTTTCTGTGGGAGTCAACTTTGACGATCCGACTACGAACGTGCGAGACGTCGCGCCTTAGCAATCGCTAAACCAACTTCCGAGGGTTATTGACCACGCCGGAGCACGATCAACCTGACCACGAGGGTCTGTTTCCTGCGAGCAAACGAAGAACAAGCAAGAAACTGAGATTGCAATCTGGATATTGCGAATATAAGATGATAGAGGCGGGGTGTCCCGATCTTTCGATGAGATAATAACTATCGATTTGGTGGAGACGACTTTGTCGATCCGACTACAAACATGCACGACGTTGCGCCTTAGCAATCGCTAAACCAACTCCGAGAGGTTATTGACCACGCTGGAGCACAATCAACCTGACCACGAAGGTCTATTCCTGCAAGCAACCGAAGAACAAGCAAGACTATGATAAAAACAATCTGAATATTGCGAGTATATATGAAGTATTGATAAAGGTGGGAATCCGTAAGCGGTCTTGGTCTGGTCGTTGGACACAAACGAAGTACACGAAGTTGCAATGGCTAACTTTTAACTAAACAAATCCCAAGGAAAAAGCTACTAGATGGATCTACTTATATAGGAGCAAGGGGTGGCGGCCAAGGAGGTGGGAGGACGTCCCAAGGCGGCCTAAAACTAACCCTAGGTCGTACAAGGCTCATGGGCCCA
The DNA here is from genome assembly GCF_002162155.2 of Triticum dicoccoides. Lineage (NCBI taxonomy): Eukaryota > Viridiplantae > Streptophyta > Magnoliopsida > Poales > Poaceae > Triticum > Triticum dicoccoides. The sequence goes on along the minus strand of NC_041388.1, from coordinate 462,020,673 downwards.
AGTGGAGGTGATGTAACACCTTTGGACTTATAGTTTGACTCGGATTCTGCTGCAGCATCAGATTGTTTCGTCCACAACTCAACGCTCCGGACGAATTTGAAGGTGATTCCAATTGGGTTGGGAAGTGCACGAAATCTAGTTTCCAACAAAAAAAGAATCACCCAATTCGGAGTCCGTATGAAAAACTTGTGTGCATTTTGAGTCAGGTATGTCTGTGCAGTCCGAATCTGAATCCAGAACGTGAGAGACTTGGACTCTATCTTCTCTTGGGCCAAAAGTGACGTGAGAGAACTTTTTGGATAGCAAATAAACATCTCTTTCTTCCTTATCTTCATATGTGGATTGTACAAATGTCCCATACACCTGCAATTAGACAAAACACAAAAGTGTGTGAAGTATTTTTGTTTTGGATAACATAAATAGATTATTGAATAGTTTGCACTAGAAATCACCTGACAAATATGCATATATGCAATATTTTTGGTCATATCCAAGGTAGTCATGTCCTCATCATCCTCCCCTTCTTGAAAATAAAGCCGTCCTCGGCGTTGCTTAATCTGAAATGTGGCTAACAAAAGAGACAAGGTGTACATGTTGTATATGTATATGTCATCCATTTTTACTTCCCTTGATTTTTGCATATATGACACATAAATAGATGAGTAACTTGCATAGTTCATAAAATCTAAAGCCAAAAAATTAGCACAAGAAGTAGAAGGCATGAAAATATTGCAACTCAGTTTGCACATATAAGTGAAGCTCTTATTCATTTCAAAAGATTGACAATGTTCATCATTAAACCATCCCAACATTGGTGAATAAACCTTACTTGCATCAAATTTACCTGCTACAACATGCTTAAATAAGCAAACATGCAATAAGTCATTCAACACAGAATCATCACCAAGATTAGAGGTCATATCAAAATGATTAAACATTGGTTCTTTTGCATCAATAGTTAATTCAATGGGTGCACTCAAAATTGTTGGTATTTCAGTTGTTTGATCACATGGCAAAGTCAAATTATCAACGTAGTCCTCTAAAATAGGTGGTGTGATCAAAGTAGTGGGTAGCTCATCAGATGGTGCATTCGAATTGACAAGGCATTCATCATTCTCATGTAGAGATGGAAGATCAGTACCTTTGTCATTACCTCTTATGATCAACTCAGATGATGTAGCCACTCTCGGGGGCGATGTGTCACATGGTGGAGGTGATGTAGTCCTGACAACAACGGATGTGGTTGTCATAGTATGCCTAGTAGTTGAAGGAACAATCATATCAACTCTTGGAATATGCACCGTGCGCTTGTTCTCCTCGTGGCCAACACGTCGTTTTATTTCCTGTTCAGCTTTGCAAGCAAGATGAAACAAATGGTCCATAGGATAACACTCTTCATGAATTAGTATCTCTTGAATATCACGGTTTAATCCTCCCCAAAATCTATCCATAAAATCATCTTCACTTTCTTCTAAAGAGGAATGCAACAAGGTAGTTTGTAAATCATCATAATATTTTGTTACAGTTTCACTACCTTGTTTTAAGTGTTGCAACTTCTTAATCATGTCACAAGTATAATAAGCAGGGACGAAAGTATGTCGCATGGCAAGTTTCAAATCATCCCAAGTAGTAGGTATATAATCAGGGTGTAACCCACAATATTCACTCCACCAAACCAAAGCATAACCAGTGAAAGAACCAACCGCAACCTTAACCTTTTTATGTTCATCGAAATTATGGGAAGCAAATATATTTTTTATGTCGAACTCCCATTCAATATATAAAGCAGGTTTAAAACGACCATTAAATGGTGGTATAGATACATTAACCTGATCATGTGCATTTGGATGTTTGTGCACCTCTCGTGACAGTTGTGGTATTTGCAAAGGTGGTGGCACGTCTCCCGCGATCGACAAAGCCCATGAATTGACTCTGGATCCTGTCATGATTAGTAGAACAAGAAACAAAACCCAAAAATAATGTTCCTATAACTACTAGGATGTGATGGTAAAACGCTCACAGTAAAGCAAATATCAATGTCTTACAAGTTCTTACCATGCAGCAGGCGGTGATCGGCAACCAGCGGTGTCAAGTAACTCCGAATATTGAGTAAAGCGATTGCCAGGGGAGCGTACGTATACACGGTGTAGAAATATGTGGAGCTGGGTTGGCTATATATGGTAGCAAAAGATTAGCAATAATCAATTCAAAGATGCAATTTTGAATAAACGCTCAACGACGGTACTGTGCTGGTCCTAGGCTAGACCGGACTAGAGACGTGAGCCTAGAACACTAATAAGGTCACAACGTAGCACAACTAGCATCAATATACTAAGTAGCTCTTGACAGTAAGATATAAGTGAAGATCACAACGGCAGTGAAGATAATGATGAAAAACAACTGCCAAGCAGGATATACAACAACTCTCTCTCCAACTTTCCTCTTGAAAAGTTTGAGAAAATTTTCTGATAAATTCTTTCAAAAAATGCTACTAACTCAAGCTTTCCAATGCAAAAAGAATCACTCAATTCCGAGTTGATATGAGGAGTCAAAGAATTCTAAAACTGGCCTGAAAAATTGGAACAAGCTGTGTTCACGAACTTCGGAGGGCAAAAAGACCTATTTAGAAGCCGATTTTGAGGTGTCAAATATTGAACAAGCTTCTGCAACTATTTAGATGCGGCTCGTCGCTATCTTCAATTTGAGTACTCACGGAGCCAAAACGGACTTCGTATGAGGAAGATACACCTGTTTTACTGAATAGTGCGCAAAACAGATTACAATCCGAATTCAGGTACGAGATTGATTCTAGATAGATCCAATTTTTTTTTCTTCTCTCTTTTTTTTCTCACGCTTTTTTTTCTTTTTCTTCTCCCTCTTTTTCTTTTTTTTTCTTTCCTTTTTTCTCTCTTTTTTTTCTTTATCTTCTTTTTCTCCCTCTTTCCAAGACAAACTAGATAAGATGCAGATTCGATCAGGCGAAGATGTGAGTGACCTCAACTATGATTATGACAATGAACAGTGTGTAGCACGTGGTGGAAATTAATAGATGGGATGGTGGACGGTGGAAGGGATAATGATGCAGCGGCGGCGTGACTAATGTGAACAGAACTCGAAATTCTAAAGGAACTAGACACTAAGACCAGCAACTGACACGACGATGCAACCGATAATTCAACTATGCAAGCAATGAATAGAAAATTGCAAAGGCTCAGACTGGCTTGGATAAAGGATGAACAGATCTAACTTTTTTTGTGGCTTTTTCATGGACTATAGGTATGAATGACAGATGCGATCTAAACTATGAAAAACTGTAAAATCTCACCGAGCAACCTGAAAACTGATACCACTTGATAGAGGCGGGGTGTCCCGATCTTTCGATGAGATAATAACTATCGATTTGGTGGAGACGACTTTGACGATCCGACTACAAACATGCACGACGTTGCGCCTTAGTAATCGCTAAACCAACTCTGAGAGGTTATTGACCACGCTGGAGCACAATCAACCTGACCACGAAGGTCTATTCCTGCAAGCAACCGAAGAACAAGCAAGACTATGATAAAAACAATCTGAATATTGCGAGTATATATGAAGTATTGATAAAGGTGGGAATCCGTAAGCGGTCTTGGTCTGGTCGTTGGACACAAACGAAGTACACGAAGTTGCAATGGCTAACTTTTAACTAAACAAATCCCAAGGAAAAAGCTACTAGATGGATCTACTTATATAGGAGCAAGGGGTGGCGGCCAAGGAGGTGGGAGGACGTCCCAAGGCAGCCTAAAACTAACCCTAGGTCGTACAAGGCTCATGGGCCCAAGTGGAGGTGATGTAACACCTTTGGACTTGTAGTTTGACTCGGATTCTGCTGCAGCATCAGATTGTTTCGTCCACAACTCAACGCTCCGGACGAATTTGAAGGTGATTCCAATTGGGTTGGGAAGTGCACGAAATCTAGTTTCCAACAAAAAAGAATCACCCAATTCGGAGTCCGTATGAAAAACTTGTGTGCGTTTTGAGTCAGGTATGTCTGTGCAGTCCGAATCTGAATCCAGAACGTGAGAGACTTGGACTCTATCTTCTCTTGGGCCAAAAGTGACGTGAGAGAACTTTTTGGACAGCAAATAAACATCTCTTTCTTCCTTATCTTCATATGTGGATTGTACAAATGTCCCATACACCTGCAATTAGACAAAACACAAAAGTGTGTGAAGTATTTTTGTTCTGGATAATATAAATAGATTATTGAATAGTTTGCACTAGAAATCACCTGACAAATATGCATATATGCAATATTTTTGGTCATATCCAAGGTAGTCATGTCCTCATCAAGATATATCCTCCCAAGGAACACTAGGTACAGGCAAAGGCATATATAAACCATGAGGATTGAGTCGTGACTTAGCTTTTTGACATGTAGTGCATCAAGCAATAAAACGCTCAACATCCCGTCTCATCTTGGCCAAAAGAAATGTGTAGCAAGTACGTCCTCCGTCTTCTTCACGCCAAAGTGTCCCATTAATCCTCCTCCATGCGCCTCCTGCAACAACAAAAGACGAACGGAGCTAGCTGGAATGCATAGCTTGTTAGCACGAAACACAAATCCATCGTTAACGATGAACTTGTTCCACATTCTTCCTTCTTTACAATTCTGCATTACATCTTTAAAATCAGCATCATGCACATATTGATCTTTGATGGTCTCCAAACCAAATATTTTGAAGTCAAGTTGTGAAAGCATAGTATAGCGGCGAGACAATGCATCAGCAATAACATTTTCTTTTCCCTTCTTGTGTTTAATGACATAAGGAAAAGTCTCAATGAATTCAACCCATTTAGCATGTCTACGATTCAGTTTAGCTTGACTTTTAATATGTTTCAAAGATTCATGATCAGAATGTATAACAAATTCTTTGGGCCATAAATAATGTTGCCATGTTTCTAAAGTCCGAACAAGAGCATATAATTCTTTATCATAAGTAGAATAATTCAGACTAGGCCCACTCAATTTTTCAGAAAAGTATGCAACAGGTTTGCCATCTTTTAATAACACACCTCCTAATCCAATTCCACTAGCATCACATTCAAGCTCAAAAGTCTTATTAAAATCAGGAAGTTGGAGTAAAGGAGCATGTGTCAACTTATCTTTCAATACCGAGAAGGCTTCTTCCTGTGCGGTACCCCAAAGAAAAGGCACATCTTTCTTTGTAAGCTCATTGAGAGGTGCAGCAATGGTGCTGAAATCTCTCACAAAACGCCTATAGAATCCAGCGAGGCCAGGAAAACTCCTCACTTGTGTGACCGTTTTGGGTTGCGGCCAACTCTCAATAGCTTCAATCTTGGCTTTATCAACTTCAATTCCCTGTGGAGTAACAACATATCCAAGAAAAGATACTCGGTCGGTGCAAAAGGTGCACTTCCCAAGGTTACCAAACAAACGTGCATCACGTAGAGCAATAAAAACAGCACGTAAATGTTCCAAATGTTCTTCCAAAGATCTCCTATAAATCAATATGTCATCAAAGTAAACTACCACAAATCGTCCAATGAAAGCATGTAAAACTTCGTTCATTAATCTCATGAAAGTACTAGGTGCATTAGTTAACCCAAAAGGCATGACTAACCACTCATATAATCCAAACTTTGTTTTGAATGCTGTTTTCCATTCATCTCCCAATTTCATACGAATTTGATGGTATCCACTACGCAAATCAACTTTGGAGAATATTGTAGAGCCACTCAATTCATCAAGCATATCATCTAGCCTAGGAATAGGATGACGATAACGAATAGTAATATTATTTATGCCTCTACAATCAACGCACATACGCGACGTACCATCCTTTTTCGGCACTAAAATGATAGGAACAGCACAAGGACTAAGGGATTCGCGTATATAACCTTTGTCGAGCAGTTCTTGTACTTGACGCATAATCTCCTTCGTCTCCTCTGGATTGGTACGGTATGGTGCACGGTTGGGTAGCGAAGCACCGGGAATTAAGTCAATTTGATGCTCAATCCCTCGAATAGGTGGTAATCTCGGTGGCACGTCTTGTGGAATGACGTCAGCGAACTCCTGCAAAATGTTAGTGACAGTAGGAGGCAAAGAGGAAGGCACGTCCTCGAATGAAAATAATGCCTCTTTGCACACAAAAGCATAGCAAACAGATTTGCTGAAATCTAGCTCATCAATATCAGATTTGGTGGCAAATAAACATGCACTTTTCAATTTAATTTCAGAAGCAACACTAGATGGTTTATTATTAGGCTTCATTTGTTGCTCAAATTCTTTTGCCACAATCTGATTTTCACTCTTATTCGTCTCTTGTTTTGCTTTATTAGCTCTATTAATATCATCTTTCAAAATGGAATCAGGAGTCATAGGAAGCAAAGTAATATTTTTATCCTTATGAACAAGAGTATAGTGATTGTTTCTACCATGGTGTACAGAATTTTTATCAAATTGCCATGGTCTACCAAGTAATAAGGAACATGCTTGCATAGGTACCACATCACAATCAACATAATCAGCATATGTAGAGATACTAAAATGCACACGAACAATACGTGTTACCTTAACCTTGCCGCTGTTGTTGAACCATTGCATGTAGTAAGGATGTGGATGTGGTCTTGTGGTGAGAGAAAGCTTCTCCACCATCTCCATGCTAGCCAAGTTGTTGCAGCTCCCTCCGTCTATGATGACGCGCACAGAACGTTCCTTCACAACTCCCTTGGTATGGAACAAATTGTGCCTCTGATTTTGCTCAGCTTGTGTGATCTGCACAGTCAAAACACGTTGAGCAACTAAACATTCATACCTGTCAGCGTCTTCAGGAGCCATGTATTGCGTCTCATGATCAGAATCATCTCCACCATGTTCTTCACGTGTAATAAGAGCCAAAGTCTCCTCATCATAGTCACTAGCAGACTCATATCCACCATCCGCGGTAGCAATCATCACACGCGGAGATTTGCATTCTCTCGCATAATGACCTCCTCCCTTACAACAAGGACAAATAATATCACTTGTGTGCCCTGTTGATGCCATGGAAGAAGAAGAACGCTGTGCAGGCCCCGCAGGTGCGCTCTTGGCAGATAATGGTGGTTGTGCCTGTTTTCTTGTATCACGGCTGGAGGTGGCACCGGATGGAGGTGCTGGTGCAGTTGAAGTAGAAGATGCACGTGGTGTCCATGATGAAGGTCGGCCTGCAGAAAAGTTAGTTCGCCCCAATGCTTGTCGATCCTGCACTTCACGTTCAGCTTTACAAGCAAGATGGAATAAACGAGTGATATTAGTATACTCCTTATAGTCTAGAATGGTCTGAATCTCTCTATTTAATCCACCCAGAAAACGTGCAAGCATAGCTTCATTCTCCTCAACAATACCACATCTAATCATGCCAGTTTGTAATTCCTGATAATATTCTTCTACAGAATTTTTCCGTTGTCTTAAACGCTGCAATTTTTGAAGCAATTCACGTTGATAATATGGTGGAACCCAACGCGTACGCATAGCAGTTTTCAAAGCAGCCCAAGTAGTTGGAATAGGGTATAATCTACAATGTTCAGACCACCATACACATGCAAAACTAGTGAAAGCACAAACAGCAGCAGCAACTCGTCTCTCCTCAGGATATTGTAAACATGTAAATCGTTGTTCAGTTTCTAACTCCCAAGTAAGATATATATCAGGAACATATCTACCCTCAAATGGTGGAATATTCAATTTCAGTTTAGGAATATGGACATCATCTCGTACCTGAGGTGGTGGTGCAGGCCTACCATTACGAATATATACCTGAGGTCGCCCTGCTGGTGGTGGTATAGGTGGCTGCACGTAGTGCTGATTTTGATCAACCTCATCCACATAATCTCCCACATAATCCTCCTCCTCCGCATCAGCAGCAGGAGCCACAGAAGTATCAACAGCAGCACCAACAGTTTGGCCAAACGCAAGAGGAACACGGCTTGCTCGGCGGAGGTATGTTTCGCGACGTGGAGGTAGCCGTTGTTGTTGTTGTTGGAGAGGTGCGTTAGGTGCAGCGGGTGGTGGTGGTGGAAGACGCGCGAGCAATTCATTAAACTTGTTATCGAGCTTTGTTTCGAACGTCTTCTCAAGGCCAGTGATCTTCTCCATGGCCTCTTCAAAATTGTTCAGCACATCTTGCACCTGTTCAGTCATCATTTGCTGAAACTTATCATGAAGCTCCTTGTTCGATAAATTCTCCCAGTCAATCTCGTCGGCTTGTGATCCTGGCATGGTTAGCAGCAATAGAAACACACAAGAATATGATCCTACAGACTACGAACAAGTGGTGGTGGTGGGTGTCACAAATCCGTCAAGCAAAACTCAAATTCTTACCAGTTCTTACCCAGCAACAGGCGGTGATCGGCAACCGTTGTAGTCAAAACTCTCAAAGCTTGGATAGAGCGATTACCAGGGAGAGTCAAACGCACGACGTAGATGTATGTGGAGCTGGGAAGGCTTATAATATGGTAGCAAAAAGGGTCAGCAATAATCAATTCAGAGATGCAAAGTTGAATAAACGCTCAACGACGGTACTGTGCTGGTCCTAGGCTAGACTGTGCTAGAGACGCGAGCCTAGAACACCAACAAAATCACGGCGCGGCACGTAAACAAGGGAGGAGCACACTCTGAATTTTTTTTTCTCTTTTTTTTGCACTTTTTTTCCTCTTTTTTTTTGAAATTGGAACTATTTTTTTTCTGCGGATGGCTCGGAAGTTGGGGAGTCCTTCTCTGTCATGACTCGGAGTGTCGCGTGATCTGGAAATCAAGAACAATGCAACAATTACTGGACTCGGACTAGGACTGGTGGCGGAGATGAATCTGGTGGAACTCGGACTAGTGGCGGAGATGAATCTGGTGGAACATGGACAGGTGGCGGATATATGTTGCAGGTGAACTCGGATTGGCGTGATGGCGGCGGATATGTGGTGGCGTATATGGATTCGGATTGGCGGTGAATATGTGGTGGTGGTATATGGCAACAGCGACGATGATGATGCGGTGGTGATATATGGCAGCGGCGACGTGACAACCTGTGAACAGAACTCGAAACTCTAAAAGACTAGACGCTAAGACCAGCAACTGGACACGACGATGCAACCGCAAATTCAACAAAGCAAATACAGAAAAGATTATGCAAGGCTCAGATTGGTTCGGATGGGATGAACTAACCCTAATTTTTTTGGCTTTTTCGTGGACTATAGGTATGAAGAACAGACTCGATCTAAACTACGAAAAACTGTAAAATCTCACCGAGCAACCTGGAAATCTGATACCACTTGATAAAGGCAAAGGTGTCCCGTCTTTCGATGAGATGATGGATATCGCTTTGGTGGCAGTCGACTTTGACGATCCGACTACGAACGTGCGAGGACGTCGCGCCTTAGCAATCGCTAAACCAACTCCGAGAGGTTATTGACCACGCCGGAGCACGATCAACCTGACCACGAGGGTCTGTTTCCTGCGAGCAAACGAAGAACAAGCAAGAAACTGAGATTGCAATCTGGATATTGCGAATATAAGATGAAAGCTTTATTGATCAAGGTGGGGTTCTGTGACGCCTTTATCTGGTCGTTGAACACAAACGAAGTACGCGAAGTTGCAGCTATGGCGAACTTTTAATCTAAACAAAACCCAAAGTCTAAACGATGCCCTAAGGGCTGTATATATGGAGGAAGAGGGGGGGAATTTCGTGGCCCTTGGTGGAGGGGTCCGAAATCAACCCTATCTCTTGTTTCCCCACACATACGGACTCTAAAAATAGCCTATACTTATGTATTTCGAAATTACATGGGCCGGGCCCAATAATAAGGTGACGCAGCACCTAAAATAGCCTCGGGACGAAATTTATGAAGTGGCATCTTGTATATTTCGTCCAAGGCTTCATGCACCCATTATGGTGGCTTCAAAGTCCTGAAATCATCACTTGTAACTCCGTTCTTGTTTCCCTTGCGCATGCCATCATCTCCATGCTTGTTCTTGCTCCAATGTTCATCCTTCTCCAAGCTAGGCCCTTCATTTGTAAGCAAAACAAATGTATCCAATTTAGGCAGCATCATATTCTCATGAACATTAGAATCATTACCAAGAAACGAAAGTACCTGGTAATTTAGTTGGCGTGCACGAGCTCTAGTAATTGGTCCAGTATGTATAGCAGCAGGGGCTGTGGGTGTAACAATTGTATTGATGTCCTCATCACCTCCACCAAGGGCCACGAAATTCCCCCCTCTTCCTCCATATATACAGCCCTTAGGGCATCGTTTAGACTTTGGGTTTTGTTTATATTAAAAGTTCGCCATAGCTGCAACTTCGCGTACTTCGTTTGTGTTCAACGACCAGACAAAGGCGTCACAGAACCCCACCTTGATCAATAAAGCTTTCATCTTATATTCGCAATATCCAGATTGCAATCTTAGTTTCTTGCTTGTTCTTCGTTTGCTCGCAGGAAACAGACCCTCGTGGTCAGGTTGATCGTGCTCCGGCGTGGTCAATAACCTCTCGGAGTTGGTTTAGCGATTGCTAAGGCGCGACGTCCTCGCACGTTCGTAGTCGGATCGTCAAAGTCGACTTCCACCAAAGCGATATCCATCATCTCATCGAAAGACGGGACACCTTTGCCTCTATCAAGTGGTATCAGATTTCCAGGTTGCTCAGTGAGATTTTACAGTTTTTCGTAGTTTAGATCGAGTCTGTTCTTCATACCTATAGTCCACGAAAAAGCCAAAAAAAAATTAGGGTTAGTTCATCCCATCCGAACCAATCTGAGCCTTGCATAATCTTTTCTGTATTTGCTTTGTTGAATTTGCGGTTGCATCGTCGTGTCCAGTTGCTGGTCTTAGCGTCTAGTCTTTTAGAGTTTCGAGTTCTGTTCACAGGTTGTCACGTCGCCGCTGCCATATATCACCACCGCATCATCATCGTCGTTGTTGCCATATACCACCACCACATATTCACCGCCAATCCGAATCCATATACGCCACCACATATCCGCCGCCATCACGCCAATCCGAGTTCACCTGCAACATATATCCGCCACCTGTCCATGTTCCACCAGATTCATCTCCGCCACTAGTCCGAGTTCCACCAGATTCATCTCCGCCACCAGTCCTAGTCCGAGTCCAGTAATTGTTGCATTGTTCTCGATTTCCAGATCACGCGACACTCCGAGTCATGACAGAGAAGGACTCCCCAACTTCCGAGCCATGCGCAGAAGAAAAATAGTTCCAATTTAAAAAAAAAAGAGGAAAAAAAAGAGCAAAAAAAAAGAGAAAAAAAATTCAGAGTGTGCTCCTCCCTTGTTTACGTGCCGCGCCGTGATTTTGTTGGTGTTCTAGGCTCGCGTCTCTAGCACAGTCTAGCCTAGGACCAGCACAGTACCGTCGTTGAGCGTTTATTCAACTTTGCATCTCTGAATTGATTATTGCTGACCCTTTTTGCTACCATATTATAAGCCTTCCCAGCTCCACATACATCTACGTCGTGCGTTTGACTCTCCCTGGTAATCGCTCTATCCAAGCTTTGAGAGTTTTGACTACAACGGTTGCCGATCACCGCCTGTTGCTGGGTAAGAACTGGTAAGAATTTGAGTTTTGCTTGACGGATTTGTGACACCCACCACCACCACTTGTTCGTAGTCTGTAGGATCATATTCTTGTGTGTTTCTATTGCTGCTAACCATGCCAGGATCACAAGCCGACGAGATTGACTGGGAGAATTTATCGAACAAGGAGCTTCATGATAAGTTTCAGCAAATGATGACTGAACAGGTGCAAGATGTGCTGAACAATTTTGAAGAGGCCATGGAGAAGATCACTGGCCTTGAAAAGACGTTCAAAACAAAGCTCAATAACAAGTTTAATGAATTGCTCGCGCGTCTTCCACCACCACCACCCGCTGCACCTAACGCACCTCTCGAACAAGAACAACAACAACGACTACCTCCACGTCGCGAAACAGACCTCCGCCGAGCAAGTCGTGTTCCTCTTGCGTTTGGCCAAACTGTTGGTGCTGCTGTTGATACTTCTGTGGCTCCTGCTGCTGATGCGGAGGAGGATGATTATGTGGGAGATTATGAGGATGAGGTTGATCAAAATCAGCACTACGTGCAGCCACCTGTACCACCACCAGCAGGTCGACCTCAGGTATATATTCGTAATGGTAGGCCTGCACCACCACCTCAGGTACGAGATGATGTCCATATTCCTAAACTGAAATTGAATATTCCACCATTTGAGGGTAGATATGTTCCTGATATATATCTTACTTGGGAGTTAGAAACTGAACAACGATTTACATGCTTACAATATCCTGAGGAGAGACGAGTTGCTGCTGCTGTTTGTGCTTTCACTAGTTTTGCATGTGTATGGTGGTTTGAACATTGTAGATTATATCCTATTCCAACTACTTGGGCTGCTTTGAAAACTGCTATGCGTACGCGTTGGGTTCCACCATATTATCAACGTGAATTGCTTCAAAAATTGCAGCGTTTAAGACAAGGGAAAAATTCTATAGAAGAATATTATCAGGAATTACAAACTGGCATGATTAGATGTGGTATTGTTGAGGAGAATGAAGCTATGCTTGCACGTTTTCTGGGTGGATTAAATAGAGAGATTCAGACCATTCTAGACTATAAGGAGTATACTAATATCACTCGTTTATTCCATCTTGCTTGTAAAGCTGAACGTGAAGTGCAGGATCGACAAGCATTGGGGCGAACTAACTTTTCTGCAGGCCGACCTTCATCATGGACACCACGTGCATCTTCTACTTCAACTGCACCAGCACCTCCATCTGGTGCCACCTCCAGCCGTGATACAAGAAAACAGGCACAACCACCATTATCTGCCAAGAGCGCACCTGCGGGGCCTGCACAGCGTTCTTCTTCTTCCATGGCATCAAGAGGGCACACAAGTGATATTATTTGTCGTCGTTGTAAGGGAGGAGGTCATTATGCGAGAGAATGCAAATCTCCGTGTGTGATGATTGCTACCGCGGATGGTGGATATGAGTCTGCTAGTGACTATGATGAGGAGACTTTGGCTCTTATTACACGTGAAGAACATGGTGGAGATGATTCTGATCATGAGACGCAATACATGGCTCCTGAAGACGCTGACAGGTATGAATGTTTAGTTGCTCAACGTGTTTTGAGTGTGCAGATCACACAAGCTGAGCAAAATCAGAGGCACAATTTGTTCCATACCAAGGGAGTTGTGAATGAACGTTTTGTGCGCGTCATCATAGACGGAGGGAGCTGCAACAACTTGTCTAGCATGGAGATGGTGGAGAAGCTTTCTCTCACCACAAGACCACATCCACATCCTTACTACATCCAATGGTTCAACAACAGCGGCAAGGTTAAGGTAACACGTATTGTTCGTGTGCATTTTAGTATCTCTACATATGCTGATTATGTTGATTGTGATGTGGTACCTATGCAAGCATGTTCCTTATTACTTGGTAGACCATGGCAATTTGATAAAAATTCTGTACACCATGGTAGAAACAATCACTATACTCTTGTTCATAAGGATAAAAATATTACTTTGCTTCCTATGACTCCTGATTCCATTTTGAAAGATGATATTAATAGAGCTAATAAAGCAAAACAGGAGACGAATAAGAGTGAAAATCAGATTGTGGCAAAAGAATTTGAGCAACAAATGAAGCCTAATAATAAACCATCTAGTGTTGCTTCTGAAATTAAATTGAAAAGTGCATGTTTATTTGCCACCAAATCTGATATTGATGAGCTAGATTTCAGCAAATCTGTTTGCTATGCTTTTGTGTGCAAAGAGGCATTATTTTCATTCGAGGACGTGCCTTCCTCTTTGCCTCATGCTGTCACTAACATTTTGCAGGAGTTCGCTGACGTCTTTCCACAAGACGTGCCACCGGGATTACCGCCTATTCGAGGGATTGAGCATCAGATTGACTTAATTCCCGGTGCTTCAGTGCTAAACCGTGCACCATACCGTACCAATCCAGAGGAGACGAAGGAGATTATGCGTCAAGTACAAGAGCTTCTCGACAAAGGTTATATACGCGAATCCCTTAGTCCTTGTGCTGTTCCTATTATTCTAGTGCCGAAAAAGGATGGTACATCACGTATGTGTGTTGATTGTAGAGGCATTAATAATATTACTATTCGTTATCGTCATCCTATTCCTAGGCTAGATGATATGCTTGATGAATTGAGTGGCTCTACAATATTCTCCAAAGTTGATTTGCGTAGTGGCTACCATCAAATTCGTATGAAATTGGGAGATGAATGGAAAACAACATTCAAAACTAAGTTTGGATTATATGAGTGGTTAGTCATGCCTTTTGGGTTAACTAATGCACCTAGTACTTTCATGAGATTAATGAACGAAGTTTTACGTGCTTTCATTGGACGATTTGTGGTAGTTTACTTTGATGACATATTGATTTATAGCAGATCTTTGGAAGAACATTTGGAACATTTACGTGCTGTTTTTATTGCTCTACGTGATGCACGTTTGTTTGGTAACCTTGGGAAGTGCACCTTTTGCACCGACCGAGTATCTTTTCTTGGCTATGTTGTTACTCCACAGGGAATTGAAGTTGATAAAGCCAAGATTGAAGCTATTGAGAGTTGGCCGCAACCCAAAACGGTCACACAAGTGAGGAGTTTTCTTGGCCTCGCTGGATTCTATAGGCGTTTTGTGAGAGATTTCAGCACCATTGCTGCACCTCTCAATGAGCTTACAAAGAAAGAAGTGCCTTTTCTTTGGGGTACCGCACAGGAAGAAGCCTTCTCAGTATTGAAAGATAAGTTGACACATGCTCCTTTACTCCAACTTCCTGATTTTAATAAGACTTTTGAGCTTGAATGTGATGCTAGTGGAATTGGATTAGGCGGTGTGTTATTACAAGATGGCAAACCTGTTGCATACTTTTCTGAAAATTTGAGTGGGCCTAGTCTGAATTATTCTACTTATGACAAAGAATTATATGCTCTTGTTCGAACTTTAGAAACATGGCAACATTATTTATGGCCCAAAGAATTTGTTATACATTCTGATCATGAATCTTTGAAACATATTAAAAGTCAAGCTAAACTAAATCGTAGACATGCTAAATGGGTTGAATTCATTGAGACTTTTCCTTATGTCATTAAACACAAGAAGGGAAAAGAAAATGTTATTGCTGATGCATTGTCTCGCCGCTATACTATGCTTTCACAACTTGACTTCAAAATATTTGGTTTCGAGACCATCAAAGATCAATATGTGCATGATGCTGATTTTAAAGATGTAATGCAGAATTGTAAAGAAGGAAGAATGTGGAACAAGTTCGTCGTTAACGATGGATTTGTGTTTCGTGCTAACAAGCTATGCATTCCAGCTAGCTCCATTCGTCTTTTGTTGTTGCAGGAGGCGCATGGAGGAGGATTAATGGGACACTTTGGCGTGAAGAAGACGGAGGACATACTTGCTACACATTTCTTTTGGCCAAAGATGAGACGGGATGTTGAGCGTTTTATTGCTCGATGCACTACATGTCAAAAAGCTAAGTCACGACTCAATCCTCATGGTTTATATATGCCTTTGCCTGTACCTAGTGTTCCTTGGGAGGATATATCTATGGACTTTGTTTTAGGTTTACCTCGAACAAAGAAGGGGAGGGATAGCATATTTGTTGTCGTGGATAGATTCTCGAAAATGGCACACTTTATACCATGTCATAAAAGCGATGATGCTGTTAATGTTGCTGATTTGTTCTTTCGTGAAATTATTCGCTTGCATGGTGTGCCAAATACTATTGTTTCAGATCGTGATACTAAATTTCTTAGCCACTTTTTGTTTATGGGCTAAGTTGGGGACTAAACTGCTTTTTAGTACTACTTGTCACCCCCAAACTGATGGACAAACTGAAGTAGTCAATAGAACGTTGTCTACTATGCTTAGGGCTGTTTTGAAGAATAATAAGAAAATGTGGGAGGAATGCTTGCCTCATATTGAATTTGCTTATAATCGTTCATTGCATTCTACTACTAAGATGTGCCCTTTTGAAGTTGTGTATGGTTTCCTACCTCGTGCACCTATTGATTTGTTGCCTCTTCCATCTTCGGAGAAGGTTAATTTTGATGCTAAACAACGTGCTGAATTGATTTTAAAAATGCATGAGTTAACTAAGGAAAACATTGAGCGCATGAATGCTAAATATAAACTGGCTGGAGATAAGGGTAGAAAACATGTTGTGTTTGCACCTGGAGATCTTGTTTGGTTACATTTGCGTAAGGATAGATTTCCTGATTTGCGCAAATCAAAGCTAATGCCACGTGCTGATGGTCCCTTTAAGGTGTTAGAGAAAATAAATGATAATGCATATAAACTTGAGCTGCCTGCAGATTTTGGGATTAGTCCCACTTTTAACATTGCAGATTTGAAGCCTTATTTGGGTGAGGAAGATGAACTTCCGTCGAGGACGACTTCATTTCAAGAAGGGGAGGATGATGAGGACATCAATACAATTGCTACACCCACAGCCCCTGCTGCTATACATACTGGACCAATTACTAGAGGTCGTGCACGCCAACTAAATTACCAGGTACTTTCGTTTCTTGGTAATGATTCTAATGTTCATGAGAATATGATGCTGCCTAAATTGGATACATTTGTTTTGCTTACAAATGAAGGGCCTAGCTTGGAGAAGGATGAACATTGGAGCAAGAACAAGCATGGAGATGATGGCATGCGCAAGGGGAACAAGAACGGAGTTACAAGTGATGATTTCAGGACTTTGAAGCCACCATAATGGGCGCATGAAGCCTTGGACAAAATATACAAGATGCCACTTCATAAATTTCGTCCCGAGGTTATTATAGGTGCTGCGTCACCTTATTATTGGGCCAGGCCCATGTAATTTCGAAATACATAAGTATAGGCTATTTTTAGAGTCCGTATGTGTGGGGAAACAAGAGATAGGGTTGATTTCGGACCCCTCCACCAAGGGCCACGAAATTCCCCCCTCTTCCTCCATATATACAGCCCTTAGGGCATCGTTTAGACTTTGGGTTTTGTTTAGATTAAAAGTTTGCCATAGCTGCAACTTCGCGTACTTCGTCTGTGTTCAACGACCAGACAAAGGCGTCACAGAACCCCACCTTGATCAATAAAGCTTTCATCTTATATTCGCAATATCCAGATTGCAATCTCAGTTTCTTGCTTGTTCTTCATTTGCTCGCAGGAAACAGACCCTCGTGGTCAGGTTGATCGTGCTCCGGCGTGGTCAATAACCTCTCGGAGTTGGTTTAGCGATTGCTAAGGCGCGACGTCCTCGCACGTTCGTAGTCGGATCGTCAAAGTCGACTGCCACCAAAGCGATATCCATCATCTCATCGAAAGACGGGACACCTTTGCCTCTATCAGTTTCAGTGCGACTGCTCCTGCTCGTATCGCCGCCACGACGACGGTCGCTGTCGAGCACTTGCCTAAGGACATCAGAAGGTATGTGTACTACGGATTCGAATCGTCCTGTCAGATTCCAATCTATCTAGATTTTTTTAGCATGTCCAAAGTTTAGCTCCTTGCTAAATCCTTCCTGAATGACACCCCTCCCCCCAGGAAAGCGATCTGTCGCCGGATCCAGAGCATGACTCCAGACTCCCGCAACACGAGTTTGACTTCGAGTTTTGCGCCACTGAGAAGTACCAAAAGCTGAGTTGTGTGCACGGGCACACTCCCGCTCGACGTGTATGCACGGAGGGATTCGACATTGGCAGGCGGTTTCTTAGTTGCCCTTTAGAGGTTAGTGCTTAGTTCATCATTTTACTTCAGTTAATGCCACCGCTCATCCTGAATACTATTTAACATTGGCAGGGATATGAGGCTTGTGCCTTTTTTTTACTGGCTGGATGAAGAATGGCATGGCAGGGCTTGGAGTGTTATCACCAAGAATGCAGAAGATAATGTAAAGCTGAAGAAGAAACTGGCTGATCTGGAATGTGCAATCAGTGCGATGAAGCAAGAAAGAATCAACCACATGTAACAGATGAAAGCAAGAGACAAGAAGGAACTAGCATGTGTAGTTCTAGTTGTCGCATTAGCCATGTTCTATGCGCTGTTTGCAATGATGATTAGGGGTTTTGTTTGACTGTATTGCTAAAGCACATCTAGATGTGCTCTAAGTAATGCACATCTAGGTCCTATGCCATTGATGTTACATGAAGATACGTGCATATATTTTCCTCTTTCTTTTTTTCTTTTCCTTTGTAGTTTGATTATTACTGGCTTTATCAATAAGAAGAGCTCAATGTATTGCTTGCCAACTGTCCTACTCCGTTCATACCAGTACCGGTACATAATCCCAACACTCGTTCCTTCTTTTTGTCCTGAAAAATAAAACCAGCAATAGGAGTCCTGCACAACCCTGGGAATTTGGAGCGACTGGGTACAAATAATTGCGGTTGATTATATCAGCGGTTCCCCCAAAAAAAATATTACATCAGCAGTTACATAATATGTCAACCCCCGCTTCAATTGGCATTTCCTCTTCTCTGCATACCCCACTTAAGTGTCCACCATCTTCATTGTACCCAGCAGGCCGCGCTACACACTGGCACACACTCTACAACCATGCCGAGCGATAGCAAGGACGACAGTTTGGCAAGTAGTCTGGCGCCCGATGATAGGTCAACATCCGAATCATCCCGCTCGTCTTCCATGAGTCCGGCGTCGAGCCCAGGTCTCGATTATATCCGGTTCATGGAAGGTACGTCGCCTCCTGAGTCATCAGACGACAACCAGACGGACAAGGAGCCGTCGGAGGACGGAGAAGAGGACACCGATGATGATGAGGAGGAATGGTCGAACAAGGAGGAGGACAAGGACAACAGCAACGACGATGACGATGGTGGCGGCGATGAAAAGCCAACCGTCAGCGGCAAGGAGCGTCCTCACCAAGATGATGTCGCGGGGCCATCCAATAACAACAACAAGAAGAAGGACTAAATTAAGCAGACTGTACATATCTTTATTTCCGTTTGCTCATATTAATTTGTTATCTCTGTTTATCCTGTTAATCTCATTGCAGATGGTTAGTAATAAGTATTCGACAGAGATCTTCTACATTATCGCCCACAGGTTGGTTTGTTGAACTATGTGCCCTGACGAGCACACAATTCACAAAAAAGTCCGTATGGGTTGTCTATAAGGATCGCACGCAAATCTGATTACCGACATGTTTGCCGGGTATCACACACATCTTGTTACATCGAATCGTTTGTGTTCACCTCGATCATCGCAAACAGTTCATTGGAGCAAACTGTATGCCGTATATCGCACACACATTGATATTGCTGCCCGTTTCTGTTGTTCCATCAAACCGCAAACAGTTCATATGGATCAACCGTATGCCCTACATCACACACGCAACTAAAATCTGAATCGTGTTTGATGCATCCTCCACCACAAACGGTTTGCACCTTTTTGACGGTTATTTTACACCACCGTTTTGCGATTATTGCATCACACACAGTTTCGTCAAACAAGCTCTGATAGTAGTGTGCGTTAGCATCATCCTGCAATAGTGCTAGCTAGTGGGGTGGGGCCGGGGGAAACGACCGTTAGGTTGGCCATTTTCTTTGCCGTCTGCTAGTAGACGGCAAAGAAAATGTACGTTAGGTCATTCTCATTAGTTGGCCACCCACCCTCTTTGCCATCTGCTAGCAGACGACAAAGCTCCTATGTCGTCAGCTAGCTGACGCCAAAGAGTTGGCTAACGGCAAACATGATCTTTGCCGTCAGTTTTTTGTAAGGTGATGGCAAAGACGTTATTTTCCGTCAGACGACAAAGAGCTGGCTGACGGCAAAGATCTTGATTCCAGTAGTGTTTCCCGCCATCCTCTCCCTCGTCGTTCACATTGTCTCATGGGGCGGCTGTCTGCCCAGAAGAATAGGAGGGGACTACCCCCCCAACCCAATAGTCGGGCAGGTTGTGAATTGTCAGGAGGAGCTTAGGGTTGTCAGTATTTGCAGGTTGTGAATTGTATTTTGTGTTGTGTATTTTTAGAGTACCTTCGGATATGAGTGTCTTTTGAATTTTGGATTTGCAGTATTGAGCATATGAAGTATTTTATGAATTCTAGAGATCTATCTGTAGCATTTAAAAAAATGTAGTTTCATTTAAAAGTGCAAACATTGTGATTCTCAGAGAAGAAACTGCAAGTTTCAGTTTCAGATAAGAAACTACAAGTTCCAGATGAAGAGCATTTATATTAACATGACCTTTTCAAACAGGGATAACATCATGTTGGAAGTTTTATTCGTGTTTAGAAATGGAACTACCAGCCAGTTAACATCATGCTGATCAACATTCATGCATAGCACATCCTCATATGATGCATAGTCAAAAAGATATGCTG
This sequence comes from Triticum dicoccoides, assembly GCF_002162155.2. NCBI lineage: Eukaryota > Viridiplantae > Streptophyta > Magnoliopsida > Poales > Poaceae > Triticum > Triticum dicoccoides. The sequence goes on along the minus strand of NC_041388.1, from coordinate 462,000,256 downwards.
TTTTCAAAATGCCCACACAATGTCGAGTGTGCGAAAAACAAAGAAAACGAGGGACGAAGTTTTGGCAAGTGTTGTACATGGTGTGCTTAGATGACAATGGGGACCCACATGTCAATAATGGCAGAGGCAAAAAAATTGGAGATATTTTCACTGCATCAGGTGGAATCGTACCCGGGCGGAACAGCGGTCGGGTATTGTCACTTGGCCACTGGCTAGTTCAGTAATTTCGTTAGATATAAGGCACAACATTTAGCATGCCTTCCCCGACTCTGGTGGTTCATTCTCGTCCTCCACCTTTGTGCGCTCGCCACGCCGCCGCTGTCTGCCGTTGTGAACATGCTGAACAAACGAGAGGAATCTGGAAAGGACTATACTTGGAGAGGCAGACAGACAGGACACACCAGGTCTATGGCCGTACGCAAGCAAGTGGCTCATTGAAAAAATAATTCCCCCTAATGTTGTACTGACGTTGGGGCCCACGAGTTGTCAACATAGTTACATTTTTTTGAGGTGCTTCAACATAGTTACTAAAGGAGATAGATTTACAATGAAGTCGGGGAGCTGGCAGGTATCATTTATTATCAGTGGGCCAGCAAGTATTAGCTGGGTTGTCGGTTGCCCCGTCTAGGCTTTCTTTTTTAACATGCGCAACCCACGACATGCCGGTTTGTATTTTCTTGAGGGCCGTCATGTATCAACCGGCCTATGGACCTCCCATCCTAGGTTTTATTTTTCCTGAAACATCTTCAACCCAACTTATGTATATTTGAAGAAAACGCAGAGGTCTGTTCTATTTTTCTATATAAGAATAGGAATGTCAGGTCCAACTTATGTTTCCCTTCTAACTATATTATATATATTTATATTATTTTATATGTTATTATATATTATTGTTATTGTCATCATATATTTAACAGATACTTACATATATAACAAAACAATATCCCACGTCTTATTAACTTATAAAAATATTTTTTAACAATAAAATCCTGGATTTTTTACATTAAGGCAACGAAAATCCTAGTGATTGGGTACAAAAGCTTGGCAAGATTTAAGGACCAATGTAATAATACATCACTTATGATTCAAATATATTTATAACAAAATGCTCAGCTGATAGAGGCTAAGGTGTCCCGTCTTTCGATGAGATGATGGATATCGCTTTGGTGGCAGTCGACTTTGACGATCCGACTACGAACGTGCGAGGACGTCGCGCCTTAGCAATCGCTAAACCAACTCCGAGAGGTTATTGACCACGCCGGAGCACGATCAACCTGACCACGAGGGTCTGTTTCCTGCGAGCAAACGAAGAACAAGCAAGAAACTGAGATTGCAATCTGGATATTGCGAATATAAGATGAAAGCTTTATTGATCAAGGTGGGGTTCTGTGACGCCTTTGTCTGGTCGTTGAACACAAACGAAGTACGCGAAGTTGCAGCTATGGCGAACTTTTAATCTAAACAAAACCCAAAGTCTAAACGGTGCCCTAAGGGCTGTATATATGGAGGAAGAGAGGGGGAATTTCGTGGCCCTTGGTGGAGGGGTCCGAAATCAACCCTATCTCTTGTTTCCCCACACATACGGATTTTAAAAATAGCCTATACTTATGTATTTCGAAATTACATGGGCCTGGCCCAATAAAAAGGTGACGCAGCACCTATAATAGCCTCGGGACGAAATTTATGAAGTGGCATCTTGTATATTTCGTCCAAGGCTTCATGCACCCATTATGGTGGCTTCAAAGTCCTGAAATCATCACTTGTAACTCCGTTCTTGTTCCCCTTGCGCATGGCATCATCTCCATGCTTGTTCTTGCTCCAATGTTCATCCTTCTCCAAGCTAGGCCCTTCATTTGTAAGCAAAACAAATGTATCCAATTTAGGCAGCATCATATTCTCATGAACATTAGAATCATTACCAAGAAACGAAAGTACCTGATAATTTAATTGGCATGCGCGAGCTCTAGTAATTGGTCCCGTATATGTAGCAATAGGGGTTAAGTCAATCTGATGCTCAATCCCTCGAATAGGCGGTAATCCCGGTGGCACGTCTTGTGGAAAGACGTCAGCGAACTCCTGCAAAATGTTAGTGATAGCAGGAGGCAAAGAGGAAGGCACGTCCTCGAATGAAAATAATGCCTCTTTGCACACAAAAGCATAGCAAACAGATTTGCTGAAATCTAGCTCATCAATATCAGATTTGGTGGCAAATAAACATGCACTTTTCAATTTAATTTCAGAAGCAACACTAGATGGTTTATTATTAGGCTTCATTTGTTGCTCAAATTCTTTTGCCACAATCTGATTTTCACTCTTATTCGTCTCCTGTTTTGCTTTATTAGCTCTATTAATATCATCTTTCAAAATGGAATCAGGAGTCATAGGAAGCAAAGTAATATTTTTATCCTTATGAACAAGAGTATAGTGATTGTTTCTACCATGGTGTACAAAATTTTTATCAAATTGCCATGGTCTACCAAGTAATAAGGAACATGCTTGCATAGGTACCACATCACAATCAACATAATCAGCATATGTAGAGATACTAAAATGCACACGAACAGTACGTGTTACCTTAACCTTGCCGCTGTTGTTGAACCATTGGATGTGATGAGGACATCAATACAATTTTTACACCCACAGCCCCTGCTGCTATACATACTGGACCAATTACTAGAGCTCGTGCACGCCAACTAAATTACCAGGTACTTTCGTTTCTTGGTAATGATTCTAATGTTCATGAGAATATGATGCTGCCTAAATTGGATACATTTGTTTTGCTTACAAATGAAGGGCCTAGCTTGGAGAAGGATGAACATTGGAGCAAGAACAAGCATGGAGATGATGGCATGCGCAAGGGGAACAAGAACGGAGTTACAAGTGATGATTTCAGGACTTTGAAGCCACCATAATGGGTGCATGAAGCCTTGGACGAAATATACAAGATGCCACTTCATAAATTTCGTCCCGAGGCTATTTTAGGTGCTGCGTCACCTTATTATTGGGCCAGGCCCATGTAATTTCGAAATACATATGTATAGGCTATTTTTAGAGTCCGTATGTGTGGGGAAACAAGAGATAGGGTTGATTTCGGACCCCTCCACCAAGGGCCACGAAATTCCCCCCTCTTCCTCCATATATACAGCCCTTAGGGCATCGTTTAGACTTTGGGTTTTGTTTAGATTAAAAGTTCGCCATAGCTGCAACTTCGCGTACTTCGTTTGTGTTCAACGACCAGACAAAGGCGTCACAGAACCCCACCTTGATCAATAAAGCTTTCATCTTATATTCGCAATATCCAGATTGCAATCTTAGTTTCTTGCTTGTTCTTCGTTTGCTCGCAGGAAACAGACCCTCGTGGTCAGGTTGATCGTGCTCCGGCGTGGTCAATAACCTCTCGGAGTTGGTTTAGCGATTGCTAAGGCGCGACGTCCTCGCACGTTCGTAGTCGGATCGTCAAAGTCGACTTCCACCAAAGAGAAATCCACCATCTCATCGAAAGACAGGACACCTTTGCCTCTATCAAGTGGTATCAGATTTCCAGGTTGCTCGGTGAGATTTTACAGTTTTTCGTAGTTTAGATCGAGTCTGTTCTTCATACCTACAGTCCACGAAAAAGCCACAAAAAAAATTAGGGTTAGTTCATCATATCCGAACCAATCTGAGCCTTTGCATAATCTTTTTAGGGTTTTGCTTTGTTGAATTTGCGGTTGCATCGTCGTGTCTAGTTGCTGGTCTTAGAGTCTAGTCTTTTAGAGTTTCGAGTTCTGGTCATAAGTTGTCACGCCGCCGCCGCACCATCATCATCACCCCTGCCATCTACCACCACCGCTTATCCGCCACCGCTTCGAATCCGTATCCATATACCACCACAGCTGTCATATACCACCATCGCTGCCATCTACCACCATATATCCACCACAATCCGAGTTCTTGTCATATTAGGTTTGCTTTCAAGATCCATCTAGATTCCGATTCGTGTTTCCTTGCCGGAGTAGGTTTCGGAAAAAAAAAGAGCGCTATCGTGTTTCCTTGCCGGAGTCGGGTAGCCACGCTCCGTTTAGGCCCAAAATTTTTCAAAAACGCATTTTTCGAAAATTTTTCTGGCTATCCTATTTTTAGGTGTTCCTGAGTGTTTTGAGACAGGTGCCATTATAGGAAGTTTTTTTTGACCCGTTTCCAGTTTTTGGGTCCGGGCAGTCAAAAAAAAAATTGGTCAAAAAAATTTCGTGCCCATCCTGTCAGTTTGAGCTAAGAAGAGATTTGAGACACTCGCCATTATAGTGATTTTTCGCAAAAAAAAAGCAGCGCAAAAAAAAAAGAGCGCAAAAAGAAAAGAGCGAAAGAAAATTCCAGAGTGTGCTTTTCCCTTGTTTACGTGCCGCGCCGTGATTTTGTTAGTGTTCTAGGCTCGCGTCTCTAGCACAGTCTAGCCTAGGACCAGCACAGTACCGTCGTTGAGCGTTTATTCAACTTTGCATCTCTGAATTGATTATTGCTGACCCTTTTTGCTACCATATTATAAGCCTTCCCAGCTCCACATACATCTACGTCGTGCGTTTGACTCTCCCTGGTAATCGCTCTATCCAAGCTTTGAGAGTTTTTGACTACAACGGTTGCCGATCACCGCCTGCTGCTGGGTAAGAACTGGTAAGAATTTGAGATTTGCTTGACGGATTTGTGACACCCACCACCACCACTTGTTCGTAGTCTGTAGGATCATATTCTTGTGTGTTTCTATTGCTGCTAACCATGCCAGGATCACAAGCCGACGAGATTGACTGGGAGAATTTATCGAACAAGGAGCTTCATGATAAGTTTCAGCAAATGATGACTGAACAGGTGCAAGATGTGCTGAACAATTTTGAAGAGGCCATGGAGAAGATCACTGGCCTTGAGAAGACGTTCGAAACAAAGCTCGATAACAAGTTTAATGAATTGCTCGCGCGTCTTCCACCACCACCACCCGCTGCACCTAACGCACCTCTCCAACAACAACAACTTGGCTAGCATGGAGATGGTCGAGAAGCTTTCTCTCACCACAAGACCACATCCACATCCTTACTACATCCAATGGTTCAACAACAGCGGCAAGGTTAAGGTAACACGTACTGTTCGTGTGCATTTTAGTATCTCTACATATGCTGATTATGTTGATTGTGATGTGGTACCTATGCAAGCATGTTCCTTATTACTTGGTAGACCATGGCAATTTGATAAAAATTCTGTACACCATGGTAGAAACAATCACTATACTCTTGTTCATAAGGATAAAAATATTACTTTGCTTCCTATGACTCCTGATTCCATTTTGAAAGATGATATTAATAGAGCTAATAAAGCAAAACAGGAGACGAATAAGAGTGAAAATCAGATTGTGGCAAAAGAATTTGAGCAACAAATGAAGCCTAATAATAAACCATCTAGTGTTGTTTCTGAAATTAAATTGAAAAGTGCATGTTTATTTGCCACCAAATCTGATATTGATGAGCTAGATTTCAGCAAATCTGTTTGCTATGCTTTTGTGTGCAAAGAGGCATTATTTTCATTCGAGGACGTGCCTTCCTCTTTGCCTCCTGCTGTCAGTAACATTTTGCAGGAGTTCGCTGACGTCTTTCCACAAGACGTGCCACCGGGATTACCGCCTAGTCGAGGGATTGAGCATCAGATTGACTTAATTCCCGGTGCTTCACTGCCAAACCGTGCACCATACCGTACCAATCCAGAGGAGACGAAGGAGATTATGCGTCAAGTACAAGAGCTTCTCGACAAAGGTTATATACGCGAATCCCTTAGTCCTTCTGCTGTTCCTATTATTCTAGTGCCGAAAAAGGATGGTACATCACGTATGTGTGTTGATTGTAGAGGCATTAATAATATTACTATTCGTTATCGTCATCCTATTCCTAGGCTAGATGATATGCTTGATGAATTGAGTGGCTCTACAATATTCTCCAAAGTTGATTTGCGTAGTGGATACCATCAAATTCGTATGAAATTGGGAGATGAATGGAAAACAGCATTTAAAACTAAGTTTGGATTATATGAGTGGTTAGTCATGCCTTTTGGGTTAACTAATGCGCCTAGTACTTTCATGAGACTAATGAACGAAGTTTTACGTGCTTTCATTGGACGATTTGTGGTAGTCTATTTTGATGATATACTGATTTATAGCAGATCTTTGGAAGAACATTTGGAACATTTACGTGCTGTTTTTATTGCTCTACGTGATGCACGTTTGTTTGGTAACCTTGGGAAGTGCACCTTTTGCACCGACCGAGTATCTTTTCTTGGCTATGTTGTTACTCCACAGGGAATTGAAGTTGACAAAAGCCAAGATTGAAGCTATTGAGAGTTGGCCGCAGCCCAAAACGGTCACACAAGTGAGGAGTTTTCTTGGCCTCGCTGGATTCTATAGGCGTTTTGTGAGAGATTTCAGCACCATTGCTGCACCTCTCAACGAGCTTGCAAAGAAGGATGTGCCTTTTGTTTGGGGTACCGCACAGGAAGAAGCCTTCACGGTATTGAAAGATAAGTTGACACATGCTCCTTTACTCCAACTTCCTGATTTTAATAAGACTTTTGAGCTTGAATGTGATGCTAGTGGAATTGGATTAGGAGGTGTGTTATTACAAGATGGCAAACCTGTTGCATACTTTTCTGAAAAATTGAGTGGGCCTAGTCTGAATTATTCTACTTATGATAAAGAATTATATGGTCTTGTTCGGACTTTAGAAACATGGCAACGTTATTTATGGCCCAAAGAATTTGTTATACATTCTGATCATGAATCTTTGAAACATATTAAAAGTCAAGCTAAACTGAATCGTAGACATGCTAAATGGGTTGAATTCATTGAGACTTTCCCTTATGTCATTAAACACAAGAAGGGAAAAGAAAATGTTATTGCTGATGCATTGTCTCGTCGCTATACTATGCTTTCACAACTTGACTTCAAAATATTTGGTTTGGAGACCATCAAAGATCAATATGTGCATGATGCTGATTTTAAAGATGTAATGCAGAATTGTAAAGAAGGAAGAATGTGGAACAAGTTTGTCGTTAACGATGGATTTGTGTTTCGTGCTAACAAGCTATGCATTCCAGCTAGCTCCGTTCGTCTTTTGTTGTTGCAGGAGGCGCATGGAGGAGGATTAATGGGACACTTTGGCGTGAAGAAGACGGAGGACGTACTTGCTACACATTTCTTTTGGCCAAAGATGAGACGGGATGTTGAGCGTTTTATTGCTCGATGCACTACATGTCACAAAGCTAAGTCACGACTCAATCCTCATGGTTTACATATGCCTTTGCCTGTACCTAGTGTTCCTTGGGAGGATATATCTATGGACTTTGTTTTAGGTTTACCTCGAACAAAGAAGGGGAGGGATAGCATATTTGTTGTCGTGGATAGATTCTCGAAAATGGCACACTTTATACCATGTCATAAAAGTGATGATGCTGTTAATGTTGCTGATTTGTTCTTTCGTGAAATTATTCGCTTGCATGGTGTGCCAAATACTATTGTTTCAGATCGTGATACTAAATTTCTTAGCCACTTTTGGAGATGTTTATGGGCTAAGTTGGGGACTAAACTTCTTTTTAGTACTACTTGTCACCCCCAAACTGATGGACAAACTGAAGTAGTCAATAGAACGTTGTCTACTATGCTTAGGGCTGTTTTGAAGAATAATAAGAAAATGTGGGAGGAATGCTTGCCTCATATTGAATTTGCTTATAATCGTTCATTGCATTCTACTACTAAGATGTGCCCTTTTGAAGTTGTGTATAGTTTCCTACCTCGTGCACCTATTGATTTGTTGCCTCTTCCATCTTCGGAGAAGGTTAATTTTGATGCTAAACAACGTGCTGAATTGATTTTAAAAATGCATGAGTTAACTAAGGAAAACATTGAGCGTATGAATGCTAAATATAAACGTGCTGATGGTCCCTTTAAGGTGTTAGAGAAAATAAATGATAATGCATATAAACTTGAGCTTCCTGCAGATTTTGGGGTTAGCCCCACTTTTAACATTGCAGATTTGAAGCCTTATTTGGGTGAGGAAGATGAACTTCCGTCGAGGACGACATCATTTCAAGAAGTGGAGGATGATGAGGACATCAATACAATTGTTACACCCACAGCCCCTGCTGCTATACATACTGGACCAATTACTAGAGCTCGTGCACGCCAACTAAATTACCAGGTACTTTCGTTTCTTGGTAATGATTCTAATGTTCATGAGAATATGATGCTGCCTAAATTGGATACATTTGTTTTGCTTACAAATGAAGGGCCTAGCTTGGAGAAGGATGAACATTGGAGCAAGAACAAGCATGGAGATGATGGCATGCGCAAGGGGAACAAGAACGGAGTTACAAGTGATGATTTCAGGACTTTTAAGCCACCATAATGGGTGCATGAAGCCTTGGACGAAATATACAAGATGCCACTTCATAAATTTCGTCCCGAGGCTATTTTAGGTGCTGCGTCACCTTATTATTGGGCCAGGCCCATGTAATTTCGAAATACATAAGTATAGGCTATTTTTAGAGTCCGTATTTGTGGGGAAACAAGAGATAGGGTTGATTTCGGACCCCTCCACCAAGGGCCACGAAATTCCCCCCCTCTTCCTCCATATATACAGCCCTTAGGGCATCGTTTAGACTTTGGGTTTTGTTTAGATTAAAAGTTCGCCATAGCTGCAACTTCGCGTACTTCGTTTGTGTTCAACGACCAGACAAAGGCGTCACAGAACCCCACCTTGATCAATAAAGCTTTCATCTTATATTCGCAATATCCAGATTGCAATCTTAGTTTCTTGCTTGTTCTTCGTTTGCTCGCAGGAAACAGACCCTCGTGGTCAGGTTGATCGTGCTCCGGCGTGGTCAATAACCTCTCGGAGTTGGTTTAGCGATTGCTAAGGCGCGACGTCCTCGCACGTTCGTAGTCGGATCGTCAAAGTCGACTTCCACCAAAGCGATATCCATCATCTCATCGAAAAATCGGGACCCTCGCCTCTATCAAAGTGTGCCATTTTCGAGAATCTATCCACGACAACAAATATGCTATCCCTCCCCTTCTTTGTTCGAGGTAAACCTAAAACAAAGTCCATAGATATATCCTCCCAAGGAACACTAGGTACAGGCAAAGGCATATATAAACCATGAGGATTGAGTCGTGACTTAGCTTTTTGACATGTAGTGCAGCGAGCAATAAAACGCTCAACATCCCGTCTCATCTTTGGCCAAAAGAAATGTGTAGCAAGTACGTCCTCCGTCTTCTTCACGCCAAAGTGTCCCATTAATCCTCCTCCATGCGCCTCCTGCAACAACAAAAGACGAACGGAGCTAGCTGGAATGCATAGCTTGTTAGCATGAAACACAAATCCATCGTTAACAACAAACTTGTTCCATATTCTTCCTTCTTTACAAATTCTGCATTACATCTTTAAAATCAGCATCATGCACATATTGATCTTTGATGGTCTCCAAACCAAATATTTTGAAGTCAAGTTATGAAAGCATAGTATAGCGACGAGACAATGCATCAGCAATAACATTTTCTTTTCCCTTCTTGTGTTTAATGACATAAGGGAAAGTCTCAATGAATTCAACCCATTTAGCATGTTTACGATTCAGTTTAGCTTGACTTTTAATATGTTTCAAAGATTCATGATCAGAATGTATAACAAATTCTTTGGGCCATAAATAATGTTGCCATGTTTCTAAAGTCCGAACAAGAGCATATAATTCTTTATCATAAGTAGAATAATTCAGACTAGGCCCACTCAATTTTTCAGAAAAGTATGCAACAGGTTTGCCATCTTGTAATAACACACCTCCTAATCCAATTCCACTAGCATCACATTCAAGCTCAAAAGTCTTATTAAAATCAGGAAGTTGGAGTAAAGGAGCATGTGTCAACTTATCTTTCAATACCGTGAAGGCTTCTTCCTGTGCGGTACCCCAAACAAAAGGCACATCCTTCTTTGCAAGCTCGTTGAGAGGTGCAGCAATGGTGCTGAAATCTCTCACAAAACGCCTATAGAATCCAGCGAGGCCAAGAAAACTCCTCACTTGTGTGACCGTTTTGGGCTGCGGCCAACTCTCAATAGCTTCAATCTTGGCTTTGTCAACTTCAATTCCCTGTGGAGTAACAACATAGCCAAGAAAAGATACTCGGTCGGTGCAAAAGGTGCACTTCCCAAGGTTACCAAACAAACGTGCATCACGTAGAGCAATAAAAACAGCACGTAAATGTTCCAAATGTTCTTCCAAAGATCTGCTATAAATCAGTATATCATCAAAATAGACTACCACAAATCGTCCAATGAAAGCACGTAAAACTTCGTTCATTAGTCTCATGAAAGTACTAGGCGCATTAGTTAACCCAAAAGGCATGACTAACCACTCATATAATCCAAACTTAGTTTTAAATGATGTTTTCCATTCATCTCCCAATTTCATACGAATTTGATGGTATCCACTACGCAAATCAACTTTGGAGAATATTGTAGAGCCACTCAATTCATCAAGCATATCATCTAGCCTAGGAATAGGATGACGATAACGAATAGTAATATTATTAATGCCTCTACAATCAACACACATACGTGATGTACCATCCTTTTTCGGCACTAGAATAATAGGAACAGCACAAGGACTAAGGGATTCGCGTATATAACCTTTGTCGAGAAGCTCTTGTACTTGACGCATAATCTCCTTCATCTCCTCTGGATTGGTACGGTATGGTGCACGGTTTGGCAGTGAAGCACCGGGAATTAAGTCAATCTGATGCTCAATCCCTCGAATAGGCGGTAATCCCGGTGGCACGTCTTGTGGAAAAACGTCAGCGAACTCCTGCAAAATGTTAGTGACAGCAGGAGGAAAAGAGGAAGGCACGTCCTCGAATGAAAATAATGCCTCTTTGCACACAAGAGCATAGCAAACAGATTTGATGATGAGGACATCAATACAATTGTTACACCCACAGCCCCTGCTGCTATACATACTGGACCAATTACTAGAGCTCGTGCACGCCAATTAAATTACCAGGTACTTTCGTTTCTTGGTAATGATTCTAATGTTCATGAGAATATGATGCTGCCTAAATTGGATACATTTGTTTTGCTTACAAATGAAGGGCCTAGCTTGGAGAAGGATGAACATTGGAGCAAGAACAAGCATGGAGATGATGGCATGCGCAAGGGAAACAAGAACGGAGTGACAAGTGATGATTTCAGGACTTTGAAGCCACCATAATGGGTGCATGAAGCCTTGGACGAAATATACAAGATGCCACTTCATAAATTTCGTCCCGAGGCTATTTTAGGTGCTGCGTCACCTTATTATTGGGCCAGGCCCATGTAATTTCGAAATACATAAGTATAGGCTATTTTTAGAGTCCGTATGTGTGGGGAAATAAGAGATAGGGTTGATTTCGGAACCCTCCACCAAGGGCCACGAAATTCCCCCCTCTTCCTCCATATATACAGCCCTTAGGGCATCGTTTAGACTTTGGGTTTTGTTTAGATTAAAAGTTCGCCATAGCTGCAACTTCGCGTACTTCGTTTGTGTTCAACGACCAGACAAAGGCGTCACAGAACCCCACCTTGATCAATAAAGCTTTCATCTTATATTCGCAATATCCAGATTGCAATCTTAGTTTCTTGCTTGTTCTTCGTTTGCTCGCAGGAAACAGACCCTCGTGGTCAGGTTGATCGTGCTCTGGCGTGGTCAATAACCTCTCGGAGTTGGTTTAGCGATTGCTAAGGCGCGACGTCCTCGCACGTTCGTAGTCGGATCGTCAAAGTCGACTTCCACCAAAGCGATATCCATCATCTCATCGAAAGACGGGACACCTTTGCCTCTATCAGGATGTAGTAAGGATGTGGATGTGGTCTTGTGGTGAGAGAAAGCTTCTCCACCATCTCCATGCTAGCCAAGTTGTTGCAGCTCCCTCCGTCTATGATGACGCGCACAGAACGTTCCTTCACAACTCCCTTGGTATGGAACAAATTGTGCCTCTGATTTTGCTCAGCTTGTGTGATCTGCACACTCAAAACACGTTGAGCAACTAAACATTCATACCTGTCAGCGTCTTCAGGAGCCATGTATTGCGTCTCATGATCAGAATCATCTCCACCATGTTCTTCACGTGTAATAAGAGCCAAAGTCTCCTCATCATAGTCACTAGCGGACTCATATCCACCATCCGCGGTAGCAATCATCACACGCGGAGATTTGCATTCTCTCGCATAATGACCTCCTCCCTTACAACGACGACAAATAATATCCCTTGTGTGCCCTGTTGATGCCATGGAAGAAGAAGAACTTTGTGCAGGCCCAGCAGGTGCGCTCTTGGCAGATAATGGTGGTTGTGCCTGTTTTCTTGTATCACGACTGGAGGAGGCACGTGACTGAGGTGGTGGTGCAGTTGAAGTAGAAGAGGCACGTGGTGTCCGTGATGAAGGTCGGCCTGCAGAAAAGTTAGTTCGCCCCAATGGTTGTCGATCCTGCACTTCACGTTCAGCTTTACAAGCAAGATGGAATAAACGAGTGATATTAGTATACTCCTTATAGTCTAGAATGGTCTGAATCTCTGTATTTAATCCACCCAGAAAACGTGCAAGCATAGCTTCATTCTCCTCAACAATACCACATCTAATCATGCCAGTTTGTAATTCCTGATAATATTCTTCTACAGAATTTTTCCCTTGTCTTAAATGCTGCAATTTTTGAAGCAATTCACGTTGATAATATGGTGGAACCTAACGCGTACGCATAGCAGTTTTCAAAGCAGCCCAAGTAGTTGGAATAGGATATAATCTACAATGTTCAGACCACCATACACATGCAAAACTAGTGAAAGCACAAACAGCAGCAGCAACTCGTCTCTCCTCAGGATATTGTAAACATGTAAATCGTTGTTCAGTTTCTAACTCCCAAGTAAGATATATATCAGGAACATATCTACCCTCAAATGGTGGAATATTCAATTTCAGTTTAGGAATATGGACATCATCTCGTACCTGAGGTGGTGGTGCAGGCCTACCATTACGAATATATACCTGAGGTCGACCTGCTGGTGGTGGTACAGGTGGCTGCACGTAGTGCTAATTTTGATCAACCTCATCCTCATAATCTCCCACATAATCATCCTCCTCCGCATCAGCAGCAGGAGCCACAGAAGTATCAACAGCAGCACCAACAGTTTGGCCAAACGCAAGAGGAACACGGCTTGCTCGGCGGAGGTCTGTTTTGCGATGTGGAGGTAGTCGTTGTTGTTGTTGTTCGAGAGGTGCGTTAGGTGCAGCGGGTGGTGGTGGTGGAAGACGCACGAGCAATTCATTAAAATTGTTATCGAGCTTTGTTTCGAATGTCTTCTCAAGGCCAGCGATATTCTCCATGGCCTCTTCAAAATTGTTCAGCACATCTTGCACCTGTTCAGTCATCATTTGCTGAAACTTATCATGAAGCTCCTTGTTCGATAAATTCTCCTAGTCAATCTCGTCGGCTTGTGATCCTGGCATGGTTAGCAGCAATAGAAACACACAAGAATATGATCCTACAGACTACGAACAAGTGGTGGTGGTGGGTGTCACAAATCCGTCAAGGAAAACTCAAATTCTTACCAGTTCTTACCCAGCAGCAGGCGGTGATCGGCAACCGTTGTAGTCAAAACTCTCAAAGCTTGGATAGAGCGATTACCAGGGAGAGTCAAACGCACGACGTAGATGTATGTGGAGCTGGGAAGGCTTATAATATGGTAGCAAAAAGGGTCAGCAATAATCAATTCAGAGATGCAAAGTTTAATAAACGCTAAACGACGGTACTGTGCTGGTCCTAGGCTAGACTGTGCTAGAGACGCGAGCCTAGAACACCAACAAAATCACGGCACGGCACGTAAACACGGGAGGAGCACACTCTGAATTTTTTTTCTTTTTTTTTTGCACTTTTTTCCTCTTTTTTTTTTGCTCCGCAACAATTTTTTTTCGAAAAAGTCTACAAATGGTCTAAAAACTGCCTAGCCAGAATTTTCCAGACTTAGTTTTTTTTTTGAAATTGGAACTATTTTTCTTCTGCGGATGGCTCGGAAGTTGGGGAGTCCTTCTCTGTCACGACTCGGAGTGTCGCGTGATCTGGAAATCGAGAACAATGCAACAATTACTGGACTCGGACTAGGACTGGTGGCGGAGATGAATCTGGTGGAACTCGGACTGGTGGCGGAGATTGATGAGGACATGACTACCTTGGATATGACCAAAAATATTGCATATATGCATATTTGTCAGGTGATTTCTAGTGCAAACTATTCAATAATCTATTTATGTTATCCAGAACAAAAATACTTCACACACTTTTGTGTTTTGTCTAATTGCAGGTGTATGGGACATTTATACAATCCACATATGAAGATAAGGAAGAAAGAGATGTTTATTTGCTGTCCAAAAAGTTCTCTCACGTCACTTTTGGCCCAAGAGAAGATAGAGTCCAAGTCTCTCACGTTCTGGATTCAGATTCGGACTGCACAGACATACCTGACTCAAAACGCACACAAGTTTTTCATACGGACTCCGAATTGGGTGATTCTTTTTTTGTTGGAAACTAGATTTCGTGCACTTTCCAACCCAATTGGAATCACCTTCAAATTCGTCCGGAGCGTTGAGTTGTGGACGAAACAATCTAATGCTGCAGCAGAATCCGAGTCAAACTACAAGTCCAAAGGTGTTACATCACCTCCACTTGGGCCCATTGGCCTTGTACGACCTAGATTTAGTTTTAGGCTGCCTTGGGACGTCCTCCCACCTCCTTGGCCGCCACCCCTTGCTCCTATATAAGTAGATCCATCTAGTAGCTTTTCCTTGGGATTTGTTTAGTTAAAAGTTAGCCATTGCAACTTCGTGTACTTCGTTTGTGTCCAACGACCAGACCAAGACCGCTTACGGATCCCCACCTTTATCAATACTTCATATATACTCGCAATATTCAGATTGCTTTTATCATATTCTTGCTTGTTCTTCGATTGCTTGCAGGAATAGACCTTCGTGATCGGGACACCCTTTGCCTCTATCAAGTGGTATCAGTTTTCAGGTTGCTCGGTGAGGATACAAAGGACAGTTCATCTCCGTACGGAGGCCTTGATGGTCTTCCCTAGAAAGGTGATGAGGACATGACTACCTTGGATATGACCAAAAATATTGCATATATGCATATTTGTCAGGTGATTTCTAGTGCAAACTATTCAATAATCTATTTATGTTATCCAGAACAAAAATACTTCACACACTTTTGTGTTTTGTCTAATTGCAGGTGTATGGGACATTTGTACAATCCACATATGAAGATAAGGAAGAAAGAGATGTTTATTTGCTGTCCAAAAAGTTCTCTCACGTCACTTTTGGCCCAAGAGAAGATAGAGTCCAAGTCTCTCACGTTCTGGATTCAGATTCGGACTGCACAGACACACCTGACTCAAAACGCACACAAGTTTTTCATACGAACTCCGAATTGGGTGATTCTTTTTTTGTTGGAAACTAGATTTCGTGCACTTTCCAACCCAATTGGAATCACCTTCAAATTCGTCCGGAGCGTTGAGTTGTGGACGAAACAATCTGATGCTGCAGCAGAATCCGAGTCAAACTACAAGTCCAAAGGTGTTACATCACCTCCACTTGGGCCCATTGGCCTTGTACGACCTAGATTTAGTTTTAGGCTGCCTTGGGACGTCCTCCCACCTCCTTGGCCGCCACCCCTTGCTCCTATATAAGTAGATCCATCTAGTAGCTTTTCCTTGGGATTTGTTTAGTTAAAAGTTAGCCAACGCAACTTCGTGTACTTCGTTTGTGTCCAACGACCAGACCAAGACCGCTTACGGATCCCCACCATTATCAATACCTCATATATATTTGCAATATTCAGATTGCTTTATCATATTCTTGCTCGTTCTTCGATTGCTTGCAGGAATAGACCTTCATGGTCAGGCTGACCGTGCTTCCGGCATCGTCAGTAACCTCAGGAGATTGGTATAGCGATTGCTAAGGCGCAACGTCGTGCACGTTTGTAGTCGGATCGTCAAAGTCGTCTCCACCAAATCGATAGTTATCATCTCATCAAAAGATCGGGACACCCTCGCCTCTATCAGAGATGAATCTGGTGGAACACGGACAGGTGGCGGATATATGTTGCAGGTGAACTCGGATTGGCGTGATGGTGGCGGATATGTGGTGGCGTATATGGATTCGGATTGGCGGTGAATATGTGGTGGTGGTATATGGCAACAGCGACGATGATGATGCGGTGGTGATATATGGCAGCGGCGACGTGACAACCTGTGAACAGAACTCGAAACTCTAAAAGACTAGACGCTAAGACCAGCAACTGGACACAACGATGCAACCGCAAATTCAACAAAGCAAATACAGAAAAGATTATGCAAGGCTCAGATTGGTTCGGATGGGATGAACTAACCCTAATTTTTTTTGGCTTTTTCGTGGACTATAGGTATGAAGAATAGACTCAATCTAAACTACGAAAAACTGTAAAATCTCACCGAGCAACTTGGAAATCTGATACCACTTGATAGAGGCTAAGGTGTCCCGTCTTTCAATGAGATGATGGATATCGCTTTGGTGGCAGTCGACTTTGACGATCCGACTACGAACGTGCGAGGACGTCGCGCCTTAGCAATCGCTAAACCAACTCCGAGAGGTTATTGACCACGCCGGAGCACGATCAACCTGACCACGAGGGTCTGTTTCCTGCGAGCAAACGAAGAACAAGCAAGAAACTGAGATTGCAATCTGGATATTGCGAATATAAGATGAAAGCTTTATTGATCAAGGTGGGGTTCTGTGACGCCTTTGTCTGGTCGTTGAACACAAACGAAGTACGCGAAGTTGCAGCTATGGCGAACTTTTAATCTAAACAAAACCCAAAGTCTAAACGGTGCCCTAAGGGCTGTATATATGGAGGAAGAGAGGGGGAATTTCGTGGCCCTTGGTGGAGGGGTCCGAAATCAACCCTATCTCTTGTTTCCCCACACATACGGACTTTAAAAATAGCCTATACTTATGTATTTCAAAATTACATGGGCCTGGTGATGAGGACATCAATACAATTGTTACACCCACAGCCCCTGCTGCTATACATACTGGACCAATTACTAGAGCTCGTGCACGCCAACTAAATTACCAGGTACTTTCGTTTCTTGGTAATGATTCTAATGTTCATGAGAATATGATGCTGCCTAAATTGGATACATTTGTTTTGCTTACAAATGAAGGGCCTAGCTTGGAGAAGGATGAACATTGGAGCAAGAACAAGCATGGAGATGATGGCATGCGCAAGGGGAACAAGAACGGAGTTACAAGTGATGATTTCAGGACTTTGAAGCCACCATAATGGGTGCATGAAGCCTTGGACGAAATATACAAGATGCCACTTCATAAATTTCGTCCCGAGGCTATTTTAGGTGATGCGTCACCTTATTATTGGGCCAGGCCCATGTAATTTCGAAATACATAAGTATAGGCTATTTTTAGAGTCCGTATGTGTGGGGAAACAAGAGATAGGGTTGATTTCGGACCCCTCCACCAAGGGCCACGAAATTCCCCCCTCTTCCTCCATATATATAGCCCTTAGGGCATCGTCTAGACTTTGGGTTTTGTTTAGATTAAAAGTTCGCCATAGCTGCAACTTCGCGTACTTCGTTTGTGTTCAACGACCAGACAAAGGCGTCACAGAACCCCACCTTGATCAATAAAGCTTTCATCTTATATTCGCAATATCCAGATTGCAATCTTAGTTTCTTGCTTGTTCTTCGTTCGCTCGCAGGAAACAGACCCTCGTGGTCAGGTTGATCGTGCTCTGGCGTGGTCAATAACCTCTCGGAGTTGGTTTAGCGATTGCTAAGGCGCGACGTCCTCGCACGTTCGTAGTCGGATCGTCAAAGTCGACTTCCACCAAAGCGATATCCATCATCTCATCGAAAGACGGGACACCTTTGCCTCTATCAAGTGGTATCAGATTTCCAGGTTGCTCGGTGAGATTTTACAGTTTTTCGTAGTTTAGATCGAGTCTGTTCTTCATACCTACAGTCCACGAAAAAGCCACAAAAAAATTAGGGTTAGTTCATCATATCCGAACCAATCTGAGCCTTTGCATAATCTTTTTAGGGTTTTGCTTTGTTGAATTTGCGGTTGCATCGTCGTTTCTAGTTGCTGGTCTTAGAGTCTAGTCTTTTAGAGTTTCGAGTTCTGGTCATAAGTTGTCACGCCGCCGCCGCACCATCATCATCACCCTTGCCATCTACCACCACCGCTTATCCGCCACCGCTTCGAATCCGTATCCATATACCACCACAACTGTCATATACCACCACCGCTGCCATCTACCACCATATATCCACCACCAATCCGAGTTCTTGTCATATTAGGTTTGTTTTCGAGATCCATCTAGATTCCGATTCGTGTTTCCTTGCCGGAGTAGGTTTCGGGAAAAAAAAGAGTCGGGTAGCCACGCTCCGTTTAGGCCCAAAATTTTTAGAAAACGCATTTTTCGAAAAAAATTCTGGCTATCCTATTTTTAGGTGTTTCTGAGTGTTTTGAGACAGGTGCCATTATAGAAAGTTTTTTTTGACCCGTTTCCAGTTTTTGGGTCCGGGCAGTCGAAAAAAAAATTCGAAAAAAAAAATTTCGTGCCCATCCTGTCAGTTTGACCTAGGAAGATTTTTGAGACACTCGCCATTATAGTGATTTTTCGCAAAAAAAAAGCAGCGCAAAAAAAAAAGAGCGCAAAAAAAAGAGAGCGAAATTTTTTTTTTCCAGAGTGTGCTTTTCCCTTGTTTACGTGCCGCGCCGTGCTTTTGTTGGTGTTCTAGGCTCACGTCTCTAGCACAGTCTAGCCTAGGACCAGCACAGTACCGTCGTTGAGCGTTTATTCAACTTTGCATCTCTGAATTGATTATTGCTGACCCTTTTTGCTACCATACTATAAGCCTTCCCAGCTCCACATACATCTACGTCGTGTGTTTGACTCTCCCTGGTAATCGCTCTATCCAAGCTTTGAGAGTTTTTGACTACAACGGTTGCCGATCACCGCCTGCTGCTGGGTAAGAACTGGTAAGAATTTGAGATTTGCTTGACGGATTTGTGATACACCACCACCACTTCTTAGTAGTCTGTAGGATCATATTCTTGTGTGTTTCTATTGCTGCTAACCATGCCAGGATCACAAGCCGACGAGATTGACTGGGAGAACTTATCGAACAAGGAGCTTCATGATAAGTTTCAGCAAATGATGACTGAACATGTACAAGATGTGCTGAACAATTTTGAAGAGGCCATGGAGAAGATCACTGGCCTTGAGAAGACGTTCGAAACAAAGCTCGATAACAGATTTAATGAACTGCTTGCGCGTCTTCCACCACCGGCTGCACCTGTCGCACCTCTGCAACAACAACAACTACGCCCCCTTCCGAATCAGTATGGACGAGCACAGCGTGTTCCTATTGAGCCAGGACAAAATTCTGGTGCCGCTGCTACTGCTGTTGGTGTTTCTTTGGCTCCTGCTACTGCTGCTGCTGGTACCCAGGAGGATGATGAGTATGCGGGCGATTATGAGGATGAGGTTGATCAAAATCAGATCTACGAGCAGCCACCAGCACCACCACCAGCAGGTCGACCTCAGGTATATATTCGTAATGGTAGGCCTGCACCACCACCTCAGGTACGAGATGATGTCCATATTCCTAAACTGAAATTGAATATTCCACCATTTGAGGGTAGATATGTTCCTGATATATATCTTACTTGGGAGTTAGAAACTGAACAACGATTTACATGTTTACAATATCCTGAGGAGAGACGAGTTGCTGCTGCTGTTTGTGCTTTCACTAGTTTTGCTTGTGTATGGTGGTCTGAACATTGTAGATTATATCCTATTCCAACTACTTGGGCTGCTTTGAAAACTGCTATGCGTACTCGTTGGGTTCCACCATATTATCAACGTGAATTGCTTCAAAAATTACAGCGCTTAAGACAAGGGAAAAATTCTGTAGAAGAATACTATCAGGAATTACAAACTGGCATGATTAGATGTGGCATTGTTGAGGAGAATGAAGCTATGCATGCACGTTTTCTGGGTGGATTAAATAGAGAGATTCAGACCATTCTAGACTATAAGGAGTATACTAATATCACTCGTTTGTTCCATCTTGCTTGTAAAGCTGAACGTGAAGTGCAGGATCGACAAGCATTGGGGCGAACTAACTTTTCTGCAGGCCGACCTTCATCATGGACACCACGTGCATCTTCTACTTCAACTGCACCAGCACCTCCATCCGGTGCCACCTCCAGCCGTGATACAAGAAAACAGGCACAACCACCATTATCTGCCAAGAGCGCACCAGCGGGGCCTGCACATCGTTCTTCTTCTTCCATGGCATCAACAGGGCACACAAGTGATATTCTTTGTCGTCGTTGTAAGGGAGGAGGTCATTATGCGAGGGAATGCAAATCTCTGCGTGTGATGATTGCTACCGCGGATGGTGGATATGAGTCTGCTAGTGACTATGATGAGGAGACTTTGGCTCTTATTACACGTGAAGAACATGGTGGAGATGATTCTGATCATGAGACGCAATACATGGCTCCTGAAGACGCTGACAGGTATGAATGTTTAGTTGCTCAACGTGTTTTGAGTGTGCAGATCACACAAGCTGAGCAAAATCAGAGGCACAATTTGTTCCATACCAAGGGAGTTGTGAAGGAACGTTCTGTGTGCGTCATCATAGACGGAGGGAGCTGCAACAACTTGGCTAGCATGGAGATGGTGGAGAAGCTTTCTCTCACCACAAGACCACATCCACATCCTTACTACATCCAATGGTTCAACAACAGCGGCAAGGTTAAGGTAACACGTATTGTTCGTGTGCATTTTAGTATCTCTACATATGCTGATTATGTTGATTGTGATGTGGTACCTATGCAAGCATGTTCCTTATTACTTGGTAGACCATGGCAATTTGATAAAAACTCTGTACACCATGGTAGAAACAATCACTATACTCTTGTTCATAAGGATAAAAATATTACTTTGCTTCCTATGACTCCTGATTCCATTTTGAAAGATGATATTAAAAGAGCTAATAAAGCAAAACAGGAGAAGAATATGAGTGAAAATCAGATTGTGGCAAAAGAATTTGAGCAACAAATGAAGCCTAATGATAAACCATCTAGTGTTGCTTCTGAAATTAAATTGAAAAGTGCATGTTTATTTGCCACCAAATCTGATATTGATGAGCTAGATTTCAGCAAATCTGTTTGCTATGCTTTTGTGTGCAAAGAGGCATTATTTTCATTCGAGGACGTGCCTTCCTCTTTGCCTCCTGCTGTCAGTAACATTTTGCAGGAGTTCGCTGACGTCTTTCCACAAGACGTGCCACCGGGATTACCGCCTATTCGAGGGATTATGCATCAGATTGACTTAATTCCCGGTGCTTCACTGCCAAACCGTGCACCATACCGTACCAATCCAGAGGAGACGAAGGAGATTATGCGTCAAGTACAAGAGCTTCTCGACAAAGGTTATATACGCGAATCCCTTAGTCCTTGTGCTGTTCCTATTATTCTAGTGCCGAAAAAGGATGGTACATCACGTATGTGTGTTGATTGTAGAGGCATTAATAATATTACTATTCGTTATCGTCATCCTATTCCTAGGCTCGATGATATGCTTGATGAATTGAGTGGCTCTACAACATTCTCCAAAGTTGATTTGCGTAGTGGATACCATCAAATTCGTATGAAGTTGGGGGATGAATGGAAAACAGCATTTAAAACTAAGTTTGGATTATATGAGTGGTTAGTCATGCCTTTTGGGTTAACTAATGCGCCTAGTACTTTAATGAGACTAATGAACGAAGTTTTACGTGCTTTCATTGGACGATTTGTGGTAGTCTATTTTGATGATATACTGATTTATAGCAGATCTTTGGAAGAACATTTGGAGCATTTACGTGCTGTTTTTATTGCTCTACGTGATGCACGTTTGTTTGGTAACCTTGGGAAGTGCACCTTTTGCACCGACCGAGAATCTTTTCTTGGCTATGTTGTTACTCCACAGGGAATTGAAGTTGACAAAGCCAAGATTGAAGCTATTGAGAGTTGGCCGCAGCCCAAAACGGTCACACAAGTGAGGAGTTTTCTTGGCCTCGCTGGATTCTATAGGCGTTTTGTGAGAGATTTCAGCACCATTGCTGCACCTCTCAACGAGCTTACAAAGAAGGATGTGCCTTTTGTTTGGGGTACCGCACAGGAAGAAGCCTTCACGGTATTGAAAGATAAGTTGACACATGCTCCTTTACTCCAACTTCCTGATTTTAATAAGACTTTTGAGCTTGAATGTGATGCTAGTGGAATTGGATTAGGAGGTGTGTTATTACAAGATGGCAAACTTGTTGCATACTTTTCTGAAAAATTGAGTGGGCCTAGTCTGAATTATTCTACTTATGATAAAGAATTATATGCTCTTGTTCGAACTTTAGAAACATGGCAACATTATTTATGGCCCAAAGAATTTGTTATACATTCTGATCATGAATCTTTGAAACATATTAAAAGTCAAGCTAAACTGAATCGTAGACATGCTAAATGGGTTGAATTCATTGAGACTTTCCCTTATGTCATTAAACACAAGAAGGGCAAAGAAAATGTCATTGCTGATGCATTGTCTCGTCGCTATACTATGCTTTCACAACTTGACTTCAAAATATTTGGTTTGGAGACCATCAAAGATCAATATGTGCATGATGCTGATTTTAAAGATGTAATGCAGAATTGTAAAGAAGGAAGAATGTGGAACAAGTTTGTCGTTAACGATGGATTTGTGTTTCGTGCTAACAAGCTATGCATTCCAGTTAGCTCCGTTCGTCTTTTGTTGTTGCAGGAGGCGCATGGAGGAGGATTAATGGGACACTTTGGCGTGAAGAAGACGGAGGACGTACTTGCTACACATTTCTTTTGGCCAAAGATGAGACGGGATGTTGAGCGTTTTATTGCTCGATGCACTACATGTCAAAAAGCTAAGTCACGACTCAATCCTCATGGTTTATATATGCCTTTGCCTGTACCTAGTGTTCCTTGGGAGGATATATCTATGGACTTTGTTTTAGGTTTACCTCGAACAAAGAAGGGGAGGGATAGCATATTTTTTGTCGTGGATAGATTCTAGAAAATGGCACACTTTATACCATGTCATAAAAGCGATGATGCTGTTAATGTTGCTGATTTGTTCTTTCGTGAAATTATTCGCTTGCATGGTGTGCCAAATACTATTGTTTCAGATCGTGATACTAAATTTCTTAGCCACTTTTGGAGATGTTTATGGGCTAAGTTGGGGACTAAACTGCTTTTTAGTACTACTTGTCACCCCCAAACTGATGGACAAACTGAAGTAGTCAATAGAACGTTGTCTACTATGCTTAGGGCAGTTTTGAAGAATAATAAGAAAATGTGGGAGGAATGCTTGCCTCATATTGAATTTGCTTATAATCGTTCATTGCATTCTACTACTAAGATGTGCCCTTTTAAAGTTGTGTATGGTTTCCTACCTCGTGCACCTATTGATTTGTTGATGAGGACATCAATACAATTGTTACACCCACAGCCCCTGCTGCTATACATACTGGACCAATTACTAAAGCTCGTGCACGCCAACTAAATTACCAGGTACTTTCGTTTCTTGGTAATGATTCTAATGTTCATGAGAATATGATGCTGCCTAAATTGGATACATTTGTTTTGCTTACAAATGAAAGGCCTAGCTTAGAGAAGGATGAACATTGGAGCAAGAACAAGCATGGAGATGATGGCATGCGCAAGGGGAACAAGAACGGAGTTACAAGTGATGATTTCAGGACTTTGAAGCCACCATAATGGGTGCATGAAGCCTTGGACGAAATATACAAGATGCCACTTCACAAATTTCGTCCCGAGGCTATTTTAGGTGCTGCGTCACCTTATTATTGGCCAGGCCCATGTAATTTCGAAATACATAAGTATAGGCTATTTTTAGAGTCCGTATGTGTGGGGAAACAAGAGATAGGGTTGATTTCGGACCCCTCCACCAAGGGCCACGAAATTCCCCCCTCTTCCTCCATATATACAGCCCTTAGGGCATCATTTAGACTTTGGGTTTTGTTTAGATTAAAAGTTCACCATAGCTGCAACTTCGCGTACTTCGTTTGTGTTCAACGACCAGACAAAGGCGTCACAGAACCCCACCTTGATCAATAAAGCTTTCATCTTATATTCGCAATATCCAGATTGCAATCTCAGTTTCTTGCTTGTTCTTCGTTTGCTCGCAGGAAACAGACCCTCGTGGTCAGGTTGATCGTGCTCCGGCGTGGTCAATAACCTCTCGGAGTTGGTTTAGCGATTGCTAAGGCGCGACGTCCTCGCACGTTCGTAGTCGGATCGTCAAAGTCGACTTCCACCAAAGCGAAATCCACCATCTCATCAAAAGACGGGACACCTTTGCCTCTATCAAGTGGTATCAGATTTCCAGGTTGCTCGGTGAGATTTTACAGTTTTTCGTAGTTTAGATCGAGTCTGTTCTTCATACCTACAGTCCACGAAAAAGCCACAAAAAAAATTAGGGTTAGTTCATCATATCCGAACCAATCTGAGCCTTTGCATAATCTTTTTAGGGTTTTGCTTTGTTGAATTTGTGGTTGCATCGTCGTGTCTAGTTGCTGGTCTTAGAGTCTAGTCTTTTAGAGTTTCGAGTTCTGGTCATAAGTTGTCACGCCGCCGCCGCACCATCATCATCGCCCCTGCCATCTACCACCACCGCACCGAATCCGTATCCATATACCACCACCAATCCGTGTCCATATACCACCACCGATCCATATCCATATACTACCACCGCTACCACCACCGCTGCCATATACCACCACCATATATCCACCACCAATCCGAGTTCCTTGCTTATTAGGTTTACCTCGAACAAAGAAGGGGAGGGATAGCATATTTGTTGTCGTGGATAGATTCTCGAAAATGGCACACTTTATACCATGTCATAAAAGCGATGATGCTGTTAATGTTGCTGATTTGTTCTTTCGTGAAATTATTCGCTTGCATGGTGTGCCAAATACTATTGTTTCAGATCGTGATACTAAATTTCTTAGCCACTTTTGGAGATGTTTATGGGCTAAGTTGGGGACTAAACTGCTTTTTAGTACTACTTGTTACCCCCAAACTGATGGACAAACTGAAGTAGTCAATAGAACGTTGTCTACTATGCTTAGGGCTGTTTTGAAGAATAATAAGAAAATGTGGGAGGAATGCTTGCCTCATATTGAATTTGCTTATAATCGTTCATTGCATTCTACTACTAAGATGTGCCCTTTTGAAGTTGTGTATGGTTTCCTACCTCGTGCACCTATTGATTTGTTGCCTCTTCCATCTTCGGAGAAGGTTAATTTTGATGCTAAACAACGTGCTGAATTGATTTTAAAAATGCATGAGTTAACTAAGGAAAACATTGAGCGCATGAATGCTAAATATAAACTTGCTGGAGATAAGGGTAGAAAACATGTTGTGTTTGCACCTGGAGATCTTGTTTGGTTACATTTGCGTAAGGATAGATTTCCTGATTTGCGCAAACCAAAGCTAATGCCACGTGCTGATGGTCCCTTTAAGGTGTTAGAGAAAATAAATGATAATGCATATAAACTTGAGCTGCCTGCAGATTTTGGGGTTAGTCCCACTTTTAACATTGCAGATTTGAAGCCTTATTTGGGTCAGGAAGATGAACTTCCGTCGAGGACGACTTCATTTCAAGAAGGGGAGGATGATGAGGACATCAATACAATTGTTACACCCACAGCCCCTGCTGCTATACATACTGGACCAATTACTAGAGCTCGTGCACGCCAACTAAATTACCAGGTACTTTCGTTTCTTGGTAATGATTCTAATGTTCATGAGAATATGATGCTGCCTAAATTGGATACATTTGTTTTGCTTACAAATGAAGGGCCTAGCTTGGAGAAGGATGAACATTGGAGCAAGAACAAGCATGGAGATGATGGCATGCGCAAGGGGAACAAGAATGGAGTTACAAGTGATGATTTCAGGACTTTGAAGCCACCATAATGGGTGCATGAAGCCTTGGACGAAATATACAAGATGCCACTTCATAAATTTCGTCCCGCGGCTATTTTAGGTGTTGCGTCACCTTATTATTGGGCCAGGCCCATGTAATTTCGAAATACATAAGTATAGGCTATTTTTAGAGTCCGTATGTGTGGGGAAACAAGAGATAGGGTTGATTTCGGACTCCTCCACCAAGGGCCACGAAATTCCCCCCTCTTCCTCCATATATACAGCCCTTAGGGCATCGTTTAGACTTTGGGTTTTGTTTAGATTAAAAGTTTGCCATAGCTGCAACTTCGCGTACTTCGTTTGTGTTCAACGACCAGACAAAGGCGTCACAGAACCCCACCTTGATCAATAAAGCTTTCATCTTATATTCGCAATATCCAGATTGCAATCTCAGTTTCTTGCTTGTTCTTCGTTTGCTCGCAGGAAACAGACCCTCGTGGTCAGGTTGATCATGCTCCGGCGTGGTCAATAACCTCTCGGAGTTGGTTTAGCGATTGCTAAGGCGCGACGTCCTCGCACGTTCGTAGTCGGATCGTCAAAGTCGACTTCCACCAAAGCGAAATCCATCATCTCATCGAAAGACGGGACACCTCCGCCTCTATCAAGTGGTATCAGATTTCCAGGTTGCTCGGTGAGATTTTACAGTTTTTCGTAGTTTAGATCGAGTCTGTTCTTCATACCTACAGTCCACGAAAAAGCCACAAAAAAATTAGGGTTAGTTCATCATATCCGAACCAATCTGAGCCTTTGCATAATCTTTTTAGGGTTTTGCTTTGTTGAATTTGCGGTTGCATCGTCGTGTCTAGTTGCTGGTCTTAGAGTCTAGTCTTTTAGAGTTTCGAGTTCTGGTCATAAGTTGTCACGCCGCCGTCGCACCATCATCATCAACCCTGCCATCTACCACCACCGCTTATCCGCCACCGCTCCGAATCCGTATCCATATACCACCACCAATCCGTGTCCATATACCACCACCGATCCATATCCATATACTACCACCGCTACCACCACCGCTGCCATCTACCACCGCCATATATCCACCACCAATCCGAGTTCCTTGCATATTAGGTTTGTTTTCGAGATCCATCTAGATTCCGATTCGTGTTTCCTTGCCGGAGTAGGTTTCGGAAAAAAAAAGAGTCGGGTAGCCATGCTCCGTTAGGCCCAAAAATTTTCGAAAACGCATTTTTCGAAAAAATTTCTGGCTACCCTATTTTTAGGTGTTTCTGAGTGTTTTGAGACAGGTGCCATTATAGGAAGTTTTTTTTTGACCCGTTTCCAGTTTTTGGGTCCGGGCAGTCGAAAAAAAAAATTGGTCGAAAAAATTTCGTGCCCATCCTGTCCGTTTGAGCTAGGAAGAGTTTTGAGACACTCGCCATTATAGTGATTTTTCGCAAAAAAAAAAGCAGCGCAAAAAAAAGAGCGCAAAAAAAAAGAGCGAAAAAAAAATTCAGAGTGTGCTTTTCCCTTGTTTACGTGCCGCGCCGTGATTTTGTTGGTGTTCTAGGCTCGCGTCTCTAGCATAGTCTAGCCTAGGACCAGCACAGTACCGTCGTTGAGCGTTTATTCAACTTTGCATCTCTGAATTGATTATTGCTGACCCTTTTTGCTACCATATTATAAGCCTTCCCAGCTCAACATACATCTACGTCGTGCGTTTGACTCTCCCTGGTAATCGCTCTATCCAAGCTTTGAGAGTTTTGACTACAACGGTTGCCAATCACCGCCTGCTGCTGGGTAAGAACTGGTAAGAATTTGAGATTTGCTTGACGGATTTGTGATACACCACAACCACTTCTTAGTAGTCTGTAGGATCATATTCTTGTGTGTTTCTATTGCTGCTAACCATGCCAGGATCACAAGCCGACGAGATTGACTGGGAGAACTTATCGAACAAGGAGCTTCATGATAAGTTTCAGCAAATGATGACTGAACAGGTGCAAGATGTGCTGAACAATTTTGAAGAGGCCATGGAGAAGATTACTGGCCTTGAGAAGACGTTCGAAACAAAGCTCGATAACAGATTTAATGAACTGCTTGCGCGTCTTCCACCACCGGCTGCACCTGTCGCAGCTCTGCAACAACAACAACTACGCCCCCTTCCGAATCAGTATGGACGAGCACAGCGTGTTCCTATTGAGCCAGGACAAAATTCTGGTGCCGCTACTATTGCTGTTGGTGTTTCTTTGGCTCCTGCTACTGCTGCTGCTGGTACCCAGGAGGATGATGAGTATGCGGGCGATTATGAGGATGAGGTTGATCAAAATCAAATCTACGAGCAGCCACCAGCACCACCACCAGCAGGTCGACCTCAGGTATATATTCGTAATGGTAGGCCTGCACCACCACCTCAGGTACGAGATGATGTCCATATTCCTAAACTGAAATTGAATATTCCACCATTTGAGGGTAGATATGTTCCTGATATATATCTTACTTGGGAGTTAGAAACTGAACAACGATTTACATGTTTACAATATCCTGAGGAGAGACGAGTTGCTGCTGCTGTTTGTGCTTTCACTAGTTTTGCATGTGTATGGTGGTCTGAACATTGTAGATTATATCCTATTCCAACTACTTGGGCTGCTTTGAAAACTGCTATGCGTACGCATTGGGTTCCACCATATTATCAACGTGAATTGCTTCAAAAATTGCAGCGTTTAAGACAAGGGAAAAATTCTGTAGAAGAATATTATCAGGAATTACAAACTGACATGATTAGATGTGGTATTGTTGAGGAGAATGAAGCTATGCTTGCACGTTTTCTGGGTGGATTAAATAGAGAGATTCAGACCATTCTAGACTATAAGGAGTATACTAATATCACTCGTTTATTCCATCTTGCTTGTAAAGCTGAACGTGAAGTGCAGGATCGACAAGCATTGGGGCGAACTAACTTTTCTGCAGGCCGACCTTCATCATGGACACCACGTGCATCTTCTACTTCAACTGCACCAGCACCTCCATCCGGTGCCACCTCCAGCCGTGATACAAGAAAACAGGCACAACCACCATTATCTGCCAAGAGCGCACCTGCGGGGCCTGCACAGCGTTCTTCTTCTTCCATGGCATCAACAGGGCACACAAGTGATATTATTTGTCGTCGTTGTAAGGGAGGAGGTCATTATGCGAGAGAATGCAAATCTCCGCGTGTGATGATTGCTACCGCGGATGGTGGATATATGCTGTTACCTGTACCTAGTGTTCCTTGGGAGGATATATCTATGGACTTTGTTTTAGGTTTACCTCGAACAAAGAAGGGGAGGGATAGCATATTTGTTGTCGTGGATAGATTCTCGAAAATGGCACACTTTATACCATGTCATAAAAGCGATGATGCTGTTAATGTTGCTGATTTGTTCTTTCGTGAAATTATTCGCTTACATGGTGTGCCAAATACTATTGTTTCAGATCGTGATACTAAATTTCTTAGCCACTTTTGGAGATGTTTATGGGCTAAGTTGGGGACTAAACTGCTTTTTAGTACTACTTGTCACCCCCAAACTGATGGACAAACTGAAGTAGTCAATAGAACGTTGTCTACTATGCTTAGGGCTGTTTTGAAGAATAATAAGAAAATGTGGGAGGAATGCTTGCCTCATATTGAATTTGCTTATAATCGTTCATTGCATTCTACTACTAAGATGTGCCCTTTTGAAGTTGTGTATGGTTTCCTACCTCGTGCACCTATTGATTTGTTGCCTCTTCCATCTTCGGAGAAGGTTAATTTTGATGCTAAACAACGTGCTGAATTGATTTTAAAAATGCATGAGTTAACTAAGGAAAACATTGAGCGCATGAATGCTAAATATAAACTTGCTTGAGATAAGGGTAGAAAACATGTTGTGTTTGCACCTGGAGATCTTGTTTGGTTACATATGCGTAAGGATAGATTTCCTGATTTGCGCAAATCAAAGTTAATGCCACGTGCTGATGGTCCCTTTAAGGTGTTAGAGAAAATAAATGATAATGCATATAAACTTGAGCTGCCTGCAGATTTTGGGGTTAGTCCCACTTTTAACATTGCAGATTTGAAGCCTTATTTGGGTGAGGAAGATGAACTTCCGTCGAGGACGACTTCATTTCAAGAAGGGGAGGATGATGAGGACATCAATACAATTGTTACACCCACAGCCCCTGCTGCTATACATATTGGACCAATTACTAGAGCTCGTGCACGCCAACTAAATTACCAGGTACTTTCATTTCTTGGTAATGATTCTAATGTTCATGAGAATATGATGCTGCCTAAATTGGATACATTTGTTTTGCTTACAAATGAAGGGCCTAGCTTGGAGAAGGATGAACATTGGAGCAAGAACAAGCATGGAGATGATGGCATGCGCAAGGGAAACAAGAACGGAGTTACAAGTGATGATTTCAGGACTTTGAAGCCACCATAATGGGTGCATGAAGCCTTGGACGAAATATACAAGATGCCACTTCATAAATTTCGTCCCGAGGCTATTTTAGGTGCTGCGACACCTTATTATTGGGCCAGGCCCATGTAATTTCGAAATACATAAGTATAGGCTATTTTTAGAGTCCGTATGTGTGGGGAAACAAGAGATAGGGTTGATTTCGGACCCCTCCACCAAGGGCCACGAAATTCCCTCCTCTTCCTCCATATATACAGCCCTTAGGGCATCGTTTAGACTTCGGGTTTTGTTTAGATCAAAAGTTCGCCATAGCTGCAACTTCGCGTACTTCGTTTGTGTTCAACGACCAGACAAAGGCGTCACAGAACCCCACCTTGATCAATAAAGCTTTCATCTTATATTCGCAATATCCAGATTGCAATCTCAGTTTCTTGTTTGTTCTTCGTTTGCTCGCAGGAAACAGACCCTCGTGGTCAGGTTGATCGTGCTCCGGCGTGGTCAATAACCTCTCGGAGTTGGTTTAGCGATTGCTAAGGCGCGACGTCCTCGCACGTTCGTAGTCGGATCGTCAAAGTCGACTTCCACCAAAGCGATATCCATCATCTCATCGAAAGACGGGACACCTTTGCCTCTATCAAGTGGTATCAGATTTCCAGGTTGCTTGGTGAGATTTTACAGTTTTTCGTAGTTTAGATCGAGTCTGTTCTTCATACCTACAGTCCACGAAAAAGCCACAAAAAAAATTAGGGTTAGTTCATCATATCCGAACCAATCTGAGCCTTTGCATAATCTTTTTAGGGTTTTGCTTTGTTGAATTTGCGGTTGCATCGTCGTGTCTAGTTGCTGGTCTTAGAGTCTAGTCTTTTAGAGTTTCGAGTTCTGGTCATAAGTTGTCACGCCGCCGCCGCACCATCATCATCGCCCCTGCCATCTACCACCACCGCTTATCCGCCACCGCTCCGAATCCGTAACCATATACCACCACCGATCCATATTCCTAAACTGAAATTGAATATTCCACCATTTGAGGGTAGATATGTTCCTGATATATATCTTACTTGGGAGTTAGAAACTGAACAACGATTTACATGTTTACAATATCCTGAGGAGAGACGAGTTGCTGCTGCTGTTTGTGCTTTCACTAGTTTTGCATGTGTATGGTGGTCTGAACATTGTAGATTATATCCTATTCCAACTACTTGGGCTGCTTTGAAAACTGCTATGCGTACGCGTTGGGTTCCACCATATTATCAACGTGAATTGCTTCAAAAATTGCAGCGTTTAAGACAAGGAAAAAATTCTGTAGAAGAATATTATCAGGAATTACAAACTGGCATGATTCGATGTGGTATTGTTGAGGAGAATGAAGCTATGCTTGCACGTTTTCTGGGTGGATTAAATAGAGAGATTCAGACCATTCTAGACTGTAAGGAGTATACTAATATCACTCGTTTATTCCATCTTGCTTGTAAAGCTGAACGTGAAGTGCAGGATCGACAAGCATTGGCGCGAACTAACTTTTCTGCAGGCCGACCTTCCTCATGGACGCCGCGTGCATCTTCTACTTCAACTGCACCAGCACCTCAATCAGGTGCCTCCTACAGTCATGATACAACAAAACAGGAACAACCACCATTATCTGCCAAGAGCGCACCTGCGGGGCCTGCACAGCGTTCTTCTTCTTCCATGGCATCAACAGGGCACACAAGTGATATTATTTGTCGTCGTTGTAAGGGAGGAGGTCATTATGCGAGGGAATGCAAATCTCCGCGTGTGATGATTGCTACCGCAGATGGTGGATATGAGTCCGCTAGTGACTATGATGAGGAGACATTGGCTCTTATTACACGTGAAGAACATGGTGGAGATGATTCTGATCATGAGACGCAATACATGGCTCCTGAAGACGCTGACAGGTATGAATGTTTAGTTGCTCAACGTGTTTTGAGTGTGCAGGTCACACAAGCTGAGCAAAATCAGAGGCACAATTTGTTCCATACCAAGGGAGTGGTGAAGGAACGTTCTGGGTGCGTCATCATAGACGGAGGGAGCTGCAACAACTTGGCTAGCATGGAGATGGTGGAGAAGCTTTCTCTCACCACAAGACCACATCCACATCCTTACTACATCCAATGGTTCAACAACAGCGGCAAGGTTAAGGTAACACGTACTGTTCGTGTGCATTTTAGTATCTCTACATATGCTGATTATGTTGATTGTGATGTGGTACCTATGCAAGCATGTTCCTTATTACTTGGTAGACCATGGCAATTTGATAAAAATTCTGTACACCATGGTAGAAACAATCACTATACTCTTGTTCATAAGGATAAAAATATTACTTTGCTTCCTATGACTCCTGATTCCATTTTGAAAGATGATATTAATAGAGCTAATAAAGCACAACAGGAGAAGAATAAGAGTGAAAATCAGATTGTGGCAAAAGAATTTGAGCAACAAATGAAGCCTAATAATAAACCATCTAGTGTTGCTTCTGAAATTAAATTGAAAAGTGCATGTTTATTTGCCACCAAATCTGATATTGATGAGCTAGATTTCAGCAAATCTGTTTACTATGCTTTTGTGTGCAAAGAGGCATTATTTTCATTCGAGGACGTGCCTTCCTCTTTGCCTCCTGCTGTCACTAACATTTTGCAGGAGTTCGCTGACGTTTTTCCACAAGACGTGCCACCGGGATTACCGCCTATTCGAGGGATTGAGCATCAGATTGACTTAATTCCCGGTGCTTCACTGCCAAACCGTGCACCATACCGTACCAATCCAGAGGAGATGAAGGAGATTATGCGTCAAGTACAAGAGCTTCTCGACAAAGGTTATATACGCGTATCCCTTAGTCCTTGTGCTGTTCCTATTATTCTAGTGCCGAAAAAGGATGGTACATCACGTATGTGTGTTGATTGTAGAGGCATTAATAATATTACTATTCGTTATCGTCATCCTATTCCTAGGCTAGATGATATGCTTGATGAATTGAGTGGCTCTACAATATTCTCCAAAGTTGATTTGCGTAGTGGCAACCATCAAATTCGTATGAAATTGGGAGATGAATGGAAAACAGCATTTAAAACTAAGTTCGGATTATATGAGTGGTTAGTCATGCCTTTTGGGTTAACTAATGCACCTAGTACTTTCATGAGATTAATGAACGAAGTTTTACGTGCTTTCATTGGACGATTTGTGGTAGTTGGTCGCAGCCCAAAACGGTCACACAAGTGAGGAGTTTTCTTGGCCTCGCTGGATTCTATAGGCGTTTTGTGAGAGATTTCAGCACCATTGCTGCACCTCTCAACGAGCTTACATAGAAGGATGTGCCTTTTGTTTGGGGTACCGCACAGGAAGAAGCCTTCACGGTATTGAAAGATAAGTTGACACATGCTCCTTTACTCCAACTTCCTGATTTTAATAAGACTTTTGAGCTTGAATGTGATGCTAGTGGAATTGGATTAGGAGGTGTGTTATTACAAGATGGCAAACCTGTTGCATACTTTTCTGAAAAATTGAGTGGGCCTAGTCTGAATTATTCTACTTATGATAAAGAATTATATGCTCTTGTTCGGACTTTAGAAACATGGCAACATTATTTATGGCCCAAAGAATTTGTTATACATTCTGATCATGAATCTTTGAAACATATTAAAAGTCAAGCTAAACTAAATCATAGACATGCTAAATGGGTTGAATTCATTGAGACTTTCCCTTATGTCATTAAACACAAGAAGGGAAAAGAAAATGTTATTGCTGATGCATTGTCTCGTCGCTATACTATGCTTTCACAACTTGACTTCAAAATATTTGGTTTGGAGACCATCAAAGATCAATATGTGCATGATGCTGATTTTAAAGATGTAATGCAGAATTGTAAAGAAGGAAGAATGTGGAACAAGTTTGTTGTTAACGATGGATTTGTGTTTCGTGCTAACAAGCTATGCATTCCAGCTAGCTCCGTTCGTCTTTTGTTGTTGCAGGAGGCGCATGGAGGAGGATTAATGGGACATTTTGGCGTGAAGAAGACGGAGGACGTACTTGCTACACATTTCTTTTGGCCAAAGATGAGACGGGATGTTGAGCGTTTTATTGCTCGCTGCACTACATGTCAAAAAGCTAAGTCACGCCTCAATCCTCATGGTTTATATATGCCTTTGCCTGTACCTAGTGTTCCTTGGGAGGATATATCTATGGACTTTGTTTTAGGTTTACCTCGAACAAAGAAGGGGAGGGATAGCATATTTGTTGTCATGGATAGATTCTCGAAAATGGCACACTTTATACCATGTCATAAAAGCGATGATGCTGTTAATGTTGCTGATTTGTTCTTTCGTGAAATTATTCGCTTGCATGGTGTGCCAAATACTATTGTTTCAGATCGTGATACTAAATTTCTTAGCCACTTTTGGAGATGTTTATGGGCTAAGTTGGGGACTAAACTACTTTTTAGTACTACTTGTCACCCCCAAACTGATGGACAAACTGAAGTAGTCAATAGAATGTTGTCTACTATGCTTAGGGCTGTTTTGAAGAATAATAAGAAAATGTGGGAGGAATGCTTGCCTCATATTGAATTTGCTTATAATCGTTCATTGCATTCTACTACTAAGATGTGCCCTTTTGAAGTTGTGTATGGTTTCCTACCTCGTGCACCTATTGATTTGTTGCCTCTTCCATCTTTGGAGAAGGTTAATTTCGATGCTAAACAACGTGCTGAATTGATTTTAAAAATGCATGAGTTAACTAAGGAAAACATTGAGCGCATGAATGCTAAATATAAACTTGCTGGAGATAAGGGTAGAAAACATGTTGTTTTTGCACCTGGAGATCTTGTTTGGTTACATTTGCGTAAGGATAGATTTCCTGATTTGCGCAAATCAAAGTTAATGCCACGTGCTGATGGTCCCTTTAAGGTGTTAGAGAAAATAAATGATAATGCATATAAACTTGAGCTGCCTGTAGATTTTGGGGTTAGTCCCACTTTTAACATTGCAGATTTGAAGCCTTATTTGGGTGAGGAAGATGAACTTCCGTCGAGGACGACTTCATTTCAAGAAGGGGAGGATGATGAGGACATCAATACAATTGTTACACCCACAGCCCCTGCTGCTATACATACTGGACCAATTACTAGAGCTCGTGCACGCCAACTAAATTACCAGGTACTTTCGTTTCTTGGTAATGATTCTAATGTTCATGAGAATATGATGCTGCCTAAATTGGATACATTTGTTTTGCTTACAAATGAAGGGCCTAGCTTAGAGAAGGATGAACATTGGAGCAAGAACAAGCATGGAGATGATGGCATGCGCAAGGGGAACAAGAACGGAGTTACAAGTGATGATTTCAGGACTTTGAAGCCACCATAATGGGTGCATGAAGCCTTGGACGAAATATACAAGATGCCACTTCACAAATTTCGTCCCGAGGATATTTTAGGTGCTGCGTCACCTTATTATTGGGCCAGGCCCATGTAATTTCGAAATACATAAGTATAGGCTATTTTTAGAGTCCGTATGTGTGGGGAAACAAGAGATAGGGTTGATTTCGGACCCCTCCACCAAGGCCCACGAAATTCCCCCCTCTTCCTCCATATATACAGCCCTTAGGGCATCGTTTAGACTTTGGGTTTTGTTTAGATTAAAAGTTCGCCATAGCTGCAACTTCGCGTACTTCGTTTGTGTTCAACGACCAGACAAAGGCGTCACAGAACCCCACCTTGATCAATAAAGCTTTCATCTTATATTCGCAATATCCAGATTGCAATCTCAGTTTCTTGCTTGTTCTTTGTTTGCTCGCAGGAAACAGACTCTCGTGGTCAGGTTGATCGTGCTCCGGCGTGGTCAATAACCTCTCGGAGTTGGTTTAGCGATTGCTAAGGCGCGACATCCTCGCACGTTCGTAGTCGGATCGTCAAAGTCGACTTCCACCAAAGCGAAATCCATCATCTCATCGAAAGACGGGACACCTCCGCCTCTATCATTTGTTGCCTCTTCCATCTTCAGAGAAGGTTAATTTTGATGCTAAACAACGTGCTGAATTGATTTTAAAAATGCATGAGTTAACTAAGGAAAACATTGAGTGTATGAATGGTAAATATAAACTTGCTGGAGATAAGGGTAGAAAACATGTTGTGTTTGCACCTGGAGATCTTGTTTGGTTACATTTGCGTAAGGATAGATTTCCTGATTTGCGCAAATCAAAGCTAATGCCACGTGCTGATGGTCCCTTTAAGGTGTTAGAGAAAATAAATGATAATGCATATAAACTTGAGCTGCCTGCAGATTTTGGGGTTAGTCCCACTTTTAACATTGCAGATTTGAAGCCTTATTTGGGTGAGGAAGATGAACTTCCGTCGAGGACGACTTCATTTCAAGAAGGGGAGGATGATGAGGACATCAATACAATTGTTACACCCACAGCCCCTGCTGCTATACATATTGGACCAATTACTAGAGCTCGTGCACGCCAACTAAATTACCAGGTACTTTCATTTCTTGGTAATGATTCTAATGTTCATGAGAATATGATGCTGCCTAAATTGGATACATTTGTTTTGCTTACAAATGAAGGGCCTAGCTTGGAGAAGGATGAACATTGGAGCAAGAACAAGCATGGAGATGATGGCATGCGCAAGGGGAACAAGAACGGAGTTACAAGTCCTGAAATCATCACTTGTAACTCCGTTCTTGTTCCCCTTGCGCATGGCGTCATCTCCATGCTTGTTCTTGCTCCAATGTTCATCCTTCTCCAAGCTAGGCCCTTCATTTGTAAGCAAAACAAATGTATCCAATTTAGGCAGCATCATATTCTCATGAACATTAGAATCATTACCAAGAAACGAAAGTACCTGATAATTTAATTGGCGTGCGCGAGCTCTAGTAATTGGTCTCGTATATGTAGCAGTAGGGGCTGTGGGTGTAACAATGGTATTGATGTCCTCATCATCAGCCCCTGTTTATTTTTTGATAACATTGCTGCGCCCAACCCAACATTATAATTAGAACCAGCCCAGCAAAATCTTGTATTTCGAGAAAGTGCAAATGGGCAGTAATTTTTTAGGAAAAAAATAAATGGGCCGCATGGATGCTACATTATTTGCTCAACCAGCCCAAAAAATTTGTGTATTTTGAGAAAGTTAAAATGGGATGTAGTTTTAAAAAATGGGCCACATGGACGCTACATTATTTGTTCACCGAGCCCAGCAAATGGATTGTAATTCTCAAAAAAGATCAAATGAAACTGTAAATTCTGAAAAATGGGTTGAATATGTGCCACATTTTTGGAGCCTGGAATGTGGGCCAATAGGTCGAAGCTAACGCAAGTTGTTGTCAACTTAGTAAACAAATGATTCTGACATCGATAGTCATTGGATTTACATCCAACGACCGGCATCCAACTTCAATCTCTCGTCTTCTTCCTCCAGCGCCGCCGGGACCACCTGCTCCCACCTCCTGCTGATAGCAGCTCTGCTTAGCATGCTTCGCTATGAAGCGCTACCCCACCGCCGGTCAGGCCATCCCCCCACCCCTCCACACCTCCCGTCCTTCTCCACCGACTACCGAACCATGCCGCACCAAAACCAGCTAACCCTCGTACAACCCTCCGTCTACGACTCCACTCCCGCGTCTTCCCATCTCCGGCTCGTTGTTGTCCGGGGCCTCGTCATCGTCCACCACCTTGGATGCGCTCGGTGCGGCATGGTCAACAAAAAAAAATGAATACCCCCCCCTGCTAGCTGGGACCCACCATAGTGGGAGGCTGACTTGTGGGCCTACTGATAGAGGCTAAGGTGTCCCGATGTTTCGATGAGATGGTGGCTATCGTTTTCTATGGGAGTCGACCTTGACGATCCGACTACGAACGTGCGAGACGTCGCGCCTTAGCAATCGCTAAACCAACTTCCGAGGGTTATTGACCACGCCGGAGCACGATCAACCTGACCACGAGGGTCTGTTTCCTGCGAGCAAACGAAGAACAAGCAAGAAACTGAGATTGCAATCTGGATATTGCGAATAGAAGATGAAAGCTTTTTTGATCAAGGTGGGGTTCTGTGACGTCTTGGTCTGGTCGTTGGACACAAACGAAGTACGCGAAGTTGTAGCTATGGCGAACTTTTAATCTAAACAAAACCCAAAGTCTAAACGACGCCCTAAGGGCTGTATATATGGAGGAAGAGGGGGGAATTTCGTGGCCCTTGAGGGTGGGGTCTGAAACCAACCCTAACTCTTGTTTCCCCACACATACGGACTCTAAAAATAGCCTATACTTAAGTATTTCGAAATTACATGAGCCTGGCCCATTAATAAGGTGACGCAGCACCTAGAATAGCCTATGGACGAATATTATGAAGTGGCATCTTGTATATTTCGTCCAAGGCTTCATGTACTACTTATGGCGGCTTTAAAGTCCTGAAATCATCACTTGTAACTCCGTTCTTGATCCCCTTGCGCATGCCATCAACTCCATGTGTGTTCTTGCTCCAATGTTCATCCTTCTCCAAGCTAGGCCCTTCATTTGTAAGCAAAACAAATGTATCCAATTTAGGCAGCATCATAATCTCATGAACATTAGAATCATTACCAAGAAACGAAAGTACCTGGTAATTTAATTGGCGTGCGCGAGCTCTAGTAATTGGTCCAGTATATCTAACAGTAGGGGCTGTGGGTGTAACAATGGTATTGATGTCCTCATCATCCTCCCCTTCTTGAAATGAAGTCGTCCTCGACGGAAGCGCATCTTCCTCACCCAAATAAGGCTTCAAATCTGCAATGTTAAAAGTGGGACTAACCCCAAAATCTACAGGTAGCTCAAGTTTATATGCATTATCATGTATTTTCTCTAACACCTTAAAAGGACCATCAGCACGTGGCATTAGCTTTGATTTGCGCAGATTAGGAAATCTATCTTTACGCAAATGTAACCAAAAAAGATCTCCAGGCGCAAACACAACATGTTTTCTACCCTTATCTCCAGCAAGTTTATATTTAGCATTCATACGCTCAATGTTTTCCTTAGTTAACTCATGCATTTTTAAAATCAATTCAGAACGTTCTTTAGCATCAAAATTAACCTTCTCTGAAGATGGAAGAGGCAACAAATCAATAGGTGCACGAGGTAGGAAACCATACACAATTTCAAAAGGGCACATCTTAGTAGTAGAATGCAATGAACGATTATAAGCAAATTCAATATGAGGCAAGCATTCTTCCCACATTTTCTTGTTATTCTTCAAAACAGCCCTAAGCATAGTAGACAATGTTCTATTGACTACTTTAGTTTGTCCATCAGTTTGGGGGTGACAAGTAGTACTAAAAAGCAGCTTAGTCCCCAACTTAGCCCATAAACATCTCCAAAAGTGGCTAAGAAATTTAGTATCACGATCTGAAACAATAGTATTTGGCACACCATGTAAGCGAATAATTTCACGAAAGAACAAATCAGCAACATTAACAGCATCATCGCTTTTATGACATGGTATAAAGTGTGCCATTTTTGAGAACCTATCCACGACAACAAATATGCTATCCCTCCCCTTCTTTGTTCGAGGTAAATCTAAAACAAAGTCCATAGATATATCCTCCCAAGAAACACTAGGTACAGGCAAAGGCATATATAAACCATGAGGATTGAGTCGTGACTTAGCTCTTTGACATGTTGTGCAGCGAGCAACAAAACGCTCAACATCCCGTATCATCTTTGGCCAAAAGAAATGTGTAGCAAGTATATCCTCCGTCTTCTTGACGCCAAAGTGTCCCATTAATCCTCCTCCATGCGCCTCCTGCAACAACAAAAGACGAACGGAGCTAGCTGGAATGCATAGCTTGTTAGCACGAAACACAAATCCATCGTTAAGAACGAACTTGTTCCAAGTTTTCCCTTCCTTACTATTCTGCAATACATCTTTAAATTCAGCATCATGAACATATTGATCTTTGATGGTCTCCAAACCAAATATTTTAAAGTCAAGTTGTGAAAGCATAGTATAACGACGAGACAAGGCATTAGCAATAACATTTTCTTTACCCTTCTTGTGTTTAATGACATAAGGGAAAGTCTCAATGAATTCAACCCATTTAGCATGTCTACGGTTCAGTTTTGCTTGACTTTTAATGTGTTTTAAAGATTCATGATCAGAATGTATAACAAATTCCTTGGGCCATAAATAATGTTGCCATGTTTCTAAGGTCCGAACAAGAGCATATAATTCTTTATCATAAGTAGAATAGTTCAGACTAGGCCCACTCAATTTTTCAGAAAAGTATGGAACAGGTTTTCCATCTTGTAATAACACACCTCCTAATCCAATTCCACTAGCATCACATTCAAGCTCAAAAGTCTTATTGAAATTAGGAAGTTGGAGTAAAGGAGCATGTGTCAACTTATCTTTCAATACCGTGAAGGCTTCTTCCTGTGCGGTACCCCAAACAAAAGGCACATCCTTCTTTGTAAGCTCGTTGAGAGGTGCAGCAATGGTGCTGAAATCTCTCACAAAACACCTATAGAAACCAGCGAGGCCAAGGAAACTCCTCACTTGTGTGACCGTTTTGGGCTGCGGCCAACTCTCAATAGCTTCAATCTTGGCTTTATCAACTTCAATTCCCTGTGGAGTAATAACATAGCCAAGAAAAGATACTCGGTCGGTGCAAAAGGTGCACTTTCCAAGGTTTCCAAACAAACGTGCATCACGTAGAGCAATAAAAACAGCACGTAAATGTTCCAAATGTTCCTCCAAAGATTTGCTATAAATCAATATGTCATCAAAGTAAACTACCACAAATCGTCTAATGAAAGCACGTAAAACTTCGTTCATTAACCTCATGAAAGTACTAGGTGCATTAGTTAACCCAAAAGGCATGACTAACCACTCATATAATACAAACTTAGTTTTAAATGCTCTTTTCCATTCATCTCCCAATTTCATACGAATTTGATGGTATCCACTACGCAAATCAACTTTGGAGAATATTGTAGAGCCACTCAATTCATCAACCATATCATCTAGCCTAGGAATAGGATGACGATAACGAATAGTAATATTATTTATGCCTCTACAATCAACGCACATACGCGACGTACCATCCTTTTTCGGCACTAAAATGATAGGAACAGCACAAGGACTAAGGGATTCGCTTATATAACCTTTGTCGAGCAGTTCTTGTACTTGACACATAATCTCCTTTGTCTCCTCTGGATTGGTACGGTATGGTGCACGGTTGGGTAGCGAAGCACCGGGAATTAAGTCAATTTGATGCTAAATCCCTCGAATAGGTGGTAATCCCGGTGGCACGTCTTGTGGAAAGACGTCAGCGAACTCCTGCAAAATGTTAGTGACAGCAGGGGGCAAAGAGGAAGGCACGTCCTCGAATGAAAATAATGCCTCTTTGCACACAAAAGCATGGCAAACAGATTTGCTGAAATCTAGCTCATCAATATCAGATTTGGTGGCAAGTAAACATGCACTTTTCAATTTAATTTCAGAAACAACAGTAGATGGTTTATTATTAGGCTTCATTTGGTGCTCAAATTCTTTTGCCACAATCTGATTTTCACTCTTATTTGTCTCCTGTTTTGCTTTATTAGCTCTATTAATATCATCTTTCAAAATGGAATCAGGAGTCATAGGAAGCAAAGTAATATTTTTATCGTTATGAACAAGAGTATACTGATTGTTTCTACCATGCTGTACAGAATTTTTATCAAATTGCCATGGTCTACCAAGTAATAAGGAACATGCTTGCATAGGTACCACATCACAATCAACATAATCATCATATGTAGAGATACTAAAATGCACACGAACAGTACGTGTTACCTTAACCTTGCCGCTGTTGTTGAACCATTGGATGTAGTAAGGATGTGGATGTGGTCTTGTGGTGAGAGATAGCTTCTCCACCATCTCCATGCTAGCCAAGTTATTGCAGCTCCCTCCATCTATGATCACGCGAACAGAACGTTCCTTCACAACTCCCGTTGTATGGAACAAATTATGCCTCTGATTTTGCTCAGCTTGTGTAACCTGCACACTCAAAACACGTTGAGCAACTAAACATTCATACCTGTCAGCATCTTCAGGAGCCATGTATTGCGTCTCATGATCAGAATCGTCTCCACCGTGTTCGTCACGTGTAATAAGAGCCAAAGTCTCCTCATCATAGTCACTAGCGGACTCATACCCACCATCCTCAGTAACAATCATCACACGCTTAGATGGGCATTCTCTCGCATAATGACCTCCACCCTTGCAACATCGACAAATAATATCATGTGTTTGCCCTGTTGATGCCATGGATGAAGAAGA
This sequence comes from Triticum dicoccoides, assembly GCF_002162155.2. NCBI lineage: Eukaryota > Viridiplantae > Streptophyta > Magnoliopsida > Poales > Poaceae > Triticum > Triticum dicoccoides. Next base: position 461,957,396 of record NC_041388.1, on the reverse strand, counting down.
GCTCTTTGCAGGCCCAGAAGGTGTGCTCTTGGCAGATAGTGGTGATTGTGCCTGCTTTATTGTATCACGGTTGGAGGTGGCAGCCGACGGAGGTGCCGGTGTAGCAGAACGTGTGGAAGTAGATGATGCACGTGGTGTCCATGATGAAGGTCGACCTGCAGAAAAGTTAGTCCGTGCCAATGCATGTCGATCCTGCACTTCACGTTCCGCTTTACAAGCAAGATGGAATAAACGAGTGATATTAGTATACTCCTTATACTCTAGAATCGTTTGAATCTCTCTATTTAATCCACCCATAAAACGTGCAAGCATAGCTTCGTTCTCCTCAACAATACCACATCTAATCATGCCAGTTTGTAATTCCTGATAATATTCTTCTACAGAATTGTTTCCCTGTCTTAAGCGCTGCAATTTTTGAAGTAATTCATGTTGATAATATGGTGGAACCCAACGAGTACGCATAGCAGTTTTCAAAGCAGCCCAAGTGATAGAGGCGAGGGTCCCGATCTTTCGATGAGATGATAACTATCGATTTGGTGGAGACGACTTTCACGATCCGACTACAAACGTGCACGACGTTGCGCCTTAGCAACCGCTAAACCAATCTCCTGAGGTTACTGACGATGCTGGAAGCACGGTCAGCCTGACCACGAAGGTCTATTCCTGCAAGCAATCAAAGAACGAGCAAGAATATGATAAAGCAATCTGAATATCGCAAATATATATGAAGTATTGATAATGGTGGGGATCCGGAAGCGGTCTTGGTCTGGTCGTTGGACACAGACGAAGTACACGAAGTTGCAATGGCTAACTTTTAACTAAACAAATCCCAAGAAAAAAGCTACTAGATGGATCTACTTATATAGGAGCAAGGGGTGGCGACCAAGGAGGTGGGAGGACGTCCCAAGGCAGCCTAAAACTAACCCTAAGTCGTACAAGGCTCATGGGCCCAAGTGGAGGTGATGCAACACCTTTGGGCTTGTAGTTTGACTCGAATTCTGCTGCAACGTCAGATTGTTTCGTCCGTAACTCAACGCTCCGGACGAATTTGAAGGTGAATCCAATTGGGATGGAAAGAGCACGAAATCTAGTTTCCAACAAAAGAAGAATCACCCAATTCGGAGTCCGTATGAAAAAGTTGTTGGCGTTTTGAGTCAGGTATGTCTGTGCAGTTCGAATCTGAATCCAGAACGTGAGAGACTTGGACTCTATCTTCTCTTGGCCCAAAAGTGACGTGAGAGGACTTTTTGAACACAACCTAAACTTCTCCTTTTCCCTTGTCTTCATATGTGGATTGTACAAATGTCCCATATACCTGCAATTAGACAAAACACAAAAGTGTGTGAAGTATTTTTTTTCTGGATAACATAAATAGATTATTGAATAGTTTGCATTAGAAATCACCTAACAAATATGCATGTATGCAATATTTTTGGTCGTATCCTAGGTAGTCATGTCCTCATCATCCTCCCCTTTTTGAAAACAAAGCCGTCCCCGGTATTGCTTAATCTGAAATGTGGCTAAGAAAAGAGACAAGGTGTACATGTTGTATATGTATATGTCATCCATTTTAACTTCCCTTGATTTTTGCACATATGTCACATGTATACATGAGTAACTTTCATTGTTCATAAAATCTAAAGCCAAAAAATTATCACAAGAAGTAGAAGGCATGAAAATATTGGAACTCAGGTTGCACATATAAGTGAAGCTCTTATTCTCTTCAAAAGATTGGCAATGTTCATCATTAAACCATCCTAACTTCGATGAATAAACCTTACTTGCATCAAATTTACATGCTACAACATGCTTAAATAAGCAAACATGCAATAAGTCATTGGACACAGAATCATCATCAAGATTAGAGGTCATATCAAAATGATTAAACATTGGTTCTTTTGCATCAACAGTTAATTCAATGGGTGCACTCAAAATTGTTGATATTTCAGTTGTTTGATCACATGACGCATTCATGACAGTAACAAGAGTCTCTAAAATAGGTGGTGTGCTCAAATCAACAGGTAACTCAACACATGATGCATTCAAGTTAACTAGGCATGCTTCATTCTCATGTGAAGTTATATCATCAATACCTTTACTGTTACCTCGCAGAGATGTAGCTGATGTAGGTACGGACGTTGACAATGTAGCATACTCTTGAGATGATATTGCGCTCACAATCCGAGGTGGGGCTGCTCTAGTAGGTGCAATAGTGGAGTAACCAACCGGCGATTGTGAGCATGAACTGGAATAGTAGTTGTTGTAGTCACCCAATGCATCCTCTTGTATCTGTCTCTCAAAGGTACAAGCACGGACATACATACCAGTAATGCAACGAGAAATATACTGAAATCTTGCCTGAATATCATGGTTCAAACCACCAAAAAATCTATTCATTGTATCATCCTCAGATTCTTCTATGTCACAATGATGCATATAAGATTTGAACTCTTGGTAGTAAGCATGAACAGTGTTACTGCCTTGTTTTAATTGCTCCAATTTGCGACGCAATTCACGATGATAGTAAGGAGGAAAAAATTGTTGTCTCATTACAGCTTTCAAAACTTTCCAAGTTGTGGGTTGGTTATCAATGTTTTTCTTACAATGTACACTCCACCAAATAGAAGCAAAACCAGTAAATGCTCTAATGGTAGCTCGTACTCTCTCAACTTCAGAAAAATCATGGTGACTAAAAACTTGTTCTACTTCAAGCTCCCAAGCTAGATAAATAGCAGGATTAAATCTACCCTCAAATGATGGTAAAGAGATAACCTGACCATATGCTTGTGTGTGTTGTCCCAACTCTCGTGATGGTGAAGATGTGTCCGTCGTCCAAGAACTTCTATCTCTGGAACCTGTCATGATTAGTAGAAACAAGAACCAAAATTCGAGAATAATGTTCCTATGAACTACTAGGATGTGGTTGTAAAGTGCTCACAGTAAAGCAAATATCAATATCGTACAAGTTCTTACCATGCAGCAGGTGGTGAGAGGCAACTAGCGGTGTCAAATAACTCCGAAGATTGTGTAAAGCGATTGCCAGGGGAACATGCGTATACACGGTGTAGAAATATGTGGAGCTGGGTTGGCTATATATGGTAGCAAAAGATTAGCAATAATCAATTCAGAGATGCAATGTTGAATAAACGCTCAACGACGGTACTATGCTGGTCCTAGGCTAGACCGAACTAGAGACGCGAGCCTAGAACACTAATGAGGTCACGTCGTAGCACAACTAGCATCAATGAAGGATACTAAGTAGCTCTGGACAGCAAGATATAAGTGAAGATCACAACGGCAGTAAAGATAATGATGTGAAACAACAGCCAAGCAGGATATATCAACAAGTTTGTCTCCAACTTTCCTCTGAAAAAGTTTGTGCCGATTTTTTTGTTTTTTTTTCAAGAATGGTATTGACTCAAGCTTTCAAACACAAAAGGAATCACTCATTCCGAGTTGATATGAGAAGTCAAAAAACTCGAAAATTGTCCTGAAAAACTGGAATAACATGAACTTCGGAGGGCAAAAAGACCTATTTAGAAGCCGATTTTGAGGTGCCAAATATTGAACTAGCTTCTTCAACAATTTAGATGCGGCTCGTTGCTAGCTTTCGTTTGAGTACTCGCGGAGGCAAAACGGACTTCGTATGAGGAAGTTATGCCTGTTTTACTGAACAGTGCACAAAACGGATTCCAATCCGAATTCAACTACGAGATTGAGTCTAAAAAGATCCGAATTTTGTTTTTTTTTCTTCTCTCTTTTTTTTCCTCACACTTTTTTTTCTTTCTCTCCTTTTTTTTCTCTGACTTTTTTTCTCTTTTTTTTTTCTCTCGTTTTTTTTCGCTCTTTTCTTCTTCCTCTTTCCAAAACAAACTAGATAAGATGCAGATTGGATCAAGTGA